>NW_020897965.1:529840-638328 GCF_003984885.1 Neopelma chrysocephalum
ATATTGCTTTTGCTTATGGCATGTGCTTGTATGGAACCAGACTGGGGCAGTGGGAGCTTTGCAAGGCTCTCATGGTGCGTAACTGAGTCTCAAACTCCAGAGTTCATTGCAAATGCATTTTTGAGGTGTTGTTTTGTTGGGTTTTTTATGATTTGATTACATTATCTACTAGTATCATTTAGTTTGCAGTCAAATTACACTTTCTTTTTTGTTTTGATCTATTAGGCCTGATACAGCAGCCCCTTATTTGCACTGATAGAATCCCGTGGTCCAGAGCTCAGTATTTTACCAGCTCTCCTAACGAAAGCTATGTGTAAAGGCATTTGAGCTCCCAGTTTTGGTGGGTTTTTTAAACATTTTTAATAAACTGAGCTGTTAGTGTACATTCTGCAGAGCAGAGAAAGGCAGAAGGCAGCACTGGTCTGGTTGCTGTGTCTCTCCTGCTGTAGCAACCCTCATAGCAGCAGATGGCATGCTACCCCCACGGTTGTAAATCCTCCCATACAGGGTCTGGCTGGCAGCTATCTACAAATATGCAATAAAAAGGCTCACACTTGGAAGCAGAAACATCAGACATATATCAGATGACTAAGTTAATACACTTTTATATAAATATTCAGGATTGCTTGAATCGTTTTATTTACAGAATGGATAATGGAAAATCTGCATGCTTCAGCCATGTTGAAAGGATTTCTCTGTTTGCTCGTGTGCTTGCATACAGACAGACAATGGTTAGAGACAGTGAACAGTCTAATGAAAATGTAGAACAAGTCTTCTATATAAATAAACAATTTTTTTCATTGATTAACTCATATTCTTAAGTGTGTGCATGTAATAAAAGCAAACTGATTACAGAAAAAGAGAATTGGCTAGGTAAGTGAATGCATCCTTATTAACCAGCCCACAGGGGCTTGCTGTCTGAAGAAAGATAGCAAAACCTTGGCCATTTCTTCCATGATGCTGTAATACACTTTTAGTGCCATAACATTTCCAGTACAAAAATAATGCATACTGTCTTTTGAAACAGACAGACCTTTGAATGAATATATATATATATATATATAAATCAAATTTCTGTTGAATACTAGACTGGATTCTCAGGTACAGTACAGCACTATTATTTGTCTGTCGATTGACTATTGGTACATATTTCGTTTTAATGCTGATATGACTTAGCTTTCATAGGGTCATTGTTTTGTGGCATATTGCTGGTTTGGATGCTTGCAGGGTTGTAGGAATAAGTTGTCTGGGAAAGCACTGGGGTGGCTTTACTGAAGTTGTAGTCTCAGCTGCTCTTTCTGGCATTGCCATAGTGCCACTGCTGTGACTAGTGTAAAAGTGCACTGAAATCATCAAACACGTTATTTATCAGACAAAACATTGCTGGTTTGAGTGAGACTTTTCCTTTACAATATTTTTAAAATATCAAAAACTATAAGAGTATTTATTTCCAAGTGACACTGGAGGAAATGACTACAAAGGACAGGATTTGAATTCAGAAAGATCTTCACAAGCTGAAGAAATAACCTGAAAATTTAAAATACTGCTGAAACACCATGCTTAGGAATGAAAATTCCCTCTTAGAACTGCCACTGGGACATCTCTGGCCAGACAGCGTGTGATAGTTTCAGTCTAGGCCTTCCTGAAGACTAGCTTGTAACCAGGGAAGTACCCTATGTTCCCAGTATTCCGTGCTATCCTTTGCTTGAACAGAGGTATAAATAAGAAAGGAAGAGAAGCCTTTGCTCTCTTCTCTTCCGGTGAGGTTCGGGAAGAGCAGGTCCCTGCCTTGGTCTCGCTTCTCTGGAGTTGAGGCCTGTCTGCTGCTGTCTGCCATGCAGGAGGGGAGAGTCTGGCTATCCTGCTTTTCTCAAGGGAAGTGCTGAGATTTCATTTTGCTAGTTCTTTATTTTGCTAGTTCTCGGGGTTTTCGATTGTGCATATCTGTTTTGGTTTGTCCCTTTTTATCCCTTTTTGTCCCTTTTCCCTTTTTTCCTTCCCCTTCCCCTTTTCAGGAGCTGTTTGGGGTTCCTGTGTTTATACATACATAGTATTCTCACTGTATATGACTGAGATATATATAAAATATATATTTTTGCTATATCTTTGGCTGTTCAGGTTTCTTTTTTCCCTCTCTGGGAAGTAAGCTTTTTCACTGGGTCTCAGCAACTTGGTGGTGAGCCAGCTCCAAACTTACTCACAGTGTTACTTCAGAAAGTGCTGTGAAACGTGAGCAGGGGTAACTCAGTAGTATGAGCTGGTTTAGCACACAAGAAAAATACATCATCTTTGTGGCTGAAGTAGCAGGAGTATTGTGTCAGGTGCCAGAATTTTTTTATTCCATTCTGAATATTTGGCTCTGATTGGGGTTCAGCTGAAATAATGTGTCCAGTTTTGGGCACCACACTTTGAGAAAACTGTAGACAAGTGGGAAGAGTAGGACAGCACAAATGAGATGCAGAAGACATTGCTTTAGTTTAGCTCAGAAAATAGAATATTGAAAAGGGACAAAAATCAAGGATGTCAAGAGTTGTTTTAGAAAAGCTGGTGGTCAGATGTTTTCAGTGCCCTTCAAGGGAAAGATGGGATGAAATTGGCTTAATTTGTAGCAAGGAGGATTTAGGGAGTGTTTTTGAACCATGCCAGTAAGGGGGTATTTGTACGTGTTGCCCAAGATGTGATGGGGCTTTGGATTGATGTCCAGGTAGACTTAATCCATGCATCCATAATGTACAGGATAACACAGGAATCCTGCTGCTCTAGTCTCCTGCTTCATAATCAGACTGTTATAATTGTTCATGATTGTTTGCTTTGACTTAGCCAGTGAAAAGCACTTAGTAGGGAATGAGCCTTCCTGTTTGTAGTGTGTATGTTGTGTCCATCAACCACTCATAAGGAATGTTTCTGTTATTTTGGGATTTTATTTTAGCTTGGCATATTTCAAGTAATTCATTGCATGCATTTTAAAAGGAAAAATAATATGAGTACTAAGAGTGAAGAATTAGAAGAATTAATAGGAATTAGAATATCTTTGAAAAGGTAGAGTTGGCAGAGGAATTTGACTCCTTTTCCAGCTCAAAACATCAGTTCACACCTCCTATCCATGCTAAGGAAGATTTCTTTCTAGTTATCCAACCACATGTGGGATTTTCACTAGATAGCCTGCAGTATAGAGCCATGGCCTGGTGACATCTCTGCCACGTTGTGTAACCTCCCAAGGCAGCACAAAAAAGAGTTGGGGGTGTTGAGAAGGTGAGAACCTTGTTTGTTGTGGGGTAGGGCAGAGTTGTCACTGAATGAGCAGGTTCTTCACTGAGTTCCATGCAAGTTCTTACCTTGCAAGACTTGTTATCTGGGACCTTATCCTGCTTCCAGACACATCAAACATTTCCCCTTGGAGGGATAAAAAAGCACCAGGAGGGGGTCATAGCCTTCCCTGGAGCAGTTCAACATGCAGCGATTCCCAGCTCCCCTGGGAGAGGCTGGATGAGCAGCTGATGGCAGGGGCAGGGCCTGCTGGCCTCTGACTGCCCCTAACTGGCTCTAAGAGGTTGCCAGGGGTCAGGAAAACTGGTGCTGCTCAGGTAAGTCTTGCTGATTAATGTATCCCAGGCATTCAATAGAGCGAAGTTAATTACTAAAATTTCTTAAGTTCACTTAGAATCGTTAACTTGAAACAAGTTTACACTAAAGTATCTTCATAGTGTAGAGTCCTGACACTTGCAACAGTGTTATTTCCATATCTACACAGTTACAGTGATTGTACAAAAAAGATTGCTTTGGTTGAAGACTTTTCTCTTGAGGTCCCATTAAGAGTTATTCTAATAGTGTGCTCTTGAAAAAGGTATGCATACATAGTTCCTTTGCATCTTTAGTTTTTTGAGGGGATTGCTTTTAGTGGTTAAATATTTTGTGATTGAAAATAGAATTATTTAGTGGACAGTTCAGTGAGAAATAAATTGTATTAGAACTATTGATGTAATTAATGAGTGTGAAGTAGGGTTTAGCGTAACAGTCATGTCACTTATTTACACTCTTTTTTTTGAGGCGTATGGCCGAGATTCAGGATTTTAGCAGAGTTGTGCCCGTGCCATGTTTCCCGTCTCCAGCGTGTGGAGCTGTTGGACCGGAGTTGTCCCTGCGGCTCCCCGTCGCCAGCTCCGGACATGGAGATCCCGTCGGGGACCTGTTCGTGAGCACAGCAGGGTTTGGGACCGAGCTCCGCTTCCAGCGCAGCCTGAGCACGGATTAAGGCTGCAGTTCCGTGTTCAGCTTTTATAAGCAAAGTAATTTTTAAGAAATATCACCCATAATCCTAACCGGAATAGTTGCATGTGCAAGGGTTGAGTTTGTTTTGTCTACTAAAAAGAATTTTTTGATTAAAATGCATTTAGTTAAACTCGTTACTGTGAAGCAAATAACGGTTCCCTGTTCAGATCTTTCTAATCCAGCAGTAGCCCTGAATGAGTTCAGAGAAGTCTGGAGGTGGGTATAATCCATCCCAGGTGGCTGCAGTTTGAGGGATCCCTCCAGAAGGGAAGGTCTCTGGCAATAGGGTGTTGCAGCAAGCCATGCTTTTAGGTAGGACAGTAGGAGAGAGAAGTCTGACTCCTGTGTTGGGAACCAGCCCCATGCACACAGGGAGAGGTGCAGCCATCGCTTCGCACCGGGGGGTGTCGGTCACATAGTTTGGGGAATCTGCTCTGGATTTCAATCCAGAGCAGGTGACAGGGAAGAGGGAAGTAGGAGTATGCATTAATTTTTCATAAAGAGCCTTGACAATTACAAGTTGAAGCATTATAAAGTGGGGCTGGGATGTTGCAAAGGGCACTTCCTACTGTATCCTGCATGTATTTTATTTGCTTATGTGGTCAGTATAAAGAAGTCACTGTATTAACATTTAGGATTGCATCTCTATGTGTTTTTAAAGCTTTCAAATTACGGATTTGACTTATGAGGTTGATCTGCCATTATCATAAAAAAGTAGCTGGAGGGTTTCGAATTTAGACTGCAGTGTGTTTAGAGGGGAGGAAAAAACAGTGTCCTTGCTGGATGGTGTTTGCAGTACCTGAAAGCCAAAAGTGTGTGCAACCAGTTATCACCTCACCACTGAGCACAGCCTGGTCTTCTCACCTGGAGTGGGTGTTCTCTTAGGTCATTTTGATGTTTCTTCAGTATATTTCTTTGATTGCATTGCCCGCAGACACAGTAGCATGATCTAACAAAAAAGAAAAATGTACTTAGTTGTGCAGCATGTGACCACTTTTCTCCCTGTGCAATACGAGACCAGAGATCTGTAGCAGTCCCACTGGGGATCCTTGCAAGTGAGGGGGTTCCTCTGTGAGCATCTCATCAAAGATTCTGGGTCCAGGCATCTTCATGATTAATGATATCTTAACACTTATGAATGATTATCCTTTCCTGAGCTGTAAAATACATACACTGTTTTATTTCATTACCATGAGGTGAAGATCCCAACACTGACAGGTGCTGGGCATTAGCAGGCAGTTTTGAAATTGTTCTGTGCACTAGAAATTAGATCTCATTTTAATTCAGCTTTTCCAAACTAGTAAATGAGGTTAATGCCATACATATTCAGCTGATATGGATGAAGAAATTGATATAAAGTAGATCAACATAGCTACAGGGCCACTTTAATTTATACGTAAAGAGGCAGTGATAAATGAAAGTAATGTAGTAGTGGTCACTAAACTCCTCAGCCATCAGGGATTCAATAGTGTTAGCTGCTCATTAAAGACATGGTTGGGGTTACCTCAAATAGAAATTTGAAAAGAAATAGCCAACTAACCCTTAATTATCAAAACATAGAAAATACTAATTATGCCTTAATTAGCTTTTCTTTTAATGTACTGAAATTGTTACTTTTTGTGTAGCACAAATGGATAGTTATATCAACAATAAATAGGTTGTTTTAATAACTTTCTTTTACCTCTGGGAAAACCACACTCCAATTTTTAATATGCAATAATGCTTCTCTGTAGCCTGTAGGAGATGAAAATTATTAAGTAGCTTTATTTTTTGAAGATCTTAGAGCAGCTTTGGGAAGAATTATTTCACCATGCATCAATTATTTTTAATTGAACTGAATATTTTTCAGATTGCATGAAATGCCTCTCATTTAAGTTGAACATTTAGAGTTTGTTAAAGAAACACCACAGTGAGAATTGGGTGCAACTTTTTTCTGTGACATAATCTAGGAAGAATAAAGAATGGTTGTTTCAGAAGAAAAATACTGTCACTGGTATTTTTCCCTTCATTGGGCCAAATCTGAGTTTTCCTCTGTTTCATAGCTCCATGCTGTTCTCATCCAATCCCCTTGCAGTTTATATAAGAAAACAAAGTAAGGATTGACTTCAGTGGAATGGGATCCACCTGGTTCTGATGGAAAGCTTCAACATCTGCTGCACAATTCCTTTCCCTCTGAGGCAGTGTTGTCTTCCCTCTCTGGGTGCATGTGCAGGAAAGGAATGGCCAAAGCACAGCTGCATTTGGTTTGTCCAACACAACAGGTATGTGCTTTCCCAGCTAAATGAGGGGAGGAAAGCACTGCACAGTGTTGGTCATAAAAAATCCAGATTCTTTTAACAGTCCGTGCTGAATTAAATAGAAAGTAATTGCTAGTACAGAAGTCAAAATAAGTAGATATTATTGACCAAAGATTGTAAGTTTTTTCCAAATACATAGAAATTACAAACGTCTTTAGAAATCTTATTAGTGACTTCTTGTGAACTTTTCCTTCTAAATGTTTTTAGCCTTAAAATAGAGTGAGTGTTATGCTTACCTACAGAAATTTAGGTGTTACAGGATACCAGCTTGCATTTCAAAGAGATTTCAAACATTTTACATACACCCTACATTCCTTATGGTCAAAATTCAGTATGTAAAATGAAATGACAAATACAGTTTTATTATTTGATAACGTCCAGATGGTTTTAGTCATACTTTTAAAGGAAAAAAAAATCTTGTTCCCAAAACTTTAAAGGCCAAAAATGAGATAAGAACATTTAATGTTTCTTGAATGAAATATCTGTTTCCAGTGTGGAGACAGCCACGAAACTAGTCAAATCTGTAGCTCAAACTGGTAAGTGTAGGATCTTTTTGTGGGATTGGAGATGTCAGTTTGGCAAGCAGCAGCCAGTGTTTAGATTGATCAGGTTGTTTTGGACAAAAGAATTGGAAATGAGTTTTTCTTTTTTCTAGTCCACAGGAAGAATGTTGTTTCGTGTATGTGTATGAATTCTTTGATTCCCTCCTCTTTGAGGCTCTGACTTCTTGACTGACTGACCAATTTCTAGCAAGTTTAGGAGCTACAGAAGATTTATTCAAGCAAATGTTACTCAGGCAGATCTCCTTTCCTGTTTTTATCACAGTTCCTGTCCTACCATGAGAAGACTTTCAGTAAATATTCCTAGACTGATACTTGAACTTATTTAGTTGCCTAAAGATTGGACAAGCTAAGTTAATTGTGCCAGTGCTTATAAAATCATATCGTTATTTTTAATTCTGGATTGTGGCTTGCACTGACAACAATCTTGCTTCATGTGAAAAATAATTGGATTTCCTTTGAAGAAATCTAATACTTTGGAGCATTCTCTAAGTATTTCATGGAGAACTTTTTGGTCTTCTGTTTTTAAATCTAAAAAATGACAACAACAAACAAAGTGAGCTAGAATCTGTGACATTATAATTCATGGGACTAGACAGCAACACTTACTAACACAGTCTTGGCAAACTCTAAATCACAACACACCGTGTCTGTCCTTTAACTCCTTTTGGAAATTTCTGTGCTGAATTTCTCCATTACATGGAAACTCTGTACAGCCAAAAATCTATCAGGACATGAAGTCAAACACGAAGAACTAAGTGGAGTCATAAACATTGGTTTCCTCATCAGGTTGAGTTGTAAAGTATTTTTCATTTTACATGTCCTCAATTCTGTCATTTTTTGTGGGGTACTTTTGTGTGTGAATTGAAGCTTTTTGTCTCAAATTATACAGCACGTTCCCTTCTGTATTTGCTTGGGGAATTTTTGTTGTGCCTTTTCCCAGATTTTATGTGATATACTCCTGTCTTCCTCATTTTCTTAGAATACTGTTTAAAATATTTAAATCCTTAAGACCTCATTAACTTAGGGTCTTTTCCTTCTTAAGTCTAGTACTTGCTGCTCCGTTTCCTAGACCTTTGTCTCACTAACTCATTATCTTTTGGCCCCTTGCTCTTGACAACTAAAACCTGCATGAATCTTTATAGACATATTCTTTAATCATGTTTGCAGTTAAAGCACAGGTTTAAGTGCTGTGCTATTTTATTTTAGAATTTTATAACACAAATCAGGCAATCCTAGAAATAAATAATTAGCATAGTTCAGTTCTTCACTTGGCTATAGCTGAGCTTTATTTTGTAGCTGCTAATAAAGGCACATTATCATGTTCAGGGATTGCAATTATCATTGAAATGAGTATGTCCATTAACTGCAACATTAGGCTGAGGATATAATTACTGTCTAGAGCCAATATTTGTGTGAAGTTATGTCTGTGATGCTATTAAGCTATAAGCAATATTTGTAAACTAATATTTAAATGTTTCAGAATTGATACCATCACTTGCGGACTTAAAAACTAATCCAACTTCCACTCCAAATTATTGATAATTTAAATGCTTGGCTAATGTACTATTGAGTTATTGGATGTGATTATAATTTGTGATATGAGAGACACTACTGTTTTTCTGATAGCAAATGCCCAGAACAAACTGAGCTGGTGGCAGGAGGAGAGAGAAGCTGTGGTGACAGCAAAATCTGATAAAACAGTCATACAATGTGTCACAAAATGCTGCAAACAGGATTAATTTTTCTCAGAGTTACATTTCAGACAATTTAGTACAGCAGTTTAACTACAGAAAAGCCTGTCGCATGCCAAGAAGAGAATAAGGAAAAGACTTCCCTAATAATGTTACAAGTATTTTGTAAAGAGGAATGAGGTTGAGTGTTTTCATTGATTTGCTTTCTGAAAAATTTGAGTATTTCTGCTGACAGAACTACATAAAATTGCCTGTGAAATTAGGTGGATAAATTTGCAAAACTAGGCTAAGTCACCTGTGTAATTCCACACATGTGGAAATGTTTGGATCTGTAACAAGATGCCCTTTTCCATATTTTATTTTAAATGTAAAATAACAAAACAAAACTCCTATGTGTAGTTTTCTGTTGGATTTCCTTCGTATGTGAGTAATAGCCACTGCTTTGGTTAATTTAGTTACCTGTCTCAGAAGTTATTATTTAGGGAATGCTGTTTGGGGGTAAATGTTAAGAAAATCAGTCTTCCAGCATTTTTCACCTTATTTTGAATGCAAGTGTGCTTAAAATTTTTCTAGGAGAGAGGAACTATTACATTGCTTAGTGATTTTTGTCTGCTACAGCCTAATACAGTTCCTTTTTCTGCTTTACAAAAGTAGTTTTGAATTTAGCTTTCATGTGGCTTTGTGGCTTACCTGCCTCTGCTCTGTCTTTGATGACTGGATTTAGTTGTAATGACACTTCTTATGTTTGCTGTTTACATCAGTAAATACTGCTTTGTATTTATTATATTGGTTGTATATATTATGTTGATTATGCTCTTTGTTTAAAAATTCACTTATCATTTCACCTCAAGCAGATTCTCTTCTCTGAATAACCTCTAACTGCTGGACCTTTCCACTCTGCTGTATATCCCAAATCAACTTAGCAAGAAGGAGTAAGTAGTGAATGGGGCATCTTGAGATTAAAAAAAAAAAAAAAGGCTAACTTGTGACTTACTCATCTAAAATATATTGGGTTTGTTGCTGTATGTTGGCCTCACATCCTCATTATTTAAACAGCTTAATGAATTAATTTTCCAGACCTTGCAGTAAGTAAATTAACCATCAGAGTTCAGAGCAGAGTGAATAATTCTTTAATATTAGACTACAGCAATTTTTATGACTCAAGTTAAACTTAATTATGAAACTGCTTATTGCATATTTGTGTAACTCAAAGAGAAAAAGTATGCTAAATAACACACAGTGAGTACATCTGTCAAAAAAGAACAAACCAGTAAAATCCTAGGAGATGAAACAATTCTTGTTGATACTGGTTGAGTTACCCACTGCTCTGTCCAGTCCTGTGTCTGTGGTGTGCACTGGTCAGTGCTGCTGAACGGGGTTTGTGGGATTGCAGCTGATCAGCTGTTGAGCCTCTCCTTCAAATTACTGAAGAATTGAATTTAGTTACCAGCAACTATTGTGTTATGAAAATAGCCCTCTAGATGGTCTTCTAGATTTTCCTTTAGAATAGTTGTTGTCATCTTAAATTTATAAAGGAGAATATGTACTTGTATGATAGTTCTTAAGTAGGAGTTGTTCCAGAGCACTAACACCAGTCCATTGGAATTATTTTTTTTCTGAGAAAATATTTAACTCAAGTAATGATCTTTCCAGGTGGATTTATGCACTAACTGTTTCTATTCTTACATGTGAAATACATGTGAAAATTAAATAGACAAAGTACAGAATTCCCCTTTGTGACCTCAGTTGGTAAGGTTTTGACCTTACAAAAAAGTGAAGTTTCTACCCAGCATTAAACATTGCATGGGAACTGTCCATCACTTGGAGTATTTTCTGCTTATTTTTTTATAGACAAAAGTTCTGGGATAATCCAGAATTGCAAAGAACATGTGTTTCTCCTTTTAGCTATTACTCCTACACCATTACTCCTGGTTCTTTAAGTAAATAAGATTGGATAGTTTGCATTCCTATTGTGGTTTATTCATATTTTTTTAATGCTTTTCATAGTTATTTACAAGTATTTGTATGGAAAGATCAGTGTTGGCCTGATCAGCTGTTCATGGAGCAGCATGTACAGAACCTTTGTCTCCTCCCATGAAGCTGTTGTCACCGAGCCATCCAGCCTTACCATCACTTCCACTCCAGAAGGGATAAAGTCAATGGAGCTTGAGTTCCTAACGACTCTTTCCTTCAGAACAGCAGCAGTCATATCCAGTAGATAGTATGGGAAACCTTTTGGGGTTTGAGATACAAATGAGGCTTCAGCTACTTCCTCTATTTTGCAGTTCCTTTGATCTGGAAACTTTCCAGGTGGATGAAGTCATTAGACTTCTGAATCAATTTTTAAAAAATTTATTATTTGGACTGCCCTTGGCTTCACATGACTTATGTGGATGGCCTGAAACGCTGTCTGTGTCACATAATGGAAACTTCCACATCATGGTAAAATGCTTCATGATGAATTAAGTGATGACTCCTCTGAGCCAGCTGAGATGTTGTACTGATGTGCTGCCTTTTGCACCTGTACGACAGTAACTTTATCAAGAAAGATCTTCACAGAAATCTCTGCAGAAACTGCACTTTGCTCAGTCAAGGAGAGCTTCCAGCAAGCACTGCTTTTCCTAATTGTGTTTCAGCTCATTCAAACATTTTGATAAGGCCTGCACTCTGGTCTTTTTTTTTCCCTTTCTACTAAATATTTGAATCATTTGCACTTTTCATCCCATTTTACTGTACCATTAGGAAAAGCTGTAAAGTTTCTCAGATAGATCCAATGTTTTCGTTGTCTTAAAGTTTAAGAAATGCCAAGTTTAACTGGGAAAATACTTGAAAAATAATAGATACAGATGCTATTTTCATTTATGTGATTGGCTTTGGTGGTGAAAATCTAAAGACCATAGAAGGCATGGTGTTAGAGGGTACCCAGATATGTTTTTTCTCTCCAAGAAAAGGAAAATGAACCCATTGCCACTGTATTGTTTCCTTTTTTATGTTGCACAGGAAATTGGCATCTTTCTGGAAGATCTTGTGCAAACCAACCTACGTTGGGTCATCCTCTTCCTTAGGGAAGATTTGTCTTGTCACCTGCAATTCCAGGACCACTCATGAAGGTCCAGGTGACAGGTCAGTGCCTGTAAATGTAAACTATGAGAGGAGCAGCTTCCATTTAGGAATCTGCAGTAATGTTGGAATAGATATTTTGAAGAAGCCTGATTCTTCAGAAGGCCAAACTGCTTAGGCTAGAAACCTTTTCTCATCTCTTGTCAAACATTTTGAATACATTTACAGTATGAACATGTTAAAGGTTAGGAATTCCCATAGTCTTCCTTAAATATACAGTCTTCTGCTCTTCATTCAAACAGAATATTGGATTCTGTAACTTTGTCTAAGGAGACTCATGAGGGTGTTCATAGCGTGCTGTGAAATCAATGATTTCAGCTGCAATCAGGAGTGAGCTCTTTTCCTGGCTGTGCTGTCCATGATCTTGGGCATGGACAATTCTCCAGGGCACTGGAGAATTTTCCAAAGTGGAAACTATGTCAATTTGTCATTTTCTAGCAGAAAGCAAGCTCACCAGTAGGTTTCCATGAACTAGAGATTCCCACTCTTGTAGTAGTTGCAGCACACACATCATTCTCCTGCACACTCACTGTTGCTGATGTTCAGCCATAGAATGAAAGACTTCTTGAGAGTCATTCCAAATCCGCTGTTCTTTTGCATGAGAATCAGATGTTCTGCTTCCTATTGCTGGTATGAAAATGTCATCTTCTATTATAGAGACATAAATGCCAGATATGGGTTTTCTGATGGTCTCATACAGAGGAGAGGAGCTTTTGTGTGGATCTACCTCATCATTTTAGACTTTCATGTTTTCTGGAAAGTTGGTATAAAAAATTTCAAACTAATTATGTTTAAACAAACACACACATCCTATCAGTTGTAAGAGAATACTGATTTCATGAACATTTGATTAAAATAATCACATACCAACTTACTGAAGAATTAGTTGTTCCTAGATCAGAGAAGGGGTTTTAGAGTTTTTACTAGAAATAGTCACAGAGGAAGTAATTCACTAGCACTTGTGATTCCTTCTACCTGTCTCATATAGATAGACATATCTCCTATCTTCCCTTGCAGATGCCTATGGTAGTATATTAGTATATTACTATATGTAGCTTTTTGAACCAGTTTATTTACTTAACCATGCTTAAAATCCTTGTAAATTATGATCCCTGGAAATTCTAATGCAGTGAAGTGAGAGTGGCCATTTGCTTCTCTGGATTCTCTCCTAACACTACTGATTTCCTTCTTCTCATACTGATCAGGACTTTCTGAAGATGGTGGAGTCATTTGCTCTGTATCAGTCACTTTGAAATTCATTGAGACGTGATAAATGCTGCTTCTTTTCCTGAGCATCATCATCTTTTAGAGAAGTTGTTTGCTGAAAGTATGGCTACAGTCTTCAATGTGTTAGAGACTTGTTCTAACTGCACAGGCTTTGCAACTGCCTTCAGTTCACACAGCCCCCTGCAGGAGTGATTTCTGAGCGTCATGGCTCTGTGGCTAAATTTAGTGTAATACCAGGACTGCTTTGTAAAGCTGCTGGTGCCCTTGGAAGCAAAGGAGGAAAGATGTTCTCCTGAACTACTGGGATTTCAAGGAAGTTCATACTTGGCAAAGTAAATCTAGTGATTTGTATGTGTTAGTACTTGTGGTAATCCTTTTAAAAATAGTTTTAACTGTACATGTTGCAAAATCCACCATTTTCTTTATAAATAAATAAATCACATCTATTGGGAAAGTATGGGATGTGTGACAGGCAGAAGGTCAGCAGAGGGAGCACAACAAAACAAATGGGATTGTGCTCGTTGTGATGTACTGGAGGTAGGAAACGTTCTGGTGAATAATCAAATTCGTGTTTTGTATTCTATAAAGATTTAATCACAGTAACACTTTCATACTGCCAGTGTGAATACTTAGATGGTAAATGATATGAAGTTATTTCTAGAGGTGCATAAAACTGTCAGGTAAGACTGAGCTGTGATCTGTAGGGGTGTTTCTATTGCCAGTCTTGGATTACTCTTAGCAGTTCAACCTTGTTCCAGTTTGCCTTTTGCTCTCCTCCTGTGCCAATAAACAAGTACTTGTGCAAATGCATCCCTCCTGTTCATCCCTGGAGGGCCAGGGGGAGGGGAAGCAGGTAGGTGGAGGCTGCTTGCTCTGCAGTGTTTCCACCCACAGGTTGGGGGCATTAAACTTCCTTCTTGCCTTGACGTGACTTCGGCCCAAAGCCAGGGAGAAAATATTTTAGAGAAACATATGTTTCGTTTTTAAACATGCTTAACCTTAATAGTTATGACAGATTTTTAAAAATCTGTGCATTTGAGACAGCATTAATAATTCATGTGTGTTTCATTAAGAAAAAGAACAAACTGTCTGTAGGGTCATTAAATTCTTACTTGGCTAAGATCATCAAAGTTTAGATGACCTAAAATGGTACATTGTTGCGGTCATAATATGCCACTTGAAAAAAAAAATACCCTGTGATTTAGTTTTGATTCTGACAATACTCAAAAGGATTTGTTATCTTACAGACCTTTCTGCAAACTACTAATGGGATGAACACAATATATCACTTTTATAATAGTGAGCTATTAAAGGCAAACATAAAGCAGTCTGAAGCCCATAAGTGCTGCCAACAGCTCCTGCTTTAATGAATTCCCTTTTAGATGTCCATTAAATGCTCATGGCAAATGTACTCATAATGGAAATGGCAAATCTAAATGGGTAGATATGAATAATCCATGGAGTTTAAATTCTGTTTATGATCATCTTCACATTTAGTTTTCAAGACAACGCAGTTTAGTTTTCATTACAGTTTGGAATAAAGAGGACAGGGAGTAATTGATTGCTTCAAGCAGATTAAAATCAATGGGTTGCTTTTCAAAGAACCCGTTCAATGCAGTAATTTCAACTTTAAACATTGATTTAGGAAACTCAACACAAAATGTTTTGTGCCGTGTGAACTTTTATGTGGAAAGACTAATACTAATTTTATTTCTATATATCTGTATATAGAAATATATAGAGGTTGTTATCAGTATGTGCATGAGTAAACAGTGATCTATATTAAGTTATTTTGGTATTATTGCACTCATATAATGAATCAATGAGATTCCCGTCATCATTGGGATACTGTTTGTGAACCATTAGCACACAGAAATTACAGCCCATCATACATCATTACTGTGATTGAGGCTTTATTACCATATTCTCAAATTGCTTGCTTGCTATAAAACTAAATAGACACCAGACAACTATAGGTAGCCAATAGACTGTGCATTATTGTACCGGAGTAATGAAGGATTATTGTAGCATAATGGGACACAACTTATGAGCAAAATAAACTTGGCAGCAAAGGAAAGCTTGAGTGTTTTTAATGTTTGTTGTTACTGCTTTAAAGGTCAAATATATTTGTTATGATCGAGTTACTGTTTCCTTATTCCATGAATCATACATTTCTTGTGTTTCACATAGGCCTCGTTTTATATTGAAGCATTTAAGAGGCAGGAACTGCACTGCACCTTTCAACTCCAGAGGTGGATTGACAGCTTTGGAAGCAGTGGTGTGGTTGTGGAAGTGGTGGGGTGTGGAGGATGTGTCCATAGCTCTGCACAGACATGGCATTGTTCTGGAAAGAGACAGAGAGGAAAACCTGCATCAACAGACAGCAGCTGTTAAATGTGATTAAGTTCTCCAAACAGATAAAGGGAAAATAGGAATTTTGGGTGCTATAGTGAAAGGATTCATAATATCTTCAGTTTTGAAGTTGAGAAGACATACTGAATTTGGACCTTGGGAGTTTAACAATCTCTTGTGACAGAGCTGGGGGCTTTACTATACAACATCAGGATTTGCAGGGTATATTCAAGGTGTTACTTTCTCCAGCTACAAAAAAAAATATTGTATTTTAGAAAATTAAATTGCTTCAATTTTCTAAACTTTGGAGTGAGTTTAGGTCACCCAGTGTTAGTCCCAAAGACTCCATGGAGAGAGAACTGCAGCTCTAAAAGCAATTTTGTATCATCCTTTGGAAGTACCTCAAGCCCACTCACCTACTTCCTATATCCCACCTCCATCCCCACATCCTTGCTCACACCTTTCTCTCCCCACTTCTTCTTACTGATGTTCTCCTGCTTCTTTCACAATAAATTCCTGTGGTACCTGTCTTCAGTGAAATTGAAGTGATGTGGGATAACTCATTCAGAATCCTTGAGGTTTTTTTTTTGTTTAATTTGGTTTGGTGGGGTTTCTATGTGTAGAATTTAAGATCTTCCCTAATAGGATTTATTCTGACTATGTTGGGGAGTCAGTGTGTGGCTGAGGAGTAATGGAAACATTCCAAGTTTCTGATGGGGTTCAGGTTATTACCATGATCAGTGGCTTATGTTTCAGTAGGACCTACAAGCCTTGATTGTGTTCATGTACCAAACTATTACTGTGTGTATTTGGGACAATTTGCAGTAGCACTCCTGGCTTTACCAAGGGATGTCATCAGCCACAGTGAGAACATAATGACTGTTTCTTAGAGCTTGTAGATGAGTATACAGCAAAAGACTGGATCCTTACAACAAACTGAAAGGAAAATAAGACTGACTGTATCCCCCTGTACAGTCTGGGAGTGGGATTCAATCTCTGGGAGCATTATTTTATTAAAAAACCTGAATTATTGGCTGCTGAGTGATGACAAATCTAGTTTACCCTACTATAGCTTGTCTGTGATCTCGGGGACTCAGTTGTGTGCTCCCAACTCCTGTTTTTATTCTCAAGTAGCAGTAGGTATGTTGATTTAGCAAGTCTGAATAAGGCTTTGACTGTATTAGCAAGTCTTTTACAGAGGTAAATGTTTTCTTTAGTTTGGGATTTGTTTTGGTTTTTTTCTTTCCCCACTAGTGGGAAGTTCCTGTATAGTTCTTGTGGATGTATTTATGTGTAAGTGACCTCACAGGTGTTACAACATTTTCCTTATGAATATTTGTTGTTAAAGAAGGAACATATAAATAGCCTTTGAACTTCTGGCATTTCATGTATTGCTGTCCTGTAAGGAAACAGTCTCTTCTCTCCAGCACAGTCTGTGACAGCACCTCTGCTCCTACAGTCACACGGGGAGAACATCGGGGGGTGTTCTCACACCCTGTTCTCTGTCATCACCGCTGCATGGGTAGGAGTGAAAAGGCAAAATGCTCTTAGCTCTGTTTGACTTCTTTTTTTATAACAAAGTCTTTCTTCTTGCATTCTTTCAATTCCACCTCTGGCCTTCCATATCATTAAAGTGTTCCAGCTTGGTCACCTGTCCTGCACTGACAACCCAACTGAAGGCAGTTGTTGTCTGCCCCTTCTGAGGGAGGCATGACCTTTGAAATATAGGTGTGTTTTCTTTACCACTTCTAAGATCTGCATGTCCGTTAAGCCATATTCATTCTGTGACCCTGAAGAGAATCAGAGAATCTTTGGGATTTTCTTCTTAGAAAAATGTTGATATACTTCACTGTAGGTAAGTGAAAAATTGAAATTAGCTCTGTATTTTCTGGTAAGCTCAAATGATTGTAATCTGCTTACACAATAATGATTGTGATCTTGTCCAGAAAGACCTTGCTGTTTTCTAGAAGAATCCTTCCCCATCATTGCTGCAATGAAGGAATCGTATTCAGCACTGTCCAAACTGTAACATGGATGTGATTCTCCACTCTTGAAGTCTCTGCCAAGTGTGCACTCATTTATAACATTTCAGCACAGACATCGAGGTCTTAAGCTTGTAGTCCTTTGGTGCTCTCTCAGATGGCAGATTACAGCAAAAATGTTCTCTCTCGCATCTTTAGTCAGAACGGTTTTGCCATCTAAGACCTAAAGTTTGAAGTACTCCACTGCTTTTTCTGAAAACTCAAGTCAGGGATGGTTGGTGGCTACGTGCTGACAAAGCCACGTAGCTCCCAAGTTTGGGCACTACTGACTGTAATGAGTGCTTTAGGATGGACATGGGGATGTTTTCACCTCTCTGGCTTGGTGTGACAAGGTCAAAAAGCAGTTTCAGTTCTCCCTATTTACTGGTAACTGATGCTTAGGACTTCTGGCTATGAGACATTCAGAGAGGGAAGCTTCTCTTCATATTCCTATGAGATTTTAAAGATGGGTTCTGAAA
The DNA here is from genome assembly GCF_003984885.1 of Neopelma chrysocephalum. Classification (NCBI taxonomy): domain Eukaryota; kingdom Metazoa; phylum Chordata; class Aves; order Passeriformes; family Pipridae; genus Neopelma; species Neopelma chrysocephalum. Next base: position 547,860 of record NW_020897965.1, read on the forward strand.
GAGAAAAAGCCATAATGGTCCGTTATGGTGACAAGAAGGTGTCAACATCCATCATCCTTTTTACTCGCCTCAGAAGGATCCAAATCTTCACACCCTTCTGAATTTGTGCTGTCTATTCCATTTCATCAGCATTTGATTCTTCTCTGTTAGACTTTTTAGAATGTTGCAGCAAAATGTGGTAACTGTTTCACATTTTAGGAAGGAAGAAACCTGTTGTTTCTGCCAGTTATGATTAGCTGAGCAAGGGCTGTAAACCTTTGGGGGCTGAGGTGTTGGGAGAGCAGACTTCTTAGGGCTTGGTTGTCTCCAGGCAGAGATTGCTGAAAAAGGTAACAGGCAGTGTTAAAACTTCTCCCAGGCTATCAAAATAAAGCCTTGTCCATTTATCCCAAGACTTTCTTCCAGAAATAAATCTATGTTTCCACACAGAAAAGTTTAGTCATTCTTCTCGTCAGCAACTACCTGGAGCTTTCTTATAACGTAACTATCAATCTATGTGTTACTGCTTGGTTTTTCTCACTGTATGAATATCCATCTGAATTATTATTCAAAAAAGAAGAATTATTTACCAGTAAAAGGAACATTTGAGATGCATAGTCCAAATACACACGTACTTCTTGTTTGTCTTCCCTTTGTAAACTCGCTCATCTCTAGCACTCAGGGAAATGGTGCTGGACATACTTTGCATTAAATAGCCTTGTCACACGTGCAGCAGTCAAGGTTTGAGTCTAATCCTGTAGATCTGGTATGTTTACCTTAATAATAATAATAGTAACAGCTGTAGGACACTCACAGAGAGACACAGAGTGGGCCTTGCAGGGTTAAGGGCCTGGGAATGGTCTCATTTGACTAAAGAGCTGCTTTTGTGCTGGAAAGGTACCTGTGGTGGACCAGGATCTGTTGGGAGGGGAATCGATGTAGATGTCCCAGCTCCAGGACTCACACTTAACCAAGGTTGACAGTACAGTTTCACAGTCCACTTGACTGCAGCTGCAAAAGTAGTTCTGCTGTTCTCTGTCCTGCATTGTGGTTGCTCTGTGTGTGGCTGGGTAGAGGTTGCTGTCTCCTCGTGTCAGGATTGTTTTTTGCTCCTGGCTGCAGAATTGCCAGTAGGAGCTGCTGTAGCTCTCTTGTGAAAAAACACAAGATTAATCATTCTTCTCTACTAGTTATTTCTATTGTACTACTATTCTCAGGCACATGTACTGCTGTCAGAAAGGAATTTTTAAAATATATTTACTCATTTCAGAACTTTGTTTGTAATTTTAATTACAGGTTTCCAGTTAAAGTAACAGATATGAATTTGGGAGTTATAATGAAAGTACTTATGGAGTTCTTCCTGTTGGATGCATTACAACTGAGGAGCTGTTGCCACAAAAAAAATTCTTGAGATGCCCATGCTCTATAAAAGTGCACTGCAGCACTGATGCATCAGAACTTTTGTGTTTATAGGGCAGTAAAAGCATTTAAGTACATGAAGAGTTCTGTTGAGTTCTGTAAAAAAATATCTGCTGTAAGTCAATGTAGTGCTACGTGCCTGACAATTCCAATTTTTAATAACAGTGATATTCCATATTTTTGCATGAAGCCTTCTGGTGTTCCTAATGGGAACCAGTGAAACCATCAGGGGTAGAGTATGCAATGACTGAGAGGCAGTGAGCAATTTGATGTGCAATCACTTTTGCCAGGGGTTTTGGAAATACATGCTTTTTAATAAAGTACATTTGACCTTTCTTTTGCTTCCATTTGGCATGAATTTACAATGTCATTTCAGATCTTAAAGTAGAGGCAATGTCTGTAAACCACAATACATTATTATGCACCAGTCCAAATAGGAGGTAAGGATAGGGAAGGAAATGATGAATTTGTTGTATTTCATAGATGTTTGACCATAAACATGTATTAATATATTTTTACAAGGATATATACAATAAGAGCATTCCAGGTTGAGCAATGGTCACAACACACTGCTGATATGCAATCAGTATACAAAACCATGCTTGCTTTTTGTGAGTAGAATGTGTTACACCTGGGAAATGTGAAGAGCTTTTGTCAGAGGTTGCTGTGCCACCTCTGGTGGGGTCCCTGTGCAGTGGTGTGTCCTGCTGAGCCCTGACACACTGCTCTGCTTTCACTGCAGCCCCCCTGCTCAGACAAGCAGGTTCCTTGTCTCAAGGAAAAAGGCTTTGAAGTAATAACGATGTTCTAATATATTGACAGAAGTTTGTGTAATTCCATTATCGCTGTAATGGGCTTTAGCTTCGGTAGAACTTTCCCACTGCCCTCTGGTCCTTTCATCAGAATTTGGTAAATGAGTCGGTGTCTTATTTCTTCAAAGAGGGCTGTCTTGTCAGGAGGTTTGAGTATTCTGGGAGTAATCACTGTTAGGCAATACTCTTTTCTTGAGTTGAAGACTCAAACTTATAAATTAATGTAATTAATGTAATTACAAACATCTCACCAACTGGGTTTTTAATAGGTATGATTCCTAACAGCAAATATGTTCATCTTTTAGCTTTGAAGATTCTATTTCTATTAACTTTCAGGCAGTTCTTTCATGTAGTTGCAGAAATGGTCTCTGTGCTGTGGTAATGCCATTTTTACATAATAATGCCTTTTTTGTTCTAGAATGTTAGATGAAACCACTTATTTTTATTTATGTTAAATATCTTCATACATATTTGATGATATTCATATATATGTGTTTTCAGTTAGTCAGTGGAAATCAAATAATTTGTTCATTTCTCAGAAATGTGAGTTATGTTTGATTTTTTTTAAATAATTTAAATTATTCTGGTTTAAAATATTTTTAAAACATTTCATTTGGAAGTATCACTCAGGTTTTGACTATTAGATTTAACACATGATTGCATTTGGTTTGCTCATCAAAAGTGGAGAACATTTAATATTTATTCATAACAAAAGTATTAGAGAAGCTGTCAATAAATTTTCTGTCATAATTGAATCATAGGATATCTAAATTGTTGATAATATGATCTGCTCGTTAAACAAAAGTGTCTGGAGAAAATGATGGATTAATTGACTGATGGCTAAGGTTTCTCTCAAATATAATGGTTTACCCAGTTTGATTTGATTTGTGTAAAATAACTTTCTCTAATAAACAATTTGCTCAGAGGCAATAGAAGAAATGAATGGTTATCAAACCAAACTTAATTAGTCTCTCCTAGATTGATACTACTTGGGGAGTCTTCGTTTTAATTGTGGAGAGCTGGATATGAAGAGTTTGGTTCATTATATTTTTCCTGTATAAACACTATTGTGTAACTACCTATGGAATATAACATGTAAATTCATTTTAATAAATGCTTGTAAAGTGAATTAGCTAATTATGCCAGGCTAAAAATGATTCCTTTAATTATTTTAGATATTTAACTAGTACTTCAATTTTATTATTGTTAGTCTGTAAACATAATTTGTATTAGCTCTGCCAAACTAATTAGAATATATAACTTAAACAGTTTCAACAGTTTTGTAATGCTCATAATGCTCTCTTCTCTCAAAAACCCATTTCTGTTTTAAAAAAAAATTAAAATGATGAAGAAATTTTTGATGTAGATTTTTGAAATGTGAGGAAGAATAACTTCTTCTGAAAAATACAATTTCAGAAAAGTTGATATGGTTCAAGACTCTGGAATAGTTGTCAAGAGAAGGGAAAATCCCTGTCTTTTCCTCAGAGATGGGGTCAAACTAAACATAAATCATTAAGTAACAATTTTGTGAGATTCCAGGTCATTAGATTATCCACATATAATATAAACCACAAATACGGTCACATTCCATTTCTTTCAGAGGTTAAGCACATGCTTAATTGCAGTAGAAGGTGAAAATCTACATGTTCAAACCAAGAAGAGTTGATCTTAATGGCTTCCAGTTCACTTAATGTAAATAATTTTCTCTTTTCTTTAAAAAAAAAAAATTTCAAAACATCTGTAGAAGATTTACAAGATTTTAATATAAAATGTACATGAGAGGGCTGTTGTTTGAAGCTGAGTGTGAAAGAAAGACATTAGTGAAGAGTAATTTAAGTGTTCCTAATTATATTCCTTCATGTTTAATCTTGGGTCTATAAACCCAGAAATTAATCTGGTTTATTGTTCCTTCTCATACATGAAGTTTTCATTTTGACAATCCGTTACCTCAGTTTTCCTTTGTGTAGGAAACTACAGAGAGCTGAAATGTGGGCAGGAAATGAGAAGCGTCCTTTAGCTTTGTCTGTGTACAGTCACTGAATGTAGGTGTGTGCTCTAACTTTGGGAAATAGAGATTTATGTGCAGAAACTGCTACTGTGAAGCCAAGTGTCCTGGCACATCTGTGTGAGTGACAGAAACCTGCTGCAAAACGACACCTTGGGCATATCTTTGGAGCAGAAACAGGATCAAACACAACCTTTGGTGTTCTCAAATAACGTGTTCTCAGGAATTCTCTCTGAGACATGGGCACTTTGCTTTTCCTTATCTCCTGACTGTCAGGCTATCAAAAGAATAGATCTGTAGCAGGTGTATGTATATATATGTATATTCCTCGCTGGTATGACTCACTGTGAGTCTCAAAAAGGATTTTGAGAGCAATATACTGAGGATGTATGGTAGTCTTTGGAGTATTGTGGGTTGATGAAAATAAACAGTAAAGTCTAGCAAGTCCTGGACATTATTTACATATCAAACTTTATCAGTTAAATCTCATAAATTCAGTGAAAGTCTCACAAGTACTTCATGTTGAACCAGCATTTTCCCCTCAGGATTTTGGGAGCTCTTGTTATATGGCACATCTCCTTGTTTGTGGTGGCACGAGAATTTCTCACACCTCAGGAACTACAGGAATTCTGTGCTAATTCTGGAAGTCCAGAACTAAATCCTGCTCTTCTGCTCAGATTCACAGATTTTTTTTTTCTCTGTCCTTGGAAAAAAATGACCATTGAATTTTTTTTTAAGCTTGGTATGGTTTGATTTCTTTATCATACCAACATTAAATATGTGCTAATTGGGCTGTGTAATTGTACCTGTGGGTGTCCTTTCTGCTGTGACTCAGCAGTGCAGTACATAGGCCATGTGGCCACCAAATCAAACCCAGATGTCAGATTCTTGAACACGTGAACATCACCCAGCTGAAAATACTGTGTTGTGTTGACCTGGTGTGCTGTGCCATGGAATCCCTTGTTGAAGAACTCAACCAGGGGCTTGAGTCTTTCCACAAAAATGAGAAGTCTTCACAGCCTACAGTAGCATGAGACTTGCACGCTTCAAGGACTCCGAGAGCCAGGAGAGCAAAGAAATTAGAGTTTCTTACAGGGCAGCAGCTTATTTACATAATGAACAGGCAGTGTAAAAATTAAGGTTGAAGTTTAGACTCTTTGATCCATCCTTAGTAGATCGATTTTCGCACTGAAATCCCTGTAATAGGAATTTCTTCCACAGCCTTGCAGCATGTTCTGTACCTGCCCTTTTGTACAGAACAGCAGCTGAAGCTCCCCCAGTGAGTGGGGGCTCCTTGGGGTTTGGGGGGAGCAGGGCTGGTCCCTGACCTGTGGGGGGGGCCCTGAGTGCTGCACCCTGGGGGCCAAGTGGCCCCTGCTGCTCTTGTCCTGCTGCTCTTTATTGCAGACAGAGCTGGAGAGCAAGAAAGAGCTCTGTACACAGGGGTGTTCCTGTCTGGGGGGCAGGGAGGGCGTCAGGAATGTCTGTTTAACACTTACTGATTTACAGATAAAATCAAATGATCCTGAAGTAGGGATCATAACTAATTGTGGAAGGCAAGGACATGACAGGAAAGAGTGTGGCAAGATTGTGTGGCAGTTCCAACTATGATGAGTAATTGTAAAGATTCTTAGCAATAATTCCTTTGTTAGGTAAATTGTAACATTTTTCTTCACAACTATTATTTCATTAGGCGATTTTACTTATTCTGAAATAAGCAAAAAAACCAAAAAAACCCTTGTATACAAATTTGTGCCTTACAGGCAGGAAATAAAGATTCTTTAAGTTTTTGAAAACCTTTAATATTCAAGGTAGTTAGTGATTTTTAATAATAAAGACAACATGTATAGGGCACAGAAAAATTTTAGTTAGATCAAAAATGCAAGGTTTTTCCTAAAGCGTTTGTGTGTTGATATCTGAATTTAAGTATTGAGGAAATATTAAACACTATACACATGAATATAGGAAGTGATCTTGAAATATCTAAAACACTTAAAACATGAAAATTATTTGTGTTATAATTATATTAAACTTCTATAATGTTTAATCTTAAAGCAAGGGTAAACACAGTTTTCAGATCACATTTTCAAGTTGTAATACTGCACAGATGTGTGTAATGTGCTTAACTCAGGCTATGTGCTGTTCGTTACATAGGCACTATTATGAATTAGAATGTTTCACTTCACTGACCCACATAGGCTAAATATTTGTAATCTCTATTGTTGCCCAACCATGTGTATAGTTAGATAGACATGTATGAAATTTCATGTTCTCTTGGTGTTGCAGTTAAAATACAACCACAATGTACACCAGAAGTCACGATGATTATTTTTTAAGGTGTTTAGTATTTTTATTCTAATAGTTTCGACTACAGAGTTTCAACACACACTTAGTGTTTTCTGGGAACACTAAATTCCTCATTAAATATATCTCAGAACCAATGCAGAAGTTAATGGTTCTCTGCATTCTCTGTTCTCTCTGTTACAGCATAACCATGGCTAATAGTTTGTCCTGGATTTCCTGTCTGCCAGACAAAGCATATGAAGCAAACACCTTGTGTCAATGCTCTATTTTACAGCTGAGGTCCTTCTTGGACCCTTCTCAAGACTCCCATATGAGTCTTGTGGGAGCAAGGTAGAACTCCAAAAAAAAAAAAAAAAAGGGAAAGGTTGACATATAACAACTCTTAATTCCCTGTGTAGTAATTTTGATTTGAAAGTAACAAGTTGGTTATTAATTAGAGGAGTAACAATTTTGGTTTTACTACGGTTTGTGGGTTTTTTTATGAGCTGTGGTGAAAACTGATTGCATTTTATTAATATTCCTAGCTTGATATTAAAGCCTATCACAGAATCATCATCCTTGTTCTCCACTGTGACGTCCTGCCACACCTCTGAGCATCTCTCAGTGCAGGAACATTGACCTGTCTGTACACACAGCACAGCTCTGACAGAAGCTGGGCTTAAATTGGTTGTTCTGAGCCAGCTTGGTTAAGAGTTAAGCAAATCCATATTACTATGCAAATCCACGTGCAGTACTCCTATTGTCTTAATTGACTTCTAGGCAGGTGCACAAAAAACAAGCCTAGTTCCATAGGTAAAAAGTGTGCATAAATAAATGTTTGCACTACAAATTGGGAATACTCTGTAAGTGCTTGGCAGAGCACTCACTGTTGTGGCTTGACTCCATCCAGAACTCAGCCCCAAACAACCCCTCACTCACTCCCCCCGGGGAGATAAATGGAAGGGTAAAAGTGAGAAAAGTTGTGGGTTGGGATAAGAATAGTTTAATAACTGAAATAGCATAAAATAATAACAGTAGTAGTAGTAATAATAATAATAATAATTTGCAATGGGAAGTAAAATAATACGGAGAAATAAATTACCCAAGAAAGAAAAATTATGCAAATGGAAACAACTGCTTGACCCCAGCCACACTATGGGTATAGGGTGTGCCAGTCCCCAGGCAGCTGCCTCCTGTCAGCATCCCCCCTCTCCCCAGGTTACTGCTGAGCATGACATCCTGTGGTCTGGAATATCCCAGGTCAGCTGTCCCGGCCGGGTCCCCTCCCAGCTCACTGGTGGGGTGGGATGAGGAGCAAAAAGGCCCAGACTGTGTGTGAGCACTGCTCAGTGATAAGGCAAACTTCCCTTGTTATCAACACTGCTTTCAGCACAAATCCACAATAGCTTTGACTGGCTACTGTGAAGGAAATGAACTCTATCCCAGCCAAACTCAGCACACTTAAAGTGACAAGGCTGAAAGTCCCTTACATTTGACATTACAAAAGCACAAATGGCTTCAGTTTTGTCATTTAGAATCCAGGGAGTATAAAGAGATCCCTTCCTCATCCTAACATCTGTGAATCTCTCATTTATGTTGTTAATGTTTTCTAAACCAGAGCAATCTTTTCTAGGTCAATTGGCAAGCTGGACCAAAACTTTAAAGTTAACCTGCTGAAATAAATTCTGTTAGTTACACCAAACCAGTGGTTACCCTTGGCCATCTTGGTACCTTATTTAAGATTTACCTTCACAGTTTATTATATAGTTACTTGTGGGCTTCCAGTCACCCTGCAAGTTTGGCTTTGTACTTAATGGTTTCATGCTTTTCCTCAGCATATGAGTAACTGTTTAAAAGGTTGAAGAAAGTAATTAGTTTTAGGATTGAACTTGATAAGTTTATGAATGAAGTAGTTGGTCTGGCTGCCTGAAGTAGCAGCAGTCTGGATAAAAAGCAATAGGAAGCCTCTTTCAGGGCTGTGTTCTGCATTCCTCTATTCATGTATGTATATATTCAATGGTTTAAAATACTGCATAGATAATTAGCAATAAGTTTGGCTTTGATTTAGGAGGTTGTTAGGATGCCTTTTGGTTACCTGTGTCCTGCCTTTGTATTCAGCAGCAGCTGTAAAAATAATCCTTGCTTCCTGGATGAAGTTCAGAACGAAATAAAAACAATCCCTGTAATACTTCAGTCACATAGTAAATGGCATTTGGGGGTAAATAGAGGAGATGACTGCAAGCTTTAATGGAAAAAGGATTTTTAAAAGGATTGTGTCAAACATAGTACAATAACTCTAAGGTAAGAAAGGGGGTTAAAGATGCAAAAGTGAAAGAATGTGCTCTTACCTGTTGCCAAGCATTTTTTCATGTATGCATTATAGCTCTTTTTTGTAGTGGTCAGTATTGCCCTTATTGTGTTCTGTTTACATGTCTGACTTCTTGTTTGGATTTTACTTGGTGATTTGGTATTAATTTTTAATGTGAAAGCACTTAGCATTAGGAGTTTGACATTTTGTCTGACCTTAATCACCAAGAGGATCATGAGAGGTTTATTCAGTGGGAAGAGAATTGTTACAGCTCCGACAGAAATGATGGGAAATAAGTAAACAGCCTTTTAAATCTTCACCAGAAATCAATAGAGTTTAAAGATGATGGACGTTGGTGTTTTTTGCTGCTTAAGGAGTTCAACCTTTTACGGGAAAGTATCTTCTCTGAGTGTCAGCATTTTTTTGCCCAGCACCATGAATCACCACTGCAAATAGAACACTGCATAGAGCACTTCATCATTGTTACACAGATGATGTTATAGATCTGTCTCTCTGTGATACTGCAGAGGTGTGGTGCTACTTCATAACATTGCTAATTAATGGATGATCAGCAAAATATGTGTATTTGATAATATTTAAACTGATGAACTCCTGTCTTTATTCTGTCATTGTAACGGCTGCTGTATAGAACTTTTTAAGTTTTAGCTCTTTTCCCCATGTCAGTAGATACCTTCATTTAAGTGAGAGTTCTCAACTTTTAATAGCTGGGAGCAAGAGCTCCTCTGAAGTCTTTGCATCAGCAGGCCTTTAGAGACAGGCAGGTTTGGAGCAGTTGCACAGCAAATTGTGTACTTTGGCTTTTCATGAATGATTTATTAGATGTTAGGCTGGTACAGTAGTTAGCAATATATCCAGAAACAGCACTGTTCAGACCCAAGTATTTGTACATTTGCATCATCATCAATCATTTGTTGTGCTATTTGGGGTTTTATTATACAGTATTGGATTCCATTTTAGAACAGCTAAGTATACAGTAAATTATATTCAAATATAGTAAAGTTGCTGTTAAATAGTAATTGAGAACTTGACTTTCAAGCTTTCAGTTAATTTGTTTGCATCCTTATGCAGCCATTTACTCTGAATAAAGTGAAGGGGATTTAATTTTGATTTGTAGACAACCTTTTGTATTGAAAATAACTGTAGTGACTGTAGTTTTATGCTAATATCTAAGCATGCCACATATACTCTTAGACAAAATTGTCCCTTAAGACCTCCTGATATGAAGTGATCTTTGATTTAAGGCTGCAGTACTTTGGCTACAAGTGTGTTCAATGATTATTAAACTGGAGTTATTACATAGCAGCTGATGGAATATTTTCCGTAGTTTATCTCAATTGATTAGCTGTATTGAGTACAGAGTGGCAAAAAACATTCAGAGCCATTTCTTGTGTTCCTGGTGCAGCAGCCAGGCCCTGCACTGCATTTGGCTGTGTGCTCTCCTGGGATTGCAGTGGTGCAGCTGGGGTAGAGCTGGAGCAGAGGAACGGGGCTGGGAAACCTGACCCTGGGCAGCTCGGTGCTGAAGCTGAAGCCCTCCCGAAATCCCTGGGATTATTTACCTGCATGAAGAGTGTGTGTGTGTACAATGAGGGTTTGTGTTGTCTCCTGAGCCAGCTAACACATTGCACAGTGCCCAAATGTGAGAACAGTGCATGGAAGATAAGGCAAATCTTCCAAACAGGACAGCTCTGTAGGCATTTTCCTACATCTCATTTGCTGTGTGGATTTTTATGATAGTAGATAGTCTCACTTTCACTTAGCATAAAACTAAACTAGCAGAAATGACAGTGGTATTTCAGGACTGGGACCTTATTTTTGGATGACTTTGATGTCCTTAAGTACAAATACTCCTTTTTAATAAGTAATAATATACAACAAAGAAGCACAGAAAAGGGAAATACACACATGATATGCCTGCTCTTTAGCTCACATTAAGTAGTTGGGCTGATCAGGTCCTATATTTACCACTGTTAAGCAGATAATTTTGCCTACTGTGTAGTCAATTTTGATGTATTCAGGGAATTCTGCTCTGTGATGGCAGGCTGAAGTTTTGCCTTTAATTCTTTTTCATTATTTTAAGAGGAAAGACATAGTTACTTGATGCTGGGCCAGAGACTTTTTTTCAGGGCTAGACATTTGGACTTCTTTGGAGATTTTCCCTGGATAGCAAGCACTTCTCTTCATGTTTTTCCATGCTTTAGCATCATCATACTTTTTATTATTTTAATATTTGTGACATATTAATGTTGATTATGGATTTTCTTTACTTACCTTTTTTGATGTTTTCATGTAACTTTGCTAAAGATGAATAAGCTTTTTGTGGATTGATTAACCAGTGAATGCCCCAGTAGCAAGTTGCAAACTTTATTTTTATCAATATATTTATTGTTTCCCTTTTTAAACCCATTTATGAAGCTTATGTTACCTTCAAAAGTGCCACCTCCTTTAGCCTGTCCCATTGCAAATGTGAAGTACCAACTGTGTGAGCGCCCTGTGTTTTCCCTGTGGTTGCAGCTGCTTGAGAGAGATCCCTCCCCAGCAGCAGGAGTGTGCTGTAGGGCTGTTGGCATCAAATGGAGCCCTTGCCTGGGCCTTGGGTGAGCCCTGGAAGTGAGGGCTGGGATGGGACAGGATTGATCGCTCTAAGTGTGTGGGGGGCAGGGCAGGGACAGGGCTAAAAATGCTGGGGAGGTAAAAGAGCTTTTTAAACTAAGGATGCTGCTGGCACAGGAGCAAATGGATGTGGCTATCAATAACCTTTGGCTAGAAATTCAAAAATGGTTTCTACTCATCCAGAAGAGCCTCCCGGGAGGGGAATTATGGAGGGAAAATTATTAGCAGATTTCAAAATGAAATTTGAGTGATTTATAGAAGGATTAAGGGACTTGGTTGCCTGTATTGGTATTCAGCACCCACAACGTCCCTTCTAGATATTTTAGGTCTCTTTATAGACTTTACTGTTCTTTAAAACATTTGAATCCTACAGAAATGAATTTTACATTTCCCGTTTAAAATCTTGTGTTAATACTTGTGAATCTATGAATATAAAGTATGACCAGTGAGATTTCTGTCTCCTTTTTCTATCTGAAAATAATCTCTAAATCACATATTCTCCAGTTGGAGAGAAAAGGAAGGTAGGACTTGTGCAGAAGGGAGTGCGTTCCTGCCGATGGAGAAGCATCACTGAGGAGATGCAGCTGCTGCCCTTGTCTTTTCTGTGCCCGATTTACCTGCTGAGCTGGCAGTGATTGCTGTTTGCCTGAGTGCAATGCAGGAGTCAAAAGGGGATTTTATTCATCTGTGCTCTGTAAGTCAGGTTAAGTTTGAAAATACTATTGCTGTTCTCCAGTGCACCCCACCAGGTGAGTGTGGTGCTGAGGATCTCTGACATTGCTGTGGTTCCTCAGCTGCAGTTTGTGCGGAGGCACAGGCTGAACAGAGCACACTGTGTGTCTGCAGCACATTCCTGCTTGCTCTCTTTGGGAGTAATGAAAGTGGCTGAAAGTGTGGGATTGGTACAGTAGCTGTAGTGCTGAGTGGGATGCTTGGTCCTGTGTTTTTTCTGCTCTATCATCTCAGATTTTTGTTAAATTGTAACTCCTCTTCTTCTGCACTGCAAGTGCATGTTATGCATGGACTGTGTCAGAAGATCTTCCTTTTGATGATCTTCTGGATTAAATCATTGAACAGTTCATTTATGATGTAATGCTTATTTTATCTGCCCTTGCTTTATAAGTGGTTTGTTATGGTAATTTGCAGATGTCTTTAAAATTCATATCTATTGTGCTTGCGTGTCATTAAGGCACCGAGACTCCTTTGCTACAGTTGAATTCAGTGTTACTGAGGAGGAGACTGAAAACATAACAAAGTGTTGATCCTTCCTCAGTGGTAATTTTGTTGGATATTAATCAGTAACTCGTTTTGGATTGACACACAATATTGATCCCTGGATTTAATAGAATAAAAAACGTGAAGCAGAAGGCACTGGAAAGGGCACCCAGAGCAATCTGTTTTCGGAATGAGCGAGGGACGGGGCCGTAAGTTCGAGGCTGCCAGTTAAACTGACAGGGTGGATGTTAATGCCAGTTTGGGGTGTTAGAGGTCCTGCTCCCATGTCAGGAGCTGCTGGAATCACGCTGTACATCTTCATCAGGCAGGCATGCAGCGAGCAGCCTCGTGTTCCCGGGGAGCTGCGGCCAGGCCATCATTAACCTTGTGAACCCAGATTTGTAACAGAATGTAAAACCAGCTTAGGTTATCAATTACAGTCACACTCCATTGATAGCTGCCCAAAGAGGGCTCCTTAGGAAGAAAAACACATTATGATTTGCTCATTTCCTCAGAAAGTAGCAAAAGAGGTTACAATTCATTAAATCAGAAATAAAAATAATAGCTAATCCATAGATTTAATATCACCTTATTTTGGTGCATTACTCACAGGAGGTCATGAGCAGTACTACGTCTGTCATTAGCAAGGTTCACAAGTAATTGTGTTATAATACTGAATTAGGAAACATTTTATAAAAAGAAATTTATATTCTTTAAAATGAGGGGATTTTATCAATTATTTGAGCTTTTAATATAAATGTTTTGATCCATATTGCAAATGCTTAACCCTTCAGTCTATGGCAAACTAGTTTTACATAATTCAGGGACTTCAGAGTCCATATATTTATAGTAGCTTTTAAGCGTAATCATGAATAAAAACAATATTTGAGATTATTATCTATTGAGTTTATTAACTGTCCTCAAATAAACTGAATTTACATATTTATTTCTAATACTAATCAATGATAATGTTTTATAGCTACTTACTGTATTATATCCAAAGCAAATAATAATCCTGTTAGATTTAATTTTTTTTATTGTTACATGGTACTGTGAAAATGCAGAATATTTTTAAACAAACTTTTTACACTTATTTTGCCTGTAATATACTTCATTCATCATAAAAATGAACGAGGCTATCAGTCAAGGACTGACTGCTTTTTCTTAGGCTGATTGCTACTGTCACCAGTGTTCTACAAATCTGGAAGGATTTCCCTTTAACAGTAGTTTTTCATTATTATTCCATGAATATAGACAGTAATTTATCTGTCCACCCCTGCAATATTTTATGATAAAGAAAAAAGTCCTATTACATGTCCATAATATACAGAAGAATTTTAGTATGTTCTTCAATAATTCTTATTTGATCTTTTCTCTTGTTAGTAGTGAAAATTTGATTTTAAAGCCCACTTAAACAAATAAACACAGAATTACTAAAATATGTCATCTTTGAAAGGCAATAAATGTTATTTTCTTGAGAAGACATGTAACGTACTTTTGATCTTTCACATATTATTGTCTTTATCTACTAATAATACCCACAGTCCATGCGAGAGCAATCTTTTCTTATATTTCCCCTAATCTTTTTCCTTACTTCATTTTCTGTAAGTATGGATTTGTTAACGGGTTTAGAGATACTTCAGTCATATTTTTAATTAAGTCTGTCCATCAGCAACCAAGGAAGGGGCCTTTAGGAGACCATTTGTCCTCCCAAGGAAGGAACCTGATAAAGTTAGGGTTTTTTTTACCAGCCCACAATTTAAAAACAGGCTTATTTAAAAGAAAAAAGACTGTGCACCTTGTGTAAGAGTAGTTCATCTATGGTACCTGAATTCAAAATGTTACATTTCTTTCTGTATCCTTACTTCTTAGATTTGGGGAAAAAATGTATTTAAGTCTCCTTAAAGAAATTGCTGATTCTTGTGTAGAACACGGGAAAAAACCCTGAACTATGAAACTCAAGTAACACAAGTTTTTGCTTTAAAAACCCCAGAAAATGATTTGATTTAATTTTGTTTTCAATCAGGATTTAATGCATATTTTCATACTTTATCTTGGCAGAAGTTCCCTGCCCGCTCTGGTGGTATTTCCCCAGCTCTGGAAGCAGCTCTGGCTTCTGTGCCATTCAGAAGGGCAATACAGTTTGCATGAAGTGCTCCAGGATATTGTGAGCAAGCAAAGGGATTTGTTGAAGTCTGAGGGAAATCAGTATTTGTTAGTTTAGATTTTGTGTGTCCAGAAAGAATTCTCGAAGGCTGTGTGCAAGCAGTGACAGAGGATTGCCACTCCCAATTACCAGGGCACCAAATGGCACCCGAATTCAATTCTGAATCTTTGAAACCAATTCAAAAATATTTTATTACCTGTTAAGTTTCATTCTCTGTCATTCCTTTCTGTCTTCTGTCCTTCTGCTGAATAAATGACTTTATGTTTGCTAAAAGATATTCTGAAGAGCTGCTTGAATAGTAGTATAAGGTGCAGTGTTAAAATAATTATCCCTCTCAAACACACTTGTACATAGGTGATACCTGAATTATACAAACAAAAACCTTCCAGTTTCTTTTTTAGTTTGTGAAGACACAAACTCAGAATCTTGGATAACAGGATTCCTTAATGTGGGTTTGGGTTTTTTTCCCCCCTCACATCTTGATTAGAAAAGGAAAAGAGTTTCCTCCAGAAGTATAAATGTATAAAATACAAACTAGTCTTCCATATCTGCACAGTATTTTCTGGGTCGTGTTTCTGCAACAGTATTTAAGATACACGGAATGGAAAAGCACATTGGCCTAATCTTTGGAAGCAAAGAGCATTATTAATGCCATGGAAATCAACAGGACCTGAAAATCAAATTACTTAATAATAGCATCTCTTCTCTTGCATTTGGGAACCTAAAAATTTCTTTAATTTTAAGGTTTATCATTTCACACTCTTAAAGTTCTTTTCTTCCTTCAATCTGAGAGTGATTTATGGTTGCTCTGATACAGATCAAACAGTTTCATCTTTCAAACTTACTGCATTTTTTCTAGCATTTCTATCACTTAAGACCTTGATTCTCAAAATAAAGGCAAGAGAAGATGAATGTGTGTGTATGGAAGAACTCTCAACTGGACCCACCCCCAGGTATCTGAAACTTTGCAGTTCTCAAAGTTTAATGAATGTTTATTGTGCTCAGCAGAGCAAATCTGAAAGGTCAAATGAAAACCAAAGGTATTATTCCACTGAGTTTCATCACTATGCCACTACTGGTATTACAAAAAAAAAACAAAACAAGAAAAGAATCCTTTAGTCCAGAACTTTGTGACTGATGCTGTGGTTTTGTGCTGTGTAAAACAATCTGAAGCAAACTGCTGATCAAAAGTGGCATTATCTGATTGAAGGTAAAGGGGAAAAAACCAACCTCAAACTCTCAAGGAACTACTTGAAAAAGATTTGCCCCTCCACCTGTAATTCTGTGTGGCCAAGAGGCTCCATCCACAGCTCCTGAGGGTGTTCTTGTGCTGGGAGTTGTTCCAGTCGCTGCCACCCAACTGTTTCTGCTGCACAAACTGAACGGGGATGTTTGTCTGCATGTCTTTACTTGCTTCTTCACAATGGACTTTTCAATCCTCAGTCATTGTTTTTGAGATACTTAAAGTATATTTACCGGTGTGGTTAGAAACACCTGTGTTCTGTTGTAGACGATAGGGTAGAAAAATCACACAAGAGAAATCTGTGTTGGTAAATTGTCCCCTTCTGGTAGGGCCACTGACTACACTGTGCATTGAAAGGGACACCCTTCAGTGTAACCTGAATAGAACCTGGTATAATCTTGGCATGTTGGAGAGTTCAGTCAGCTCTGGAGATCACAGAAAACCCCATTATTGAGATGTTGTCTGAAAGTGCAAATTCCTCTGTTCACAGGCTCTGCTTTCTAGTGGATTTTAGGTGCATCTTCAAAGCTGTACAGGAGAACTTAAAAATTCTTTCATTCTGATCTAATTCTGCTCTTGAAATTAAGGGATACTAGGTGCAAGGCAGTCATAAGTTCTCTTATTATTGCCTGCTGTTGGCATCCTCCGTGCCCAGGGTCTGAGGTCCTACTGCAGTGCTGTGCCCAGCATGCCCCCACATCCAGCAGGGCCCTCCCACATAGGGAACACATCTCTCCTCATCTGCACTTGCAGCTAGGGCTGTGTTACATCTGCCCATCTCTCTAATAAAAAAAGGAAGGTCCTGAAGTGTATTTTAACCTAGATGTACTCAGCTATTCATAGCCCAAGGCACTGTGTATCTGCTTTTTTTTCTAGTGAATTTTGAGTCTGCTTTAAAATGTTCTTTAGCTGTCCCCTGGCCTGGATGATGGCTTCAGTGGATGTATTATCCAGTATTAGACGTACACACATACCTGTTTGTTCCTTGATTTCAGCCTTTCATTATATTCCCGGTGATGTATTGGAGGAAAGGTGTGTTTTTTAAGCAAACAAACATGCTTTTGCCCTCATCAGGTAGTTGGCACACATAGGGCCGAACACAGGCAGAGCTGACACACCTGCCTGCTCAGCTGGGCAATTCTAGCAGGGCTCTTCTGGGTTTCTGTGTTCCTTTAAAAAGATTCCAAGATACAAATATGTGCAAATAATCTGAGTGTAAAAGAAGTAGATGGCTGTGTAAGCAGGAGACAACGTGCTGGGTTTCGTTTGCTCTAAGCCAAAGGCAGGAATCTGCCGTGAGCTGTTGGAGTCTGTTACTGTGGAGCCGAGTCCAGGCACAGGTAGGGCCGGGATGCTTTAGGGAAGGGCTGTCTGTTAGTGTTAGACAGGGGTGATGGTTGCCTGCCTGTCTCCCTCATTGTGCTGTGAACCCTGCCTGGGAACGCTGGGATAATGAGCCGTGCAGTGGAGAGGGGTGATTGATGATCCCTGGTTCTGACAGCTCGAGTGCCGCCAATCCCAGGGTGTCGGATCGCGGCATTAGCATGCTGACAGCTCAGCATTTAGGACATTATGGTAATTTATCCTGCATATGCTGTCACCTGCACTGTCAGAGTTTCTTTTTAATGATGGTATAACTATTTTGTTTGTTTGTACTGCATTCTTTTCATTTGGCTAATGTCTCCTCATTAGATTGCACCTAGTAAATGAGAGTAATTAAGTGTTTCGTATAGCTCAGATGCAATGATTAAGTTGCAGAGTTGGTGCTGATTATGTTTTGTCATTTATCTCTATTAATCGGAGAATAATCCAGATGATGAACACATGTAATTTTTTTAGCTAATGTTCAATAGATGAAATTTATAGCTTCTCAATGGAGCCAAACAATAAGTGTGTATTTATATAGCAAATAGTAAGTTATTGTACTTGTATTTCTGTTAAATAAACATAAAATTATCTGTGCAACTAAGGAAAAAAACAGAACATCTATTGACTATAGAGATTCTCACTTTTTTAAAATTGGTTTGTATATGGAAAACTACTATTCATAATTCACAGTTCAGCGACTCTCTTTATTCTGCTGTCTCAAATATCAACAGAGAATCCTGTGGCTATATTTCTGAAGATTTTTTTTCCCTGCATTTATTGTCTGTGTTTGTTAGTATTAATTCTAGAATACAAATCTCATCTCTAGTAGCAAAATGTAATTTTTGTATAAACACTTCCAAATTACTCAGTTTAAAAACAAAAAAATTACACAAGTGCATCAAATGAAGCATCTCACAACAGTTAACAATTTGTAAATATTTAATTTTCAAGCTGCAAATAGAGATTTAAAAAATGGCTTGAGCTTTTTCTTCAACACATAAAGTAGCAATAATTAATGTTGATACAAATAATAAGGGCAACTGTAGATTTCAGGAGCACCCTGAGTCGTTTGATGATATTCCTTTGTTTTCCTGGGACTGTGAACTTCCTAGCACATCACACTGTTTTTTCTAAACACGTAACTGTAGGAAGGCAGACAGCATAGCCCCATGATTGTTTGGGGTTTATACATCAAAATTCAGATTGGTTTCAAAAGTAGCAACTTTAGTGTGTCTCCAGTTAATAAACTGTTTTAAAATGTAGCACTGGCAGTTGGAATAGCAGCTGAAGGAGAGACCCTGGGCTAGGTTGAGGCTTCTGTTTAATGTGTATAAATAAATAAGCTGGACAATTTTTTAAGATATGCCTGCCACACTGCATTACTGCCCAGTACAGGAATGTTGTCCCTGTTGTGTCTGTGCCCATATGGCATCAGAAACACTGTTCTGTTGTGAGGAGTGTCACTGAATCTCTTGGAGCTGCAGCCAGTAGGCCTTTGCTGCAGGAATCGTTCCTTGAGTGCTGGATTTACAGTGGGATCCCATGACACACAGTTACAGTTTGATTTGGAACAGTTCCTCTGATTTGGATAACTGTTTCTTCCTTGATGTTTTTCACTAAAATAGCTACTGGCCCTCTCTGGGGGAATATCTCCCTGGACAGTGTTGTGCAGGGGTTCATTTTGGTTACTTGAGCTCCAGAACCACCCCTTGGGCTTTTGGGGTCTCCTGGGTGGGCTCCAGGCACTGCCCATGGCCAGCCCCTTCAGACCCAACTGCTTTCACTGCTGAGGAGCTCAGTCTGATCTGGGCTTTGTCCGGAGTGACTCTTGGTAACTCTGTGAAGACTGGTCAATAAAATCATTGACATTTGTCACTTGTCCCTGTTTTTGGGTGCTGCCACCCTGGCCAGTTGAAGAGGGGGAGACAGTGGGTTTGAGCTACAGAGGGGAAGTGGGCTCAGGGGCAGTTGGACACAGAAAGCTGTGATGAGATTGAGCATGGTGTGCAAAGACAGCTGAAAGGTGCTGAGCAGGAGAGCTCAGGGGTCTGATGTGCATGGTCCAGCCTTACTCCAGAAATTTAAGGGTTTTTTTCACTTTTGTGCACATTTATTAGACTACCTGAGATTTTTCCAATATGTCTTCTAGATGAGTACACAATTATTTAAGGGTTCAATTTTCATTTTTTAATACATCAAATCATGTCATTGATACAACTGGGTAGACTTCTAGCTTGAAATATATGTTAATGGGATGAAATTGTTGCTCATTGGGAACTATTTTCTTCCTATGAACATCAATTTTAGGGCATCATCATTCTTTCTGGAAAAGCAAATACTCTGCTCTGTTTATGTGGGTCAGTTCTAGAGTAGCTGCTTAATATCCCATGTCTGGAATTCTGTTATCTTTTCTCTTGGGTGGGTCAGGAAGGCAGTTGAAGCAGGCAGTGATGGCTGCTGGGCTTTCATTTCTTTGTGACTGGTAAATGAAACACATGCAGCCTCACCAAACTACATGACTAATGACAACCTCCAGTGGCTCCTGCAATCAAAGATTAATTTGCTTTATCAAGTTTAAAGAATAGTAGGCGATAAATCATGTCAAAAAGAAATAATCACTGGCAGGCTGATGTTCTCTTGCACAGTGGAGGACAGGTGCAATAGAGGATTCATCTGCCATAGACTGTTAATTTTGTTCTCACGCTGTTGTGTTAATTTTTATTTAGTTGATTTTTGAGCCCAACAGGATGCATTGTCAACTAATATTTTTGTCTAAAATGTATAGTACTGGTGTTTAGCTCTAAAATTAAACATGTTTATAGTCTATCACTTGGCATCAAAATATTTTCCACTTAATCCTTTAATAATTGATGGATATATTTCATTCCCATTGGGTTTGCTGTCTTGGGCCACAGCTTAATGTGGACAGGAATAAAAATGTGCTGTGCGTATCTAGTGTATACATAATATATTTCTTTTCCCTGATGTTGATTCTTGTTTAGCCAGATCTCCTCTCTCGTTCTGTCTGTGAGAGAAGGCTAATGTTAGTCCTAGCAGTTACTGTGCTGCTGCAGTTGTTTTGGGTGTTGGTTTCTTTAGAGGCAGACTGGTGAAGCTGGGCAGTTCTTGATCTGCCGTGGGACTTGCTGCCAGCCTGGCACAGCACGGAGCAGAATGGAGTTCTCTGTGCTTCTTGCTTATTGAAGCAGTTCAGAGACAGCATCTCTGTCTCTTTTGCAGTTACTGAATACAATCATCCCAATGAAACCTGCAGTTAAAAAAATGCCACTGTAGTATGACATGGCAGACCATGACACAGACTGACCTGCATTTATTGTGAATCCTGTTGCACAGAAAGCAAGGGCTGCAGCTGTTTATTTTTCAAGGAAAACAAAGCTACCTTCTGCTGGCCTAGTGCTCCAGCTACACAATTGATTGTTGACCATTTTCAGTCTATATTTCAGTTAAACCATGGCCCAATAATGTATTTGGCAACAATGTTTTCTGTGTTCAGAAGAATTTTAGTAATGGAATATTGCAGATTCTGTAAACTTCCACCCTGCCTAGCAATGGTGTGGAATTTTATAGTAATATGTGAGCCCTCTAGTGGCATTTCCCGTGCTGAAGTGGTGCAGGGTGCAGGGATGTGCCGCGTGCCCTTGGATAGCTGGGATCGCACAGAACAGAGGAGCCTCTGCCGAGCAGGAACCCGGCTGCTGCTGTGGCTTTGGGGCAACCCAGGTACTTCCTATGAATCCTTTAATACTGATGGAGTTGCATTTTGCAAGGAGAAAACCTAACCAGCTCCAGTAGCTGGCTCTTGCACATACAATAGATGGGCTTATCAGGACATATCTGTCCCAATTTGATTGTATTTAAATTGAAAGAGGTAACACTTACCATGCATGTATTAAAAGTTACATTGTATAAAGATTAAAATATTTTTTGGAAAAACTTTTCTTTTGAAATAAAAGAAAAAATTTTGCATGGAGGCCGAGCTTGACAAAAGTAGATTTGAAGTAAGCCATTAGCAATTCAGTGCAGCTGCTGGGTGTCCACAGGCTGCAGGCAGTTGTGTTCAGTGTGGTTTCACTGTCAGAGTTACCTGCCATACTCTGAATTTGCCTGCCATGAGCCTGTTGGTGCAAAGACTGAGTGGTGAGAGGAGAGCAGTGTGATGGGTTGTGTGCCATGTGCTGGCAGTAGGTCTGTCTGTTCCCTGCACCATTCCCACGTTTGTACCTCTGTGCTGGGCTGGGCCCTGGCACTCAGACACAGACTGCTGCTGATTACTTAGTCCTGATAAAAGTGCTGCAAGAATTAAAGCAGGGATGTACACTGAAAGTCCAGCTATATAAAAAATGGCCTCCCTCTCTTTTATTTTCTTTAATTTTATTCTTAGTAATGCAGACTTCTGAAGTGATAAAGCAATACTGCTCCGATTGCTTTGGGCCATTCCACTGGTGCTAGAAAGCTGAAAATATGGGTTAATCCTCCAGTAAAGTCTGGCTACTTGTCCATCTGCTTCAAAGTGGCGGGGGGGGGGAAGAGAAACCACTTTTTACTTATTTGCGTGTATCTTCAATTACTAAAAAATTCATATTGACCTTGTTTTCTGGCTCCTGATCTTTAATGTGAGAGTATAACACACAAATTAGTGATTAAAATAATTCTCAGAGCAAAAACTGAAATGAGATTTAAATTTGAATTAACATTAGCGATTTAAATTTAAAACTTTTAACAGTAAAAACAGAACTACCTTAAAAGTGAGTGTTATAAGAAGCAGTAAGTGTATCGCTGAGCCAGGCTGTGTCTCCTCAGCCCTGAGCAGAGATCAGCTCCCTCCACCCGCTGGGAATGCTCTGTCCCAGCAGCCCCACACACTGCTCCTTGTCTCTGTGCTGCTGGCTCGTTTAAAAACCATTGAGATGTTAAGGTAAGAAATGCCTATGAAACCATCTTAAATTACATTGTGATGTAGATGGAAGGAGGAGGGAGTGCTTAGAAATGGTTCTTAAAAGGCATCGTTCTCTCCTAGCTGAAATCACACATGCTGTAACTGCGGAGTATGGCATGAGACTGTTGTTCATTCCCACCACTTCGTATGCCAGAGCTTGGTATCTTTTCTTACTCTGGGGTTCAGAGTGCAATACAAACTGGGATTGGAGATCATCAGCCTGGAACTGAGATCATTACAGTTATGCCTGTTTTACTGTGATGTTACTCATATGTAAGTCTTGGCTCATTCTTCATACGGCGGTGGCTCTGGGAATAGATTTGGGGAGCGAGATGAGAAGAGTCTGTATTTGTTTATTTGGGGCCAAAAATACAAATATCCCCCTCTCTATGTTAATCTATAGTTCTATAGCTGAATTAAGACATTTCATAAAGTTCTTTCAACAGTGCTTAGGAATACAAATCATCATAGCAGCACTTTCACCCTGGAAAAAATCTGTGGCTGTCTTCAAGTTGATAACAGATAAGTGAAGATAGGTAATAAATAATAGTATGGAAACTCTTCTTGTTTGAACATGCTTTGCCAAAAGCACTGAATATGAAGTTGGGTGAGAAAAAGGAGAAGCATTCTCTGAGTATTACTGAGCTAGTTTATGATGACTTAGTGGAACACCTCGCAGCCTACTGTTACTTTTATTCACAGCTGTTCGAAAGCTGTTACAGCGCCTTTTCTTTCACACAACAAAGTCAAGAGCTAATTCATTGTTAATTGTTAAATGTTCCAGGAGCCACTTGGCTTCCTTAGCTTGTGTGTAATGTCTTCAAAACTGGTGGAGTCACCACCTTAATATTTAAAGCAGTATAACTTGTGTTCGTCTGTGGAGTGCTTGATCCTAGGAAGGACTGGGATTTTTTCACTTATGAAAAATATGCATTTCAGTTAAAACAAAACCACAAATAAACATTTTATCCAGAGCATCTGGTTCAGGTTTGTGTTAGACTTTGTGTGTCTACCAGGGTGTGATTTTCGTACCTAATTGGATTAGTAGAAGGCAGAAGAGCTGGCGCATGTCTGTGCATCTGCCCCGGAAGGAGCAGTGATAAGTGGTCTCACCCAGGCTGGGGCAGTGGAGGCTGTTATCTTGTCTGTAACCATTTTCCATATCCTGAAATCAAATTTGCAGAACAAACAGCATTTGGGCTATGCTTCATATTTCATTAGATACCTGCATCCTCTCGAAATTATTTTTATCAGGCTATGTAGAGATCTTTCTGACATTTGCTTTTGTTTGCTTATAGAGTAATCAA
Organism: Neopelma chrysocephalum; assembly: GCF_003984885.1. Lineage (NCBI taxonomy): Eukaryota > Metazoa > Chordata > Aves > Passeriformes > Pipridae > Neopelma > Neopelma chrysocephalum. Next base: position 571,557 of record NW_020897965.1, read on the forward strand.
AAAATGTTAGTAATGGATCTGTTTCACACACACAAATATATTTTTGAAGTACACTTTTAGACTTAAATGTGCTTTTGTTTAGCATCAGAGGAAGGCAATCAGTTGTCTGTACTCTTCCACTTGCCCTTCTTCTGGGCTAGGAGGGGCAAAAAAACCCTCAGTGTTCTATTTCACATAGGTTTCATCTGTATCATCATTGTTGGAAGAGCTGGTGTTTGGCATCAGTTTGGATCAAAAGAGCTGCAGTTAGGAAGGCCATGAGGAAGGTTCCATATTATTTCTCCAGAGCATTCTCACTACGGATGAGTTGTTTCTTGAGGCATGTAGCTCTATTGAGAAAGACGTCTTCTGGGAACAAAAGTTTTATTTCTGAAGCAGGGTTTTATATCAATTTAAGTATTAAATGATTTGTATAGATATCATCTACAGGATGATGTGGCTTATTGCAAGATGTGTAGAAACTTTGGTATGTAAGTCAATATAAAATCCTAGTATTCTAGATTGTGTAAGAATATGCAGAGGAACAGATGATTTAAATAACTTTAATAAAATAGACCATCCTTGAATGAGCTCTTAACAGCAGAAGTCCATTCTAGTTCATGTATTTTCTTTAATAATCAATTTTGTTCTAATCTGCTGAATAACAGTAACATTTAGATTGTTATGTAGATTTTAACATAATTTTATCATAATTTTAACATTTAACATCTCAATATATGTGCTGTTTGAGCTAAAAAATTAGTTTTGCAATATCCCATAAGATAGGGGTGAGTCAGCAGCTGATGGCACATCCACATTTCCAGCTCGCTCTGGTTCCGAGGTGCTTCAGATTCCTTAACTGTTGACAGAAGCTGTGTCTGACAGCGTTGTGGTAGTTTCTGTCATCTTTGCATAGATGTCATTGTTGTGTTTGCTTAAGACGTCAGCAGAATGAACCAAAATACTCTCTGTGTGTTACTGAAGACCATTGCTGTCATCATACTGTAACTAGATGAAGGCCTGGGGTGACGTGCAGATGATGTGGCCACGCTGCCAGTCCTGCAGGAGCCATCGGGGTGTGGAGGACATTGGGCTGCCTTTGGGGCACCTGGGGCTGCCTATGGCCTCTGTGACATGAGCCTTTGCTGTATTCACTCCTGTGCCTCCTCCAGGTGTGGATGAGGTGACTGTTATTTATGTTGTCCCGCATTTTTCTCTCTTAGCTTGGATGTGTTTCTCCAGCCAGAGACAAGGCCGTGTGTTTTCCTGTGAAAGACTTCAAGGTGTCACCCTTTTGTTTCTGACTTTAACCTCGGAGGCTGCAGTCTCAAACTTCCCATGTGTTACTGAGAATAATCATTGATCAAGTTTCTTGACCAATTTTGATTGATTGGTTTCATTAGTTTTTATTACTTCTGTAATCCTTTTGATAAATACTCACGTAACTATAATTCTGCTCCCTGCTGGTGATCCAGAGTTGGATCTATTGCTGTGTTATCTGTACAGCATATCTGTGTTTGGAATTCCTTGACTTATAGTATGCTCTGTCAAATTTCGACTATAGTTGTTTAATTTCAGCAAAAGGTTAATATTGACAAGTGGGTCTTGAAAATACATCTCTCAAATACTTTTTTGTGTTCATAGGATAGACCAAGTTGTTCCTTTCTCCTAAGCTCTTGCTTGATTTCAGTGTCCTGTGTTTTATCTTAAATTCTTGGGTGAAATTAGGAGTTGACGAATTTTCAGTATCTGAGTATCACTATGTGTTTTAATATTTAAAAATGTCTGTAACTCCTCTTGAACCAAACTGTTGTTTCTAAGGGTCCTTTTAAATTCTCTCACCACTCTGCAGCACTCTGTATGCATCCTGTTCCTCAAAGGACCCTCCTGGTACAGACACACCAGGCTTCACTCACTCTTTATTCTCTACTATCTTAAAATAGCACCTGTATTTTCATCCCCACAAGCAGACAGAAGAACCTGAATTAGGAGACCACAGGCTCTGCTTTTTTGGTTGTCCTAGCCACCTGGTTTGTTAAACCTCTTTTTTGTCTGCTTTAGATAAGGAATATCTTTGTCTTGGTATTTTAGCCACTGGTGCAAAATATAAGAAAACACATATTATCAAAGTAAACCTTTGGTTACCATAGGGAAAGGTAGGCATAGGATTAAAGGAGAGGAAAAGTGTCTGAAAACTGTTTTCCCTCTCATTTTGCATCAAGCAGTGCTCAGTCAGAGTGAGAGATGTGCCCCACAGCATCTCCGTTCAGAGTGATGGATGGTGGGGGGTGCTGGGCTGGGGCAGGAATTCTCAGTCCTGCCGTGTCCTCCTGACAGGCAGCAGCATCTTAAACGTTTTTATGAGTGGGGAGTTAAGGTTTGTTTTCATGCTCAATTAAAGAGCTGCCATTTTGGAACTACAGAGGAAAAGTTGTGTGAGCAAAGCAAAACCAAAACTGCAGAAACTGTAAAAATCACTGCAAGTGGAGGAAACTAATATTACAACTACACATCTGAAATGTAGATGCATGATGATATAGAGACAATTAAAAAGAATGTAATGCTTAGTTTAATGATTTATGAGGCAATCAAATTGTAAGGAACAAATGTATGAAAATAGTTGAGCACATCAGCCTGAAAATAATGTGGATAGAGAGGCAAAGACTGTGCTTTGTGCCATCAGCTGTGAGGGTTGGGCTGGCCATGGAGCAAAAATATTTAAGAACAGTTCAGTGAGCTTAATAGATATGTCTAATTTAAAGCTTTTCTTGGAGAGACGCATAAGACTGCAGGGGTTTTTGTTTTAAATCTGTTTTAACAAAAAAATGCTTTCCCAAAGCTCTGATGCTTACTTTAATTAAAAATACAAATCGTGGTTTGCATGGTATGTGCTGGAGAGTTATGGTTTTATATTACAGTAATATGTTGCAATTATTATTGAAAACCTTATTTAATTTTTAGATTCAGGTGTAAATCAGTGTTATCATGCAATAAGTGAAAAATGGTGCTCACTTCTTTTTCCTGAAGGTAGCTTGAAGGGCATTAATTAAAAATGCGATTTATTTTAAAAATACTTTTCACCTGAACTGCTGAGGCAAATTTTATGTTTAGTTATGTAAATCTACAGGAATGCCTTAAAAAGTTATCTTTTGTTTAATCTCACGTCGCCCTTGGTTCATACTCAGTTGTTTAATAAAGGGTCAGATTTTATTTACGTGGTTAAATAGAACATAAATGTAGACACTTCACACGATGTACCATGTAAATGTAAGCCTTTGTAGTTACAAGTTTTTGTAGCTGGAGAATTGTTTTAAAAGGCATGTAATTTATTAGCTATCAGTAGCTGCTTTATTGCCTTGCCGCGCTGCAGTAATAAATAAAAGAAAGTGAGCTGATTTTACAAATGGCACACAAGGTGCACATTTTGTGAAAAAAGTCTTTTTTTAAAGAATTGGCATTAAATCCTTTTTTGTGATGACAAAGAGGCTAAGAGTGCAAACTGTATTTTCTGTTTATCGAAAACAGAGTCTCTTTTTCTCGAGGGCATTTTTTCCTATGATCATCAAGGGATTTCAAAAGCAATAAAGTGTGGAATCATTGTTCGACTTGAACAGTATTAAAACTTAGGTTTTAATTTCAGTGAAGTAATAAGATTTGAACCTGTCTCACATTACAGCACTGTAAGGCATTTAGCAATTGTATTTTAAAGGAGGTTTTTAAAATGCAGTTCACTTGAAAGCTAACTGTCTGTTGAGTAATTAATAGTTTCTCTTCAGCACAGGCTGTTGTGAATCATACTAAGAAATCCCGGTTTTGTTAATAGCAATTTAGGATAATTGTACGGATGTTAATTCCTAATTAGTTTAAACCTACAATCTTTTTTACCCCTTTCTGAGATGGATTTTCAAATGAAGACAAAAAAATACAGACTGAGGGTTTCAGCATAATTTTCACCTTGGAATTAAAAAGAAAGTATCTGTTTTTATCTGTAAATTTCAGGAAACTCTGTTTTTTTGGTTAGCAGCATATGTCAACTTGCCTCTAGGCAGTGGTCAAGTATTTAATCTGTAACCATACTTCATAGCACTCATGCAATTTCTTTTCCAGAATTGCATGTTGAAGATAATTCTGCAGAGCTTCTCTTTTCTGTACTGACACAGGGAACTTACTGGGGTCAGTTTGGCACAGATGTTCTCTAGATTCAAATTGTAAATATTTCTTTGGGTTGGTATCTGGGCTGATGAGAGCGCAGCAATACCTGTGCCCTGCAGCTGGAGCTGAGCATGTGTGATTTTGGAGGAGGGAAAGTTTGGACACAGGTGAATGTTCCAGGCAGCCGTCGGTGTTAGTGCCGGAGCGCTGAGCTATGACCTTCTGGGATGATTTTGAACGGTAACTGCCTCCATTAGCCATAAGGTTTGTTTCTTTATTTTAGTAGATGGCCTAGACTGTAAATATTAGAGGATCTAAAATAAATCAACATATTATCCTAAGGATACAAAACGTAAGAGCTATTTGTGGCTGGGAACCCTTGACAGATAGTTCGGATGAGGCAGATGATTGCCCGCCTCTCGTCTCTGGCTCCATTGCCGTGCCTGCAGGCACTGTGGTGTTATAGTTGTATATTGATGTCAGGGTTACTACTGAGTGGCTAGCAATGACAGATGTCTATAATTACAGGCAATGCTGCCAGTATTTCAGAGGAGCCGGCCTATGTTGAACAATTATCTTATTTCTGGCTTGCCAAAGAAGGTTGTTCAAATTGCTGGTATTAGCTGTGGTGGCTGTAACACCTCTCCTTGTGCCCTGGGATAAATGTGCAAAAGCGCTCTCATGTACAACCCCGGTGCAAAACCTCTTCAAAAGACGTGATCCTGCTAAATTTCATGTGCTTGAGGCTTGATCTGGAGATGTGGAACACCTGCAGTGATGTCAGTCAGTACAGTGGAATAGTTTTGGATAGAGAAATTTTAGAGCTATGCAAAGTAGCCCTGATTTTTATTACTTGTTATTAAGTGCTAAACTAATGTTGATGCTTTAGCAGTGAGATTAATTGCACATCAGTATGCTGAGTGGGCCACTCATTTAGATACAATTAAGCATCTGAATAAAATTTAGCTGGACACTTGTAATAGTTACAGGGGCAAGTCAGTGTCCATTACTGCTATTGAAGTACCTGTAATCTTTTGGAGTGTTCTGATTGGCACAACTCTGCTCTTGTAATGTGTACAGTAGTGCTTCATTTCAATCATGAGAGGATTCTAAAGCAGCATTTTGGCTTCTTGTTAAGCAAATACTTGACTGCATACATGGCTCAAATTTCTGCAGTGCAGTGTATAGCTCTGATGGAAAGTGTGGCCCAGAACTGTGCTTCAAAAGCTAAAAATCTTCTGCAAGATGTTCAAAAAGCAACAGCTGTTAATAGTATTTCTCAGTTTTCACTATAGTATTTGTTCTTTAAGCCCTGAAGGTAAACAGAAGAGACTGTGGAATTAAAACTCTTTAACAGTGCTTTACAAAAATGGAAGTCTAAACAAGACTTTTAAAGCTACGCACCCTTTTAACTAATGGCTAACTGAAAACCTAGCAGATAAACCCATTTCTTTTTTTTTCTTTTCTGTTTTTCCCAGAGAATGCTTCTCATGCTGCATCAGTAATAAGAGCAGATAGTTCATTGTAAGACTCCTGTATAAATTAAGCAGAATTGTAAATCTTTCTTTCAAGATTTCTGGAAAACAGGGGTTAGGAAAGGAAGAACTAAATAAATAAGTAAATAAAAGCTGAGAGAAAGTCATTGAAATAGAGATCAATTTCCATGTAAGAGAAGGTTTAATGCTGGCACCTCATGGGCATTGTATGGAGCAGGAAGTGGGGAGTTAATCACTCGGGCACCCCAGACTCCTCTGAGTTCTCGTGCTCAGTTGAGCTAACAGGGAAGACTGGGGAAGAGGGCCTGGCAAACAGCCTTTGTGGGAACTGTTAATGCCTCTTACTGTCTGAGGTTGTGATGACAGAGTATTTCAACAGACTAGGAGGGAAATAACATCCATAACAATGACTGAGCCACACAGCAGTTATACCCTTTCCCATACAACAGAACATTTAGTTGTGATGATAATAATATCCTAATTTTTAAATGTTACTTTATAGTAGGTCTCTTTCAATTGAGGATGCCTTTATGCAATATTTTACTTAAACTAGGTTTATAGGTAAGACAATAAATAGTGTATCATTTGTGTAATTGGTGTGGGTCCTCTGGTTGCTTACAGACACACCCATGTGGATGGGAGAGTAGCCCTACACACAAAGTAGCTCAAAGCCCACCTTAATCTTCAGAGATCCTGTCTGAATCAACTGAGACGTTTCCTTGTGGCCTATTTTGGAGAGTTTTTTCAGTTAGGGAGTTAACTCTAAAACAACACATTACCTCATTCTCTTGGCTTAGGCTCCAAGTTAAGGGTATTTTGGGATCTCACCTTTTTAAGAGAAGCTGGTCAGGAGTGGAAGTGACCAAGGTTTTCCTGTGCTAAGGAGAGGAGAGAAAAGCCAAGGCTTTTGAAGCCCTCAATTGGATCAGAAGATGAATGATCTGGCCTTGATAGTCTGATTAGGGGATTCAGTTCCATTTTCTGAAGCTATCTGTGGAAGCTGTGTTGTAATGGAGCTTTTAAGTGCTGAAAATTCAAAATACCTGAATGTGATTTAAAAAAGCAGGGGAAATTACAAAATGTGTTGTGGCACTTGACACTGAGAACAACACTTACAACTAGCATGGAGGTTCAGTGGGTGCTGCCCAGGGGTGTTAGTCAGAGAGGTGCAATGGCAGAACCCTGTGGCAGTCGCCCCTGCACTGCCTGGATTCCCAAAAAGACCATGGGGGTGGAGGGGCTTCCCCTCGACATGCTGCATGTGCTTCAGCTCTGTCAGACTGGGGTAAATGTGGTGAAGGTCTGGTTTTGCCCTCAGTGTTGATGACAAAATACTTTAATGTTGCAGGGATAGTTCTCTGCAGCGAGGCCTGAAGAGCTTCAAGGAAGTTATAATAACTTCAGCATTTACACTGTGCCTACGGGTAATAACTTTACTGTAATTTTCTGAAGATTCATTATCCAAAATCTTTATTCATTATAATAGCCCTTATGAAACATACAGAAATCAACATTTTCTTGTGTTTTCTTATTTGCACAGTATGAGAGATTCATTGCTCTGTTTTAATTTGTTTCATGGGGTGCGTTTGAGTACATTCCATACAGTGTTGTTATTGAATTTCTGTGACTGTCATTACAGAGCCATACAACCTTTAGGAACTCATATTCTGAGCTTCCCAGTTCTGTAATCTGCTTCACATTTAAGAATTGACATAATTAGCTTCTTCAGAGTTATAATGATAGTGCCAAAAAGAGAAGACCTCAAAAGGCAAAGCAAAGTTAAGCATATCTAAGGCCAAAGAGTAGGGAAGACAGGGAAATAAAGTTCTGGTGTGGTTACTGAATTATTTCTGTTCTCTTGGTCTGTATTTACGTGCAAGTACTTTGCTTTATAGAACATTGCTTCCACAATTTTATTTCCTTGTCCTTTTGGAAAGCAGCAGGAACAGTTCAAGGAGTTGGAAGGTATATGGTTATGTAACTTGAACAAGTGATAAGGGGTTGCCCAGAGAAGCTGTGTCTGCCCCATCCCTGGAAGTGTCCAAGGCCAGGTTGGACGGGGCTTGGAGCAACCTGGGCTAGTGGAAGGTGTCCCTGCCCATGGCAGGGGGTGGAACAAGATGAGCTTTGAGGTCCCTTCCAAACCAAAAACTTTTTGTGATTCTATTAAACTTGCTAGATTGTAAAAAGTTCTCTGGCACCAGCACTTGTGAACCTGCTGTCTTCCTTCAGCATCCTGACTCCACTGAGGTGGTTATAACAGTACAAAGGGAAAAAAGAAGGATCACTGGATCCTTTGCTTTCAAACTTGGTTCAGTATGCTTGAAATTGTTACTGATTACTATTGAAGGTATTTTGCTGGTCTGTTCTTCCCCTTCACTGCCATGACCATCGCTGTCACCTCTAACACAGCAGTGCCACCTGGGCCTGGAGTGCAGTGGTGGGACCAGCTCCAGCTTGCTTGAAGGACCCCGAGTATGTACCTGTGCCTGTGAAGCTCCTGGAACATGGTAGCCTAAGATTGCCTCTTCTGTGGATGTTTCCCTGATGTTGGTAGCTGTGTGAGGAGCAGGTGGGGATGGTGGGCTATTCTACTGTTAGCTGACATTTTTGGCCATACCGTGGCTTGGTCACATAGCACTGTATTGATACAGGAATTTTTTTGGAAGTTGTAAAACTTGCAGTTGTAAGGATTCGAGACTAATTGTGTCACAGTTTTCCAGAAGTCTTGAACCAGTTGTCTTTGTCTCCTACTGGAAATCAGTTCCCTACTCCTTACTGGAAGTGTCTGGAGGGCAGTAAGAACATAAGCCTTGGGCTTTTCCTTGCTGGAAGGAGGAAGGAGGAGTGTGAAGGGTGGAGCCCCTGTGGCTGAGTGCCACAGCCCTCTGCTGCCCTTACCTCTGTGGCTCCTTGTGGGACCTAAGCTGACGATAAGATCACTTCCACATGTGATTCCACAGCCTTTCCTGACCCCTTTCATCAGGGTTTTTCTCCACCTTTTGAATATGTAGCCAGGCCTTTGTTGTTGAAGTGTGTTTTATTATTATACGTCCAAAATGCTTTATCATTAATTTTTCATAGCACTTAAAAGTCCAGGGGCATTGCATTGCTGTGGTTGGGGGGTGTTTACTTTTCTATTTTTACATGCTAAGAGCGTGTGTGGGTTTTGAAAATGATTTTGAAGAAGGTGTTTAAGGGATCACATTTATTTCAGCTTACAATTTGTCACACTACAGAACGGTGTAGTTTTTATTGCTAGTGCTGTATTCATGCTGACTTAGAATGACCCTGTCACACGTGAAAACAAATCAGATTGTTGCTGTTAATGAGCTTTTCAATTTACTATTCAGTGGATCAGATAAGTGGATTTAAGAGGTAATGATCCTGCTTAGCACTCAGGCTTGGCTGTCAGATCCTACTAGTGTGGGAAATCCCCAGGGACAAAAGCGTTGACACAGTTCTTGATGGGATAATGGGAATCAAAGCTAATGGATGATAAAAGGAGTAGTAAGAGTTACAAGGATAATTGTGGATTAAAGCACTGCTCTTTGTCAACACTGACTGCTGTTTTAGTATTTTATTTGTTAAACTCTGATGTGGGGAGAGCCCGGTTTGGCAGCAGAGCACAATGCTGGGAGACGGGCTGGCTCCCGCTGCCTTCTCCCACCGGCAGGAAAGGGGGCTTGGAACAGACAGGGGTAGCTGCTGATGGCTTTGCATTCCTTGCTGTCGCTTTTCCTCTTGTCATTATATCAAACACAGAAATTCTTAAACATTGCTAAAATTGCAGCTGGTGTAGCATTTCAGCAGTGCACTATTTAGGGAGTGGATTTTTTTTTACATTGGAAGATTTTTCTAATATATTTTAATATATTATTTTTGCTTTGTTTAATTATTGTAAACATAACTTCACATTTATAGTTTGAATGCAGTAATTTGCAACGTTTAAAGGATTGTATTATATATTATTTCTTTTATATTGTGATTGTCCTTTCACTGCTGATTTTGTCACCATAAATTACGTTCATACAATTATAAAAGGATAAATTAGCTTACAAATTAAGTTATCTTTCATCTTGGTGGAGTTTCTGGTTAGAGCTGTAAGTTTGTTTACTTGTGCCTTTAATATGCTGGAATTTAAAGTCTTTGGAACATGAAAATAGAATATTTTTTGTTGTTACTGTTATTGTTGTTGTTATTATTATTATTAACCTCCTCAGAGGTAGAACACTGGTGGATTGGTGTCTAAGCCAAGCGACAGAGTTCCGTCGCTACCAGAAAGGAGCCTGGCAGGAGCAGGTGTAGGTGCAGTGGCAGAGGTGCCGAGTTGAGCGCGGTTGGAGGGGCTGTGGAATGTGGGCTGTGGGATGTCAGGGCCGGGAGCTGGCAGTAGATGGCACCAGGATTTCACCGCTGGGAGCTGCGGCCGAGCTGTGCTGGGGGCTCTCACTGACACCTCGCTGCTGCTTGACTCGATCACATCATAGGGAAGAATTACATGTAGCCCGTAATACTGGGGTTAGTGTCACTGAAGGTTAGAATGGCTGAAATGACACCCCCTGAGCACATGGCAGGGGCTGAGCACAGGGTGTGCTGGGCTGGCAGGGTTTGTGAGCAGTATTCTGTATGACACCTTTCTGTTTCTAGAGTTGATTTAACCCAGCGAAATGTATTTATCCAGACTAAATGCAAGGCTACTAAAACTACCAGGAAATTTTGTGAAGATTGCACAGCACATTTGTAACTGCATCCTGAGCACAGCTGGGTCTGGCAGGCAGGGTGCTGGGAGAACCCCGCTGCAAGTAGGTGTCTTGGATCTGAAATGATGGGAAGAAGTACACAACTGCAAGTTATTTGGCTCCCAGAGCTTTTGTTCTCCATTCAAGAATGGAGAACAAATGTCTGAAGAGTACCAAATTTACAATGTCTGAAGAGTAACGAATTTACCAGATTTTGACAGGCAGTGCAAGAACTTGCAAGCTCAAGAACAGTGTTGAATCACATCCCACTGAGTACAGACCAACAGAAGGATATTTATTCCATCTCTTTGCAATTTTTTTATCATGAACCAGGTTTTTTGAATAGAGACTATTGTTCTGTGAACAACAAAGTGAGGTTAATGTGAAAATTCACATCTCCTTTGTGGAAAGAAATGTATGCAAGGGCAAGTAAAAGCCTCAGTCCCCAGATGAGAGGACACTGTCAGGAGTGGATAAGCCCTCTCTTACAGGTGCTCCAGCTGGGTTGGACAGACAGGCGCTTCTGCCTGTGCTTTTCTCCCGCAACCGAAAATGTTGGTACTAGTAAACATCTATAATATGTTATTGTTGAAATGTTTATTTCCAGGTCTATGCCCAAATGTCAGAAACCTTGGGAATAATAGGTGTCAACCATTTATGGAAGCATTTATGACAAAAATGTAAGTTTGTGTTCTATTCTGTATCTATTTTCTTTTGTCTTTAACTTTTACAGAAAATCCACATTTTATTTTGTTGTTAAGTTTGCTTTTTGCTAGAAAAATATTTTCTGTGAATTTGAACTATTTGAAGTAAGGGATAACTATTTTCAGAAGGACCTGTATCTTATTTTCTGAAGGTACTGCAGGCCTCTAAATGAACAGTTGCAGCTCAATATTTCCCCCACAGTGCCTGTGTCCCTTCTCAAAATGGCATATGGGACAGTGGAGCTGAGATGTCACAGACATCCTGTCTGATGGCAGCAGTCCCCACACCTCCCGCCTCCCATTCCTGCACCCTCAGGTGTCCGTGGAATTCCCTGTAAAGCTTCATGGCAATTAGAAGTGGGGAACTGACCATGTTAAACTAATCTTTCTTTGTTTTGGGGAGGCTTCTTTAAATTTTTTTTATTCAAGATCTGGCAAAATTTTCTGTCTTAAAAATACAGATTCACAAAGGAGGATTCTAAGGGCTCGTATTGAAGGAGACAAGAGGGGTTGGCATCGTCCGCCTTTGCATCTCCGCTGTGTGGCAGAATAAGATGGTATGTTATTGTGGCAGATAAGTGTTTCAATATTCTCTCTTAAAAATATTCCTAGAAAATTACACTGGAGAACCTACCTTTTTCTTGTGCCTCTGCTGCAGCTGCCTTCCTTGGCTACCAGCAGCATTACCAGGATTTTGTCTTTCATTACGTATGGCCTTCACGAGATTTGCTACTTTCTCCTGGCACAAAAAGAGTTTTGTCTAAACTCAGTTTTGCTTTTCAAGCAAAATAAAATGATCCCTCTGAAAAACTATGAATATACATTAAAAAAATCTTGGAGTCCCCATGAGACGATGAGGTCTGTGTGTGCCTGGAGAAAGAGAAACAAGTATCTTACCTGTTCATTCTACAGTGAGGAAGATACTGCATCCTGTCATTTGTTTCCTGTCCTCTAAATCTGACTTACAGGACCTTTAAATACTTTAGGAGACATTTGCCTTACTGGAGAAAGCTCTCTGCTGGTGTCACCGGGTTGGCCATGACCTGTTTGGACGGTATTGAACATGACTTGTCTTTGCTACTGTGTCTGCCAACCTTGAGAAATAGTAGCAATTAAAACAAGGTCATTTTCTAATATGACTTAACTTTTCTGTGGAAAACAAGGCATAAAAGCTTTGCTTCCTCAAAACCAGAAGCTGAGTGTTATATCTTGCCTTAGGATAACAAGAGCACCCATACAACCTTGGAGTATGCTTTGAAGACAGGTAAATGGAGGGCAATGGATGGAAAAATATTGATGGTTTCTGGAAGCAGCTCATGCCTCGGTGTGAGGGGGCAAGGCTTTGTTTTGTTGTTTCAAACTGCAGTGAAACTTGAACAACTGCGGAAAAAGGAGGGAGAGGACTGTCCTTTGGATAACAGAAGCATCAGGGATAACAGATGCATGTTTGCTTCTCTTTCTACTTGTTGCTGCCATTGAGAGGAAATCTCTGTTATGTTTGCCAATTGAGGAAATAACATATCATCTAACAAGTTGTATAAGCAGTCCTACTCGAGTTTAGATTGGAGAAGGCTGTGTTTGCAAACTACTGTAAATTAACAAAAAATATAGTTTTTTAGTGTTATAAACTTTAGTGTTAATAGGTTTGAGTGTTACATGGAAGATTTTAAAAGAAAACAAGGTACGTAAAAAGCAAAAATCAGTGCTGCTTTTTAGATTACACATTGTAGTTTTATTTTCTCTTTCCTCCTGGCTTACTGTGTTTTCCTAAAACCATGATTTGTTCATGACTAGATTGAAGATCATTTGATTTGACAGAGTGGATGTTACAGCTTGAAATGGACACTTCAGTCAGTGGCTGAAAGAGGTGGCTGGGAATCTGCTGGAGAAACACAGTCGTGTTTGTGTCAATTAAAATAAACGAACTTCTTCCCAGTGGTAGCATGCCAGGTGGAAAATCTGGGTGTGAAATCATAACATATTGATATGTAATCCAAACCCAACAGTCTGATGGGACAATCCAGTCTGGCAGCATTCCTGGTGCTTCGTTACTGAGAACATTCTGAGCACATTTGCTCCAGCAGAGCAGGATCCCTGACTGTGAGCCCGTTCACCTGCTTCTCCTGTGCATGGAGGCACTGTAACCATGGGGATTTGAGAAAGCCACTAGTCTACTGTTCTGTCTTACCTTACAGATCCAGTTTTTCTTTGAGTAGGTGAAATTTGTAAGATGTTATTCCTTAACAATAGGTTAAAAGGAAGCCCTAGGGAATTCTTAGTGTGCACTTTGTTGAGTGGCATTATTCCCATGTAGTAACTTCACAGCATTTGAGACCGTCTGGTTCCTGCTTTGTTAATGCCAAGGGTTATGTGAGATAGAGGAGTTACACTTGACAGAGTATGCCTGACTAATGGCATCCAGTCTTTCAAATCCCAAAGTGTTGGAGAAAGTCCCTTATGGTAGCCTGCCATTAGCACTGTGGGATGATCAAAAGACATTGTCAGGTTATTTCCTTCCACTTTGCTATGAAAGGCTCCAATGCAGGATGCATGCAGGAAGCATTTTGTACCCAGTGTGAGGAGTAAACATAGCAAATGAGTTCATGGTAGTGAAACAAGTCGTAGTCTTCCAGGACATATTAATTATTTTTTGTTCTGCTACTATTGATTTAACCTCTTCTTGTGTTGCCTTAAGAATTGGGAGCAAAAAAACTCCAAGCAAATTTAGTGTAGAGATAAGATATAGAACAAGTCTTCACTGAAGGCCTCCAGGCCACTGGAGTACGAACGGGGCTCACACCCCGTGTCCAGGGTTCCACAATTCATGTCCGCCCCGAGAACCGCCCGCCCCTGGATCTGCCCCCAGGCACGCCTCCCTGGAGTTGGAGATTCTAAGACCCCTTTTTTCCTCATCTTCCTCTTCTTCACAGCACATAGCGTGTTTGGAGCTTCTCCAAGGTTCCAGGCTTGAAGGTTGCTTTGACTATGATGGTATCTTGTTGTTCAGGCCTGGGCTGCAAATGTTCTTAAACAGAATGAAGGCCTGCCTTGAAAGGGGTCTAAACAATTCTAAAGAATTTGGAAAATTCTATATGAAATGGGGAAATAGAGTTTAGTGAGTGTTTACTATTCTAAAGTGTGAGAGTCTATATAATTATGCTAAAAATCTACATTTACTACACAGCTACTTCTAAAATCTACAAAAAGCTAAAAATCCTAAAAATTCAAAGGGCATCACTTGTGATTACTTACTGGTTGACACAAGGAGTTTCTAATTTCTTAAAGTCTAGTATGAGCTCAGTAATGTTTAGGTGGAGAAATGGCATTTTGTCATGTAGTGTTAATCTGTTCTTTGAAATTCGTTAGTGGCAGCTTTGCGGTGGAGGATTATTTGTCAAACTCAGTGAATTCTTTAATTAACAGAAAACAATTGAAAATACTTGTGTCATAGCTACCAGTAGCTGCAGTAGCCACTGTTCAGTTAATGAATTAAAGACTGTGTGAAATAGATATTCTTCAACATACAGAAATATTTTGAGACTTGTCAGTGTAATAGGTGTACTTTTGACCTTCAGGCTGTAGTTCCAAGTACTACTGTCACATCAGATCCTAGACCATTTATATACCTTTCTGCTGGGAATTAATGGATGTGCCTTTTACAGAATTCCTGTTGAACTGTTTTTGAGGGGACATAGTTTTATGTAGCCAGAATTCCAATAGTGCCTGTATTTCCATCACAGTCTTACCAGAAATTTTATGGGATGGTTCTTTTAGCATGCAGTGTTTGCATGCTCTGGCCACCACCTCATGGGAGATGTGGTGGGAGGGGAAAGGCCAACTGAAAGAATAGCTACCCTCAAGCTGAATTTTCTAATCTGCTTGTCATCTAAAGTGCTCTTAGCTGTGTTACAAAAACAAGGCTCATCTATTTGCACCACATAAGGAAGAGATTTTCAAAGTCTTTTCAGGGGATTTGGGGGCCCATTTTTCTTGCACTGGGAATTGGGATTTTCTTCCAATAGGAATTGGATAGCCCAGCAGCTATGAAGCAGCTGTGAAAGCTTTGAAATTTTTTGTTTAAAATGTGTGAAGTTTTTTCCATCTTTCATCACACAAAAAACAAAAACAACCACTTCACCAAACATGGTGCTTTATGGCAGTTGTCATCTTTTCTGGCTGGTAGCAACTTACCTTTTGCAACTGCTTCTTTGGCTCAGTCCCAGACCTGTGCATCGGAGGCAGCAGCCTGTGCATGTGCAGGTCGTGCAGTGTTCCCGGAATTCCTTGGCTGTATTGTGGCCTCTCAGAGAAGGGCTTCAGGGCGTCCTGGAAAGAGGATGGATGAATTCTTTAGGCACTTAAAAATGGCCTGTAAGCCACATTTGAGACCTTGGCATGCAATGACAAGTGGAGAAGGTACCCACCATCCATGTGAGCAGATGAATTCCCCCTCTTTGCACACAGTGTATCCCCACTCTCCAGTGCTCCCTTTGCTGTGCTGACTGGGCTTTGCTTTTGCTTTTCTCCCCTGCATCCCTGATCCTAAATTTTTCATTTTTAAATTGCACTGCATCAGTTTTTCAGTTCTTTCTTTGGGGCTGAGCATTCCACTGCTGTGTTTCACCCACATCAGTTCCCATCCACTGCTGCCAAGGGACTGTCCTGTGCTGGGCACCAGCAGAGCTGTAAACTGTGTCACAGCAGTGTCATACAGTCCTTGTGTCTGAAGAGGTGGGTCTCTGAATTGTAAACTGGGGATTAGACAGGAAATTAAGGACAGTAGAAGGGTTTTGAGGGGCAAAAAAGTCGTTAAATGGATATAGGAGGCTGGTAGTGGATATCTTTGCCTTGATTGTTTACCTGGCTGAATACACTAATGATTTGGAACGTGCAAAGAATTTTGATTTTTCTGTGGATTATATGGTAACCCTTTTCCCAGACAATTATGAATTGAAGTATACAATCATTTTATGTTTTCACCTTCTAGATTTTAGGTTAAAATACACAGCCTCTTAAAATAATACTTTTAAGTGCCTGTACTGAGGGCAGAGGTGTTTGGTGTGCTGAAGGGACCGCATCATGGTGACACAGTCTCAGAGTAAGCTGGGAAGCTGCTTTGCTGCAGCTTTTGGAAGCTTGGGTTTTATTCTTTTCTTCTTACTAAAGGCAAACTAAAAGCAAATATTTGAATTCTTAATGCTGTTCCATTTAGATTTTTTCAATTTCTCATAACTTTTCAACACGGAGCAGAGTTACTGTTGCTCTTTTGGGTTTGTATGTTTGTGAGTAGTTCAGTATTTTGATATTGTTATTGTTACCAAAATTGGAAATATGCTGCCATTTTTATTCCCACTTTTTTTGTCCTTCAGTGCTCATCTCCCATAGATGTTTTGGCAAATTTGGCATTGGTGTAGCTATTGATGAAGCTCTTGTGTTCTGTGACTCATCTGAAACTTGATGGTTGGTTCCTCTGTTTCATTTAGTTCATCTTTTAAATCACTAAACCACTTGAGCAAGAAAGAGGCAGGGTCACTGGTACTTGGATTTCAGTGCTGTCTTGCCATGATTTCTCCGAAGGCTGTAAATTTTTCTCCTCTTTCATTCCTTGGCTTCTCTTCCTTATGTACTTGAAATCTGCTTTTTGTATTATGAGATTCCTCTCTAGATCTTTAGAAATTTTCTCAGATACTTATGAAGTTTTGTGAATGTTTCTTAAAATACTACATTTTATGTGTCTTTCATCTTGCCTGATATTAGCAAGGCAGAAACAGAGATGGGAATTGCTATGATTGCCTCTGTTCACTCACGAGTACTTTCTAGCTTTTATGTTATTGCTCCATCTTTCAGCATCCAAATACAACCATGAACTGAAAGAACAGATGTACATGAAGGTACCCTGAATGTTGGATGAAGAGACTTTCTTACGCAGTTTTAATTTTCTCTTCAATCAGTCACTGCGGCTTCTTGTTTTTCTTTAAATGTCTTGTAACTGGCTTCTGAAGGACAAAGATTTTACTCTTTTGCAAAATAGCCTTTTTATTATTTTGATATTGATGTCAAATCTGGGTAGTTCAGATTCCCTTTTATTGCTTTGTATGGTATATACTTGTTAAGGATTTAGTGCAACTATAAACATCTCCAGAACTCCCCATAGTAGGGATAAACTGTGAATTATGGACTTGTTAGAATGGGCTATTTCTTTAAGGCAATCTGAACCTCTGTAGCTATTCATAGAGATTGTATAAAATAAATCAATATTTGTCTGTAAATTTAAATTGAAGAATTGCTTTGGTAATTGCACTGTTATTTGCCTTTTCCTGAGTAAATAATACTAAACAGTTAGATTCTTTAAACTGCATTCTTGAGTTTATAACTTCCTGAAAAAGAAACGTGGTTAATCTGTTGAATACATTCCTTAGCCCATGAATATGTAAAATCAATAATCAGTGCTGATTTTAAGACATCTTTGCTTCAGGTTCTCTATTCCCCAGACTGAAATCCTACTGCACCCCACTGTAAATAGCTGGTACTGATGACACCTCTTACATCGTTGTCTGTCATCAATGGATCTGACAGCTTAAAGTCAGAATCACTGTGCATTTTCTACAGACACGGAAACTGAGACACACAAAGCTGAACGGAGTTATCTGACTGGCAGTTTGAGGCACCCCCTCACTGCCCAGGGCAGTGCTCACAGTATGAAATGGAGCAGAGCTCAGGGAGTGTTGGGACAACACTGTCAGGCACAGGGTGGGATTGTTGGGGTGTTCTGTGCAGGGCCAGGAGTTGGACTTCAGTGATCCTTGTGGGTCCTTTCCAACTCAGTATGTTCTGTGATTCTGTGGTCAGGAATAGGTGCCAGGGCTTCCAAGCCAGGAAATCATGCTACCTTTCTGTTTGAGTGGGCTGGTATCCAAAGGGAGGGGGCAGAGGCTGGAGCAGGCTCTGCTCGGGGGGGCCCAGCAATGGCCCAGGAGGAACGGGCAGGAACTGATGCCCGGGAAGTTGCAGCTGGACAGGAGGAAGAACTTCTTGGCTGGGCAGTGCCCCAGCCCTGGAGAGAGAGCAGAGAGGGGGTGGAGTCTCCTGACTGGAGATCTTGCAGAGCTGTGTGGACACAATCCTGTGCCATGTGCTCTGGGATGGCCCTGCTGGGCAGGGAGGTGGGACCAGATGAGCCACTGTGGTCCCTTCCAACCTGAACCACTCTGGGATTCTGTAACCTCATTTGAAACAAGAATTGGATTCCTCCACTGTACTGGCTTGTTTACCCCTTTCATCTGAAGGCCAGAGCCTCCTCTTACCTCTGATGAACCAAGCAGGTGAACACACCAGGCTCCATCCCCGGCCCCTCAGGTGTCTCTGCACTGACCCACACACTCACAGCAGCAGCTGTGCAGGGTCCTGGCTCTGTGCTCACATCTCACAACCTGGGGGAGGCTGTAGAGGAAGTGTTGGCTGCATGATTCCACCAAAGGCTGACTGAGTTTGCTGTCAGAAGTGGTAAGTGGTTTGATATGGTGTTCCCCAAGAACTGGTAACAGGACTAGTATTATCCTATAGCATAACTTATGCATTGGTTGTTAATCAGAGTATGCTTCTTAAATGTCTGTGTCTGAGGGGGGTTGCAGTTAGGGAAATGCAGTATCCCCTATACATCTTGAGTTTAGTTAAGTGTTTGGTGTAGGGAAGAGGAGAATTATGGGTTAGTACAAGAACTTCAAGGTGGAATATCATTGGGAATTGGGTATAGCAGTAGCACTATGAATTGGCCCATGGTTTTCTGTGCCCCTTTTCTCCCATGGAAATTTTCCTAGGGATTTTATAGCAATTTGGTTTTGTCTTGTGAACTATTAGGCAGATAAATACTACAGAAGTTAAGTGACCAGATATTGTGATGAAAAATTAGTAGATAAATATAAGTAAGGGTAACCTCTAGATAATATATTTCATTATGACAGATAATGGATTTTTTAAAAATTAACTAATTTGTTATGATGTTACGAAAAAGCTTGAATCCCTTGCTCAGGAAAACGATGTGATGTGGTGTTGTAGCATTTTCTGCCTCAAAAATGGAAAATTCCAAGACCTATCACAGAAATACATTTGTAATATAATCATAGAATCACAGAATGGTTTGGGTTGGAAGGAAACCTAAAGATGATCTCGTTCCACCCCCTGCCATGGGCAGGGACACCTTCCACTAGCCCAGGTTGCTCCAAGCCCCGTCCAACCTGGCCTTGGACACTTCCAGGGATCCAGGGGCAGCCACAGCTTCTCTGGGCAACCTGTGCCAGGGCCCCACCACCCTCACAGCCAAGAATTCCTTCCCACTATCCCATCTATCCCTGTCCTTTGGCAGTGGGAAGCCATTCCTGTCCCTCCATCCCTTGTCCCCAGTCCCTCTCCAGCTCTCCTGGAGCCCCTTTAGGCCCTGCAAGGGGCTCTCAGGTCTCCTGGATCCTTCTCTTCTCCAGCTCTCCCAGCCTGGCTCCAGAGCAGAGGGGCTCCAGCCCTGGCAGCATCTCCGTGGCCTCCTCTGGACTCTCTCCAGCAGCTCCATGTGCTCCCTGTGCTGTTCCCCAGGGCTGGAGCAGCTCTGCAGGGGGGTCTCACCTGAGGGGGCAGAGGGGCAGAATCCCCCCCTGCCCTGCTGCCCACGCTGGGGGATCAGCCCAGGGCACGGGGGGTTCTGGATGCCAGTGCACACAGCTGGGACACATTGAGCTTCTTGTCAACCCATGTGTTACTACACTGAGCTTTTACACTGCACTTCTCAAAAAGAGGAAAGTTTGTTATAAAATGTCATTGTTCTTGTTTTGTTTATTCTAGTGTTACAAGCATTAAATACTGGGGAAGATGTGAGCCCATGATTTCAAGAACTCTTCAGTTTCCAAATGACCTTTCTGTTGGATATCCTTTTTATTGGATATGGCACAACGTATTATTTGAAAATAATAAGGTAAAAATTAATATGAGACTTCTGTTGTTTCATATACCACATTTTTAAACCAATTAGGATATTAATATTGATTCATTTTGGTTTGTTTTTTCTATGCATAGTTTTTAAAAGGTGTGCTTATTTCTACCTACTTTTACCAACAAAAGAGAAATTGTATAACTAGTTGCTTATGGTCATCTGTCCCATTCCTAATATTCTTGAAGTCAATACCATTGATGAGTTCAACAATATTGAGAACGGGACTGATTCTGTTGGCGGCTGAGAAGAGGATTGGTTCTACTTGGAGGATGAGTCAACTAAGATATGAAGCATGAGCTGGATTTCAAACACAAGCCTTTTGACATGTTTTGTTGTCTGATTACAAGTTCCTCACTGTGTCAGTGTTATCATTACTGTTATCATTACTGCTGATAAACCAGCCTGACCTTTGCGTGTGGATTTTTGTCTGGGTTCAAGTATTTTTGTAATATTCTTACCCAGTCATGGATGCTAACTTGCCATCTGTTGCAAATCTTTTGTGTCTTATTCTAATTAATATACATTTACCATGAGTTGGAGAAGAATGTTTGCTCTTTGAATTTTCAGTCAATCGAGCAAGAAGATTGAAAAAAACCAGTCTAGAGGTGGTATTGGATGTGACAAAATATTTAAAGGTATATGACAGATAATAAACCACCAGGGCACATGAACTCATTCAACATTGAAATCCTTAGCTGTTTTAAAATAAAACTGACTTTTCAGTAATTTTCTAGGGGAGGTTGTTACACAAGCACAGGGGAAGACACCTGGAATATGACAAGTGGTATCATTTTGTTTATCCATAGAACTCTAATCACGTAAGAATAATATATTTCCTTGGGTTGAAAGATGAGTGTGGGTTTTCACATTCCACAGGTGAATTTTATTTAATGAAAACCATACAAGGTGTACTTGTGTATGTTTACTTGAAATACCATCAAGCAGCTCACTTGATAGTTTAAATATGCATGTGTTTATGTTCTCTTGGCATCACAGAAATGAGATGGGAAGGAGGTGGAAATGAAACATTGCAAAGGCATTGACAAAAACAGAAGGGGAGACATTTATTTCATTAACAAGATTTATGAAGGAACTAATGAGCTCTCTCCTGTTTTCTACCAGAGACTTATTGCTTTGCTAGGGTTCAAAACTCTTTCAGAATCCCCATGAGCTGTAACACAGTGCACCTAAACTGGGAGGGCTTGGTTGTTCCTGTGTGTTTGCTGACAGGATCAGCCTTGTGTTGCTCCTAAAGCCAGCAAGCATTCAGCATTTCATGTTGTCTTCTGGAGACTTGCAAAGGCATGTATTCCTGTGGGAGCTCTCCAGAAGTAGGGTCAGGATGAACTATTGGTGCAAATAATACTTTCCAAGGCTGAAATGTCTGGATAGTTTCAGTGTTCCGATTACTTAAATTATATTTGCAGTAAATGAGTTTCTGCTCATGAAATAGATGTAATAATATCAGGACCTAGAAAGGATGAAAAAGTAGATATTTAATAACCTGAGTTCTCTTGAAGAGTAGCATTGTGGTGAAACTGTGGGGTTTTTCTTTGCAGAAACTGGCTAACTATTGACAGAGTGGTTTTAGACCCCTCTGCATGGTCAGGATGAGAAGCAGCACTGCCCTCATAAATGCACATCTTTAACAGCAATTTGAAGTGTTGAAAGACTAGCAAAAAGAGAGATTAGCTAAAAACATAAATACCCCAAATGTATTCAATTACTTTCAATGACAGTGATTCAAACAGGAGCTCTGAGAACAGTGACTTTGCTGCATGGAGGGGTGGGGTTGTGCCAAGGCAGCTTTAATGCTGCTTCACTTCACCGTGATCTTGTATTAGTTAAGTTTAAAATTGTGTTCCCTGGCAAACCATAAAAGATTTCAAAAGTATTAGACACCCACTTTTGTGCTGGAATTTAATATGCAACTTTTTATTGGAAAATAATCGTTCTTGTCTGGCGAAATCCACCATGCAATATTTCTGTTAGTAGGCATAATGCAATAAAGACAGGGAGGGCTATTTATCACTACAAATTTTGAGGATTTCAGGATTCTTTTTATTATTTTAATATATTTCTTTGGTATTAAATCAGAAAAATGATAAATTACACCTGTCGAGGCTGTTTTTCCTTTTTCCCAGAAAATGATGTACAACCTAATTTCACTGGTCATTTTGGCTTTTAAAGATATGTATTTTTTTCCTATTAAAAACTCTACCAATAGGGGTTTTTTTTAATAATAATACTGAAGTACTTTTTATTTCAAACATATGAAGTAGTTTATAACTACTTCCTGGCATTGCAAACTTTGGCCTTTTCACATTATATTAGGGGTTTTTTTAAAGGCATTAAGTATATATTGCTTTGAAAGAAATAGTGTATTGTTAAGATGCTAGATCCAGTGGATCAATTTTCAGTATTTGAAATAGATTAAATTGTGGCTAGCCTGAAAGGTTACAACAATAATTTATTTCATTTCAGTACTTTCCTGTACATAATCAGCTTTTACACAGTCTTAGAAATCAGTATTTTTCTTTATTTAAGTGTATAATCATCTTTTTCAAAAGGATAATGTAGAATTAAAAGCAAAACATAATTTCAGCAACTGCAATATATAAGAGGAAAAAAAGAAGAAAAACCATAAGAAGGTATCAACAACAAATGATTGGGGCTGGTGTCATGGTTTACATTGCTTTCACAATTATTCCAGGTTTGCATATTTCGAAATGTATTGGTCCAATCTGATTTCAAAGCTCAGTTATTTGAATTATAAATCATTATGTCCCTCCTAGCTGATCAGTTGTGAAATATCTTTGAATTCATTTGCATAATGGAATATGTTAGTCATTCCTTTATGTCTGTGAAACCACAGTGCTCCCTCATACATGTTTAGTTCTTTCCACTAATTAACTTTTCCTCTGTATATTTTTGTAGCAAAATAACTACAGTTACATTATTATTTTGTACAGTAACTTGGGATAAAATACTTTTAGTCTCTCAAACATTCTTAATCCTTGTCTTTGTTAGCCTTGTGTTACAAAAGGCTCTGCCTTGTAATAGGGCAGGGAGCCAACTGTGTAGCTTTGCAATATAAAACCAGGTAATGCCATGTCGGATGTTATGGATTGACAAGAGAAACAACTCTTAAAACTTGATTAGGAGATTTTCCAATAGAAGGCAGCTATAAAATCTGCTCTTACAATTTTACCTGTTTAAAAAGAATTTAATCTACTCTAAAATGAAAAGGGAAATTGTTTATTCCCATAAAAGTTATTGAAATCTAGTCAGTGATGTGCAGGAATGGCAGAGTGAAGCAAGCACTCAGAAAAAAGCCCCAGTAACAATGGTAAGGTTGTGGGTATTTGTGAAGCCTCTGTGTGTACAGGACTGCAGGAACACATCATCCTGGGTGTTGCTTATGAGCTCATCAGTGCCAGCAACACTGCTCAGTGAACTACTGAGTCCTGTGTTTGTAGCATTCATTGTAAAATATACAAGCCCATAAGTAATTTCCTTCATTTGGTGCCTTCCATGCTTAGGAATGTTTCTGAAGTTTTGAAGTTTGAGTTTTTCTATGGCATTCCTGAAAAAGTGCACTGATGTACTGGGATATTGCAAAACCTTTTATATCCCCATTTTAGAGATGCAGAACTGAGACAGTTGAATTTAACTGAGTTTCTGTAAGTCATACAGTGATTTCATGTCAAATGAAGGAGAAGCAGGAGTCAGAAAATCCCAGCCATTGTTTTGGCCACTCTCGTGCTCCTGTTTTGCAAACGTGGCTCGCAGCAGTCGCTGCTTCAGTGCAGAAACTCTCAAAGGTGCCAGCATGGCTCTTTTTGCAAGACACAGGATTATCACCTTTATCCAGCCCCAGGTGCTTGAATCATCTGAGACAGGGAATGTGTGTGTGCTCATGTTGTTAAGAGATGTCATAATTCACAGAGCTAGGAAAGGATTTGAATTGTAGGAACAGGTCTGAACCATCTGATTTAAGGGCTTCTATAACAGAGTTTTTGCAAACTCAACTTTTTATTTAATATGATTTCTTGTGCTTTTAAAAAGAAACCTTGAGAAAAATATTATTTTGTCATGTGTAAGTACCCAGAAGATGTGATCTGCAGAATTACTGCAGTCCAGGAGATACACTGCTCCTGCATTAGTGTGCAGCTCCCTGGGTCCTTGTTGTCCGGGCAGTGCAGACACACTGGAGCTTGTCTTGCTCCACCAGGGCCGGGAGCTTTGGCCAGGGGTCAGATACCTTGGCTGGTCAATGCACAGAGAACCCAGCAGCCCTTCCCCAGGGCCCATGGGTAGCAGTGTGGTGGCTGAGGCCAGGTGAGGCTGCAGTTACCCAGGCTGTCACCAGTTAGCCAGCTGTGCAGTGGGAGATTTCAGTTCATGCATAGCAGGAGTCAGTTAATTTGCTTTCTGCTTTATCAAGTTTGAGAAACTGGGGTTTCTGTGGAAATGCTCATTGCTACATCCAAAATTCTCAGCTGTACCCTCTTGGCATGGACTTTGCTATGGCTCTGAGACTGTATGCTTGTAGGAGATTTCCATTCAGGTCTTACATGTCTGAAAATACTTTCAAAGAATCACAGAATTGTTAGGGTTGGAAGGGACCTCTGGAGATCCAACTCTCCTGCTGAGGCCGGGTCACCTGGAGCAAGTGTCATAGGAGCATGTCCGTGGGTTTGGAATGTCTCCAGAGAGGAGACTCCACAACCTCCCTGAACAGCCTGTTCCAGTGCTCTGCCACCCTCAATGTAAATAAGTTCTTCCTCATGTTGAGATGAAACTTCTTGTGTTTTAGTTTATGGCCGTTGTTCCTCCCCCTGTCTCTGGGCACCACTGAAGAGTCTGGCACCATTCTCTGACACCCACCTTGTAGATATTTATATGCATTGATGAGATCCCCTCTGTCTTCTTTTCTCCACACTTAACAAGCCCAGCTCCCACAGTCTATCCCCATGACAGAGATGCTCCAGACCCTCCATTATCTTTGTGGCCTCCTCTGGATGCTCTCCAGGAGCTCCTTGTCTCTCTTGTCCTGAGGAGCCCAGAACCGGACACAGCACTGCAGATGTGCCTCCCCTGAACAGAGGGGCAGGATCCCCTCCCTGACCTGCTGCCAATGCTCTTCCTGATACCCTCAGGATCCCATTGATCCTCCTGGCCACAAGAGCACACTGCCAGCTCCCGATCAACCTGTCATCCACCAAGACCCCCAGGTCCTTCTTCTCAGAGCTGCTCTCTAGTAGGTCAGTCCCCAACCTGTACTGCTACTTGGGGTTGTTCCTCCCCAGCTGCAGGACCTACACCTGCCCTTGTGTATTCATGCTTAATTAGATCCTGTTACTTTTTGGTCTGTGTTTGGCCCAGCCACATGCAAGAGTCTGTTCTTTTCCTGCCAAGTTATATGAAAACAAGCACTGAGAAACGAGAACATCATCCTTGAAGGAAGCATCTTGCATAAACTGAAATTAATTGGGGCCTCACTATTGGCTGACAGCCCTCCAAGGACACTTGAAGGAGAAGGTGAAGAGGAGGAGGATGAAGTAATCCCCCAGACTCATTTAGGAAAGACCCCCCGAGGCGTAGCACTCAGGCACAGAGACATTCCAGAGTACCCACACATGCACAGGAGAGGCACCACTTCCATCCCGGGGGGAGGGACTGGCTGGGCAGTGCTGACCACACCTGCCCAGGTGGATGTCACAGGTTAATGGTATAAAAAGCAAAGAGCTCTTGCTGGGAGTGAACTCAAGGTTCACCTGGAGGACAATGATGCCTTGGCAGGGACACCCGTTACCCTGTGAGCTGCTGATGCGCCAGGGATGCAGCTTCTGCTGTGGGGAATTCTAAGCATTCTGGGGTCAGTAAGACAACCTCATAAGTAACACCTGAGAGAGTGGGGGATTATCCTGGGGGCTTGTTTTCCTTCTCTTTCCTGTCTCTCGGTTTCTCATTTTGTTGGTTACTTCTTTGTAATAAATATTGTTTTGTTGAACTTCCAGCAGTGTACTGGTTTCCATTTGGCAATCTCCCTATTACACCTTGTGGAACCTCAGTAGGTTTCTCTCTGCCCAGTTCTCCAGCCTATCAAGGTCCCACTGAAAGGCAGCACAGCCTTCAGGTGCATCAGCCACTCCCCCAGTTTTGCATCATCACCAAACTTGCTGAGGGGCCATTCTGTCCCTCCATCCAGGTCCTTGATAAACAAGCTGAATAAGGCTGGGCCCAGTATTGGGCCCCAGTCATTGGGGAACCCCACTGACTACAGGCCTCCAACCAGACTCTGCTCCGCTGATCCCAAGCCTCTGAGTTCTGCCATTCAGCCAGTTCTTGATCCACCCCACTGTCCATTCATCCAACCCACATTTCCTGAGCTTACCTGTGAAGATGTTATGGGAGGCAGTGTCAAAAGCCTTGCTGAGTTGAGGAAGACAACATCCACTGCTCTATCTTAACTTTGGTTAAGTGTTTAGCATAGCTTAGTATGCATGAGATGTATTTTTATCTGTTGTAACTGAAACAAATGGTGTTTTTTGATGGGTGTGGAGGATCACCCATGTGACTTTGAGGGTGTTACCTCAGGGCTGCAGCAGTGCCATTGCCAAGTACCAGTCAGCTCCAATGCAGGCACTTGCAAAACCACTTTTTTTTATGTGCTGATGACATGGATCTGTCTGAGGAACAAACACCATTTATTATCCAAAACTTTCTGTATATTTGTAAAAGTCATTTAGTTCATTTGTCTCTTCTGTGACTAGAACATATGCCGTGAAAAGTAATTGCTTTCATTAATAACAGACTATAGTCTAAAATGTTCTAAAGAATATCTGTGTTACATATATTTCTAGATGAACTTCAAATATTATTTTAATGTACTGTTTCAGGATTTTTTTCTCACTAAAAGTTCCTGAAAGTTTTTCCAACCTGCCTGTGTAATCATAATGCTGCAAGGCTGCTTTTCCTTAACACCTGCTACGTACAGTCTCCTGAAAAAGCTTGTGAAAATTGACGGTGAAATCCATGCTTCAGAATCACACGGTAAGTTTTCTTACTATGTTAAAAAATGTGTGTAGTAGATTTTGTAGAACATTTAACTTTTCCTACACTCATTTTTTGACAGAGGAAGCACTTCCCTTTCCTGGATGTCAGTGAGGATTCGAGCCTCAGTGACCCGAGGTGCTGGACAATGTTCCACACTGGCTCACTCAGCTTCTCCTGGACTTAGGTAAGGTCATCTCCCATGTCCCTGAGGTACCTCACTGCCTTGTGTAGTGCTGTGAATTTTTAGGGTTATTAAACCAATCAAACAGCAGTTTATTTGTACAGTAAATATGTTACAGTTGGTATTTAAATCGCTGCCTATCGACTCCTGAGATTTATGGCATTGAGCAACAACACTGTATTTGGTGCCTTCTGTTTGAAGAAATAAGCATCATGAGTTTATTTTTTGTATTGTCTTAAAATTTTACAACATGAAGTGCCTGAGTGTTTTGCATTTCCAGGTGACATACCGATCAGGCCAGAACCTCCCAGCTTCTGCCAGAAGGTTATTTCACTTCTTTATGCAAGTTTCCAATACACAAAGATCTTCAGAGTTTTAATAAGCATTGAGCAGAGTTTGGCAGTACAGGGAACAGCACTTAAACTTGCACTTGGTGTTACCTTTTGAGTCGTCCTTTGCGAATGAGAGAGGTCAGCAGGTGTAGAAACAGTGCATGCTTTAGTAGCTGGATGTGATGAAGAACTTAGTCCAGGCACTGCCCTTGGTCCCCAGAGCTTTGCCTGCCTGGTTAGAGCTCTGTTGTCCAAACAGAGAAGGCTGGGTTTGGCAGAATGAGCATCCAGGCAAATCCTGTCTTAAAGAATCTGATAGTTGAGACAGTCATAAGCCAGCAGTGATTGTTCCTGCTCTTGCTGATCATGAGTGCCTGTCCCATCTACTGCTGAACCCGGCTGAAAACAGGGAACTCCCAGGCAAAATGGAGCCACATTGGTCAGTGTTTCCTTAAGAGTGCACCTATGAGCTGGACTTGGGTTTCCTTGCAGTTAAACTGCTTTCAGTACTGGCTCAGATTTGTATAACATAGGCATATTTATAATATAAAATGGGCTGTGCATGCAGGTTCAGTAATTTTTCCTACAGGGGAAAAAGAGATTTGGTAAAAACGACGTCACAGTACTAAAAATTACTTCTCAAAGTAGAAGCTGGATAAATGGATGTCAGACAAAATGCAGACTGGCTATAAGCTGACAAAGGCCATTGTGATTCCTCTGGATTAACAGATCCACAAGATCTGAAATGATCTGGAAAAAGCATACATCAGTCCTGTGGCTGTTGTCCTTCGTGTTCCTACTGGAGTAAATGTGTTTGGGTTTAAACTGACAGAAAAGCACAGCTAGAGATACAAACAGGTAGAAGCTGTGTTCTAGAATCCAAATTTTAAAAGTAAGGTGTACACAAACTGTCCTTTCTGTGTGCTTGTGCAAGCATTAAATCACAGTGTTCTTACCTTGTGAATCAAAAGGTACTTTCAAACCATGAAAACTGGCATTTTTAGACAAAAAAGCATTGTACCAATTGTCTTCTCTGGGCTTTCTATGTGGGTTAGTTTTTATTTTTTTCAAATTAAATGAAGAGATTTATATAAAATCCTCTTATATGAATGAGAAATAATTTACATGGAAACAAAACCAAGATTAATTTTTGTTGGCGGGGGTTGTTTTAAGTAATCATGCAGAAGCATTTTTGAAGATTAGTTGAATACAGTAAATTGAGAATATTTCCGTTTTAAGTTATGTGCTGTTGGTGTGACTGGCAAAATTTAATTTTAGTGGGAAAGAATGGTAATATCTGGATGCCACATCCATGGAAGTGTCCATGGCCAGTTTGGGTGGGCCTTGGAGCAACTTGGTCTGGCTGTGATCATATGATTCTATGATATTGATATTTGCTTCAAAATGCACTTTGATTTGTGTTGAGTTACTTAAACCTCGTATGAATATAATGAGAATTTGAATTCCCTGTGTGTCCTAGGTTGTGTTTTTAATATTTTTGTGGCATTTAGAATTGCATAATTTTGTCCAAAATCCTTAGTCCAAGATGTTTTGTGTGAAGTGTACAGAAAAAAAAAACCTAATAGAACAGCACTGGTAAATTTATGTTTAAATAATTAATAAATTTTAGTCACTTTTTTCTCTGCACTGCCAAAATAAGTAGATGTAAACTGTAGGAAATACCTCCAGGAGCTTACAAGCTTACAGCAATTTACCATGGGAGGTTTGTTTAGGATAGTTTCTTCCTTTCCTTACCAATACTGTGCTGTTCAGGTGATGTGATGTGGCTTGTTCAGGAGTGAAAAAGAAATTTATAGGCAGTAATTTGTGTTAGTTTTCTAAAACTTCCACATTATTTTATTAATAGGACAATACTATAGAGGATCCTAATTGTATATTCTTTCTCCCCTACCTACACTGAAATTTAAAACAGACCTAGCACATTAAACTTTCCCTTACCCAATTCCCAAAACTAGCTGGTTTGGCATTAAGTGTTGGTCACAATCAGCATTGGTCATGCTGGTAGTTCTTTGGTTTTCTCAGCTGTTTGATAAAGTATGGATGAGATTCTACCTTGGGAAGGAATCATCTTGAATTTGGATGTGGACACCTTCTTCCAAAGATATGCAGCACCCTAGAAGAGATGGAGTGTGACTTTTCCTGTCCTGGGACAGTTGATGTTTCTCCTGAGAACTCTGTAAATGGCATCTGAGCCCTGGTCCTGCACAGGGCAGGATCCAGATGGCTTCTGTTAGTCTGTACTCTGGCACAGGACAACACCACCATGGGACTCTTTCTAAATGATTGGGCCTCATTTATTACTTTTTTTTCTCTGAGGAGAATCTGGTAAGCAATTAAAGGGAGAAATGCGTCAGGAAATGCAATGCACATAGAAACAGGAGTGTAAGAGGAAGCTGATGCTGGTTGAACAGAGATGGGGAGCACAAAAACTAATGGTATATTGGAACTGCCTGAGGAGCTGGATTGGCAAAGGGAGGAGATAGAAACAAAAAGCTGGATTGGAAGAAGACACAAGGATCCAGAATGCCAAATAAAAATACTGACTCCAGTTGAAAGGAGCAGAGAGAAGATGGCAGAGGAAACAGGCAAAGATGGAAAGGAATGCATTTTCCCAAGTCCACAGCCCCTTTGCTGCTCCACAGTAGCTTTGAAATCCAGCACAAAGCCCCTCACCCTCTTGGGTTTGCTGCAGGTGCAGGTCACAGATTTGGGCAGATCCTTCACTAGTTTAAGAAAGCTCTTGGGCATAGATGGCACTTTGAAGGCTCCGTGGCTGAGCTGACAGTGCAGCACCAAGAAGTTACTGAATGTATTTCCTTTGCTTTTAAAAAAATCTGGAAAGCCCTGTATTAGAGGGGAGCAGTTCAGGTCACAGAGCCAGGTATTCAGGACTGAGGGAATGCCAGAGTTGGGATTGTCACTGCAACTTTCCTCTCCATTGTAAATATTGACATTGTTACGAGGCAGTTTTAATTGCAGGATCACAATTATATCTCTCAGAGGATGTTTGACTCTTTCAGTTCAGAAGATGTGTCATTCTAGCTTCATGAAAAGCCACTGAGTATTTTGATTTTTTTCTCTGTGTTATTGCCTGGATTTGTCAGTCCCCTCTTTGCTTTCTGTCGTGACTCTTTGTTCTTCTTGACATTTTTTCTTCTTGGCTTTTTCTGTCATTCTTACTTTCCACTGGTGACTGGGTGACTGGTTTGGTCTGAGCAGTATTCCTAAAGATAAGGGGCTGGAATTAGGTCTGTTCTAAGTGTGGAAATCAAACTGTAAAGCTTACACCAACTTTGCACAACCAGTTTAACACAAAAAAGCCTTCTCCTAACCTCACTTGCAACTTAGTTTCCCAGACTTTGCCGATGAAGCGAGGAGGGAAAGAAGCCCTATAGCAAAGAGCTCTTTAAAGAACATAAATTAAATTCCTACTCTGAATTAGTCTCACGGGGAATCAGCCTGTGAGAGGCAGGCTGCCCTCATTAGGGCCTAAAGATAAGTAGTGTGAGGACGGATCCTCATGCAAATTGCCATTTCTAAAGAGTCGTCGTTCATAGTTACTGGTTCAGTTTCATGACAAAACACAATCAATCCAGACTTCCAGGATATCTTTCAGCTGTCTGACAAAGACCATCTCTTTTTCCCTACTCACTCTTTTTTCTTTTATCCTAAATTCACACCTTCTGAAACAAATGAGGCAAGCGTCATATGAATGACCCCAGCACAGTCTGGATTCATTTCCAGGGCAGCTTCATTGTGTACACCAGATAGGTAAGAGGCAGGAAAAATAGCGTATGAGCATAAAAGATTGTGATTTAAATATCATACTCAAACTACACATGTGGAAGAGCCTAATTTATTACTGTAGTTTTAAATTTACCATTTTCTAACTGTTGAGTCTTGACTTTCTTACATGAAAGTTCTTGTAGGGCAGTGAATAAATGCTGTCAGGTTAACAGAGGAAACAGAAATATGAAAAGGAGAAAGGTGTGAAATGCGGAGACAAGCAAGTCTCAGGCACAAGTTGTTTGGAATCAACAATTTGTGTTCTTTGTTTATAGCTCAGTAAAAATACATTACACCTCAAGTTTTTGTTCCTGTAGGTCACCTGAAGTTCCTGGGATGTCAGTGAGATCTCTCTGTGGAAGCCTCGGAGCCTGACCCTTCTGAAGAAGTGCGAAGATGATGTGTGTGATGCTTTTGCTGGTTTGGTTTGGTTTCTTTTCCTGGAGGTGAAGATGGGTATGAGTTTGAGAACTTCATACTCCCCCTCTCAGTTTCATTTGAAAGTGTGACTCAGATACTCAACAGTAGTGTTGAACAAGAAGAAGAAAAAGGTTGGGGTTTTTTCAAGTATAGGGGAAGAAATTATTGATGGGAAAAACTAATAGTGAGGCAAGGATTCAGCAACAAGTCTGGCACCTTTTCTGTCAGTCTCCCCTGACTGTACATACCTGTATACTTATGTACATATGGACATGTATATACCTGTGTACATGTATCTAATTAGGAATGTAGACAGTAGAGATACAAAGGCTATGAATACTATTCTAAATAAACTTTGTACAAAGATTTTATAAGGACCTTGAGATTTTCCAGTGCTTTGCAGATCAAATGACCCCATTTGAAGCTCATTTATTATCAAAGGGACAAATTTTTCTTCAGTGATAGCTTATCTGTTCCATATCTAGTATTCCCCTTTGCCATGTAAGTATCCTGTTTGTGTATATTAACATATTTATTTGGGGGTATGAGAAGACATGTAACACACTTGATAAAACACTGCTGCTTTAAAGTATTTTTTTTCAAACAAGAATTTATTATATAAATCAAGACTTTATTAAATGGCTGGGCATATATGTATAAATAGGAACGGGTCTTGAAGTATAGCACCCTTAAACTGAACAAAGTGATTAGGATAACTGATAGCTAAATAAGGTTTTTATGTGCCTGTGGGAGCCATATTAGGATTGATTTGACAAGGCAGTTCAGCTGTGGCAACAGTCATAACATCTAACACAACATTATGTTTTATTAGTAAAATCCTTAAGTGTAGCAAGCTGTTTGTGTCAAAACAACAGTATATTTTAGGGAAGAAAAAGACTTACTAGATAGAAGCTGCATCATCAGGAATGATAATGTATTAGAGCACTATTGCATTTAAAGAGATCCCCTTCTGCCACCACTGAATCAGTAGTTAACAGTGCTCACTGGAGTGCTCACTTCAGCTGCACGGGGTCGTCTTGAGGAAACCCTAACAGTAATTTTTAATTTGCTGTTTTAAAATATAATGGCAACTTAAATACTGCATCATCAAATTTATCCATTTTTTTTCACAAGAAAATAAACAGATATGCTCAAAGTATTTGGCAAATAATTTGGCTGCGGTACATCACTGACATTACTCAAAGATGCACATTTCACAGTCATCACTGGAATTAAGCTAATATTTTTTTTAAAATGGTACTAAAGGTTATTTCAACAATTATTTACTTCTGGTTTCCTTCTTTGTTGTTGCTTTATGTGTTTAATAGTAATCACTTTTCATTTATAAAATAGACTCAGTTCATCTGTCTTCAATCCATCTCTCGTGTGTTCAAGTTATAAATCCTAAAAATTAGAACAAAGAGGTCATTTGGTAGCATTACCCTTTCTGGAGGAAACTGGATTCCTCTCTGTGTGAGGATTCAATTTATTAAAATAATTTTGCCATTGTCCTGTCTGGATTGCTTGAAACTTTCTTAGTAGAGAAATTTTAATGGAGTGCCAGTGATATATTCCTAAACTAGCAAGTTCTTAACGACCCTGGAAAGTGACTGCTTGATTACACTTTAACGGTATTTGCAAATAAAATCACAAGTAATTAAGGGGAAATCTCCAGGCTTTTGAGCAAGTTTGATGCATGATAACTGCCTGATTCAGCTTCATCTAGAGTAATGCTGTGTAGACAAGAGCTACTGAGATCAATAGCAACATAATGATAGTGGCAGAATTAAGTGAGTAACCTGAGAACTGTGTCTTCAAAATGCATGCAGCTGCCACCAGCCAGGGCCACACAGTGCACTCCTGCTTCCGTCCTAAATGTTCATCAAAAGACGCCCTGCAGGAAAATGGAGTTAGATGCTCTTTATTGCTGATCGTGTCTCTTGCCACATTTATCAGGGAAATTGGATTAGCAGTTGGCAGCTGCAGGTAGACAAGGTTCTGCAGTGATTAAATATGCAGCTTGGCTGCATTTGTTGTGACAGACCTTTAGTAAATTCTACTGTAAGCACCATCTGTCTAATTTGTATAAAGAAAACTTGGTGCTTTAAGCTACTGATAAAGAACTAAATCTGTTGCTTTATCATAAACAAAACTTTTGCTCTAAATTACCTTAAACACAATTTATTAGGTTAAAGCTATTTTTCTATCATAATGAATAAATAATACATGCAAAAGTGCTTTCAGGTACTTCATTTTGCACGTACTGAAAAACAAAAACAGTTCAGTTCTTCAATAAAATGCTTAGTATTACAATCCACGGGGAGATGACACTGTTAAAATATCACTATGAAAATGGTCCAGGACTGCCAAACTCATTTAATTTGTGGGTTTTACTGGGACTTTCTAACTGGGTAGGTGTTTTTTTAGGTTTTTAATATTTCTGAAATACACCACTGAAAAACAGCTGTAACAAGGGAACTCTTTCTTTTTAAAATACATCTGTAATCATTACATCTGCATACAAAACATATGTTTAGGTTTCTTTTCCAGAGAGATCAAATGTAATTGAAGATGGCTGAAGTAATTATGTGTGTATGTGTGTTGCTTTCCTTTTCTCTTCTTCCTTTTTCTTTTTTTTTTTTTTTGCTACTTCCTTCTTCACATTTTTGTATTAATAGAAAGAATTTCCAGTAGTAAAACAATGCCTGATTTTCTCCTAAGAATATCCAGGTTTCTCTTGACAATGTGGTTAAGCAATCTATTGCCTGGGCAGCTGGAATCTCAGTAGTACTTTGTTTATAGTTGTGACATCATCAGATTTGCTAGAAATGCCTGGGAAAAGGATCTGAAGAAAAAGCAGTTAAATAGCAACATGCTATCTTTAGCTGGTTTGTAGAAACTCCATGCTGTTAAATTATTTAAAATCCTTGATTTTCAGCTTGCACACATTAAAAGTTTTCACACTAAGTGCCAAATGTTGCAAACAGCACTTTAACAGAATGATTTTGCTTTGATCCCTGTAGCAGTTCCTGAATAATTTATCACAGGTTATTGCCTTAATTCTGGAGAGGGATAGAGCAATAAAGGCAGATGAAAACACTCCAGTTGAAACACCTTGGGGCCTGCTCATTCCTCTGACACGGCTCTTTTGTTGGAACTATTTAGAGGTTATTAAGATGTGTCTCCAGAATTAAGAGTATGCTGTAAGGATGAAGACAGCCATCTTAATTCTAAAGACAAAGCACAATGACCCTTCACCTTTTTTTTCCTTTGTTGTTATTATATAGTAGAATTATGAGGGTAATATTATAGCTGCACCCAGTAGTGCCACTATGGTTAAGGGTCTGTCAGACTTTCCATTACGAGCCCCATTTTGGGGGTGGGGGGCGTGAGGAGGATCCTCTGTTTTAGATTGTGTTAGTCAGACACTTGGCACATGTTGGCAAATCATAGGGGATTTTCTGTAGATATTTAAATCTTCAGCTCCTTTCCTTTGAAAAAGTCCATTGAAAAATGTTTTTCCGGACTTTGAAACAAAATACTTGAATTTATTTTTGAAAGGGCTTTGTTATAATTAAATCTTAAGGAAACCTATCACTGACATTCAGGGAAGGATATTTCCAAAATTAAATCTGAACAAAATTCCTTCATTATCAAGAAAAGCAGTGTATAAACCCCCATGCTCCTGACAAGCTCCTCTTGCTGTTTTTCTTGTATTTACTGTTCTTCTCATCTCACTCCTTTGGCTGTTGCTGGTGGTGCCATTCCCTGTCCCGTTGCCCCAGGAAGGGCTGGGGGGCAGCTGGGAAGGACACAGTAGCTTCTTGTATTCTTCACTTTGCTGGGGAGTCTGCAAGGCACTCCAGATCCCACAGAATGGCACACAAAAAGTAGATGTATAAGTGTATAATGTTGTTTGTCATTAATAAATTTTATGCACATAAGTGCTATTTGATTACTCTCAATGGAATAAAACTAGATTGTCTTAGGGTTTTAGGGGGAAGGTTCTTGCTAACTGCGACCTAAGCAAGCATGGAATCTAGGGTGATTTTTGCTTCTATTAGAGTTTAAGGATATTTTTACCAGTGACTTAAATGGATCAGGACTTATCTCAGGATTCTAGAGGCTGTTCAATAGGCTGTTTGTCTGGCACCGACTGTGGCAGTGTTGTTTTACACAGTTGAGGTCTGATGGATCCCATCTAAACCACTGGTTTGCTGGGGTTTTACAGGACAAGAATATTATGGTGCCTTGTAAATTGAGGTTTATTTATTAAGGATAGTGTGGGTTAAGAATGGTATGGGCTTTTTAATAACAGTGTCTGAATTCAAGTAGTAGAAAACCAAGAAATGTAGTTTATACAGTAGCTGGTCTCCTTTCTTTAGAGTTTGAGGTCCAATGGTGTCTGAAGTTGCCTGGTGTTTTTGTAGCTTCTCAGAAATCTGGGGCCATAGTTTAAAGAAAGTTGCACATCTACTTTTATTAATAGTTTTTAAAGTCTCACAACCAAACTGTTTCTTAAATATATTTGCAAAAGAGTGTTTTCTTGCAACTAGTATTTTTATAAAGATAGAATAAGCGTGTTGGAGGAATATGGATTGGGGTGGTTGTCCTTTTCCAATCCACATTCTAAGCCACATTAGGATGGGGAGCTCTTTCTCCCTGAGCACCTGCTCGAACAAAGGCAAGTTCATGTCTTGCCAGGGGCTGTACCTCCCCTTCTCCCAGCTCCAGACTTCCTCTGTCCAACCTTGCTTATCTCCTTTTTTGTGCCTGGAATGAGCAAAGGAACCAAAATCAGTCTGGAATATTTCCACTCACTTGTATCTATTGCTGCATCTCTGCTATGAGAGAGAAGTATAAAGTGTTGCTGCTGAGTTCTTTTAATTCTTTATGTTTTGGCCACCTTGTCTGCTGAACAGTTATTTTCTGTGTGGACAAAGCAGCACACCCACCAAGTATGAAAATACAGATGAGTATGAAGTTACAATTTTATATTGCATCTTCTCAGTATTGAACACTTCCTCTCTAGTGATTTCAGAGTCCCATTAAAGTTAATGAGAGTTGAGACCTCTGAGCATCTTTGCAAGTTCAGGCCATTTCAATGCACAACAGAAAGGAAATGCAAATATTAAAATACTCCCAGCTATCTCACTAGTGTTTGCTAGAGAACTCAGTTTGTCCTGGGATATATCTATATGTGTGCCACCCAATTCAGCTGGAATGAATATGTGAATCTTATCTTCTGTATTTCTCAACACTATAAATATTACAGAGTTAGCACCACATGGTAGTACATTATTGAAAACTGTGGGTTTAAAGAGAGAACTCATTACTGGTTTTTTTGCCATGCTTCTATGATTATTTTTTTCCAGACTGCAGAACTGTGTCCTTTTATTGTGAAAAGAAGTACAAACCCCAACTGCAACACATGGATAAAATTCATTAAAACTGCTGAGTTGTCAAAAAGAATATTTACGTCTGAGTAAATTGAAAAGTTTGTTTATGTTGTTAAAATATTTTTCATTCACTAGTGTTTCTTATTGATGTCTATTAATCATCCTGAAAACATCCTGTTAGTAGGGGCTAATTGTCTATGTATACAGTGTTGACTGCATTTGAGCTGGAAGGACTCCGAAGCCACACTACAGTCATTAAAAGGGAAAAAATGCTTCTCGGAACTAATGTTAACACAGATAGATTTGCATAGTCTTCTCTAAACAGAAAAAGTGTTTTTTTGAAGAAACCTGACTTGGAAAATTACTTTAAAAAAACCCAACAGAACAACAAAAGATATGTTAAAATAACAGTACAATGGGAGTCTTAGTGTAGCCTTAATTGTAGCTTGTTATGAGTATCAGTTAGTCTTACACCTCATTCAAAATATTACAAGCTTAAATTAACATTTTATTGTTATTATTACTTTAAATATATTAATACAGGAAGCACTTTTAAACATTAATACATCATATTCATATATTATGTTTTAATATGCGTTATTCATTATGAAAGCATATCAAATAATCCAAAGCATTTCCTAAGCATTTTGCCAGTGTTAGCACTGGAAAACTTGTGGAAATCGTTTGTCCAAGGATCTTTGTGGTTTTTTCTAAAAGGAAAAAAAAAAAAAGGTTTGAGCGAGACATTTAAACTAATGAATCAAAATCAGCTCTGTGGTCATCATTGGCTGATTATTACCCCATCTGCTGCGTGCTAACGTGAAAATCAATTACCGTGTCTCTCCCCACTGGCAGCGTATGCTGCGGGACCGCGGGCTCGCCCTGGCTGAGCACAAAGAGCAGCTCCTCCCCTGCTCCCGGGATGTGTCCTTTGTGCCCGCACAATGCCCGCTCTGTGCACGCAGGGATGCCAGGCCCCTCGCATTAGTTTAATAGTGTGGCACAGTGGGGAAGAGGAAACAAAGCTAAATGAACTAATGTGTAATCAGCTAAAATTACAGCACAATGGACACCGTGCAGTTAACTGGGAAGGACCACGCAGAGGTCACTTTTCTGTTGTGTTACACTGCTAATCTAGCAAACATATCCAAGGAGGTTTCTTTCCTTCATAACTCCCTAATGTTTTCATAAAAAGAAAAAAAAAAGCCATGTATTTAATTCCAAGCACAATGTACCTACATTTGGTTTAACATCAGAAGTGCTTAAAAAATACTATACAAGTGCTATCTGGGGAGATTTCTTTCTCTGGTATGAATCATGTCTTTAATTTAGTCAGTTACTTTCTATTTATGTCAGCTCTATTAATATCACAACACTTGCAGTAATCTTAATCCAGAAGAAAACTGACATCTGAAAACAAAATCAAAATCTTTACATTGTAGTTTTCTTCAATAGGTAATGATAATGAACTCTGTTTGCTTTAAATATTGTATACATTTTTAAGCCAACACATGTAATAATACTCCTGGGTATTTTCTTAACACTACAGAGAAATGTTATGTATTTTTAAAAAAACAGTGGCTATAGTTCTCTGTCAGGCACACAGTCATATTGGTAATAAACTGCTGAAGTTTTTAAACTGTGAAAATTTTTGTTTTATGATTTAGATCTCACAAAACTATAAAAATTAATTATGTGTTTGTTTTATGGACAGAAAAAATAACATTCAAGAACAATTATATACTTTACAAGAAATCGAGCTTTTAAAAATATTTTTGTTTTAAGTCAATTATGAAGCTCTACTGTTAACTAATACTCTTCGTGGTTAAGAAAGAGGAATGCAATTGCAACTAGGAAATTAGCCTTTCAGGGCTGAAAGGCTGTACAGCAAAGCCTGATGATCTGAATGCCATCCTCGGGTGGTGGGGAGTAGGATCCTGATGACCATTCAGAAAAGCCCTGTTAAAGACCTTCACAAGCCTTCAGTGATTCTGTCTGTGTGCAGGCTCAGCTTGCAGAAAGTAAGTCCAAAACAGAAAGCAGTGTAATCTTTATTTCTCCTAAAATCCATGGAAAACATCCCTTATTTTCAGCTTTAGAGGACTAAAGGGAAAAAAACCACCACCAAACCACCCAAGTCCTGAAGCCAGGCTGTGAATTAGCATCTCATTTTCTAGTGGGCACCACTGGGTACATTTAACTTTGTTAGTACTGTTCGTGCTTGTGTTACCCTAAAACTTAATAAAACAGGAAGATGTGTAAAAGGAGATCAGTGCTGCTTCCATTTCAAATTGGTTTTACTTTGTTTTTCCTAGTACAGCACGAGTGTTGTTTTCCTGTGCAGAACTGCAGATCTCCAGCTGTGGGAGGAGTAGCAGAGTCTCACCTCCTCTCCATTTGAAAAAAATAGATGCATCCATGGAGGTGGCTTTTTAGAGAAGGATGCAGGATATATAATCCTCAGGACCCTTTCCTGATTTCTTTTTAATTTATTTATTCCTTCAACTTTATAAATTGTTTACTTCAAATAAAGAAAAACAGCCTCCAACTTTTGAATTTCATTATTATATATTCGCAATAAAAATAGATGGAAATGTAGCTTTGTGTGGAATTCAAAGCTCACGCCTTCTCAGTTCCTCTTCCCTTGTACGGATTCAAAATATTTTTCTTCCTCACTTTTGGCTGTAAAGGATAAGTGCATGTTTCTGATCAGTGGATTTCTCCTCATTTGGATGAGTCCAGCTGCATCCAGGTATTGATCCCAAGCATTACAGCAGAATGAGCTGCTATTATCACAACTCTTATTTACTGTAGATAAAGACAGAAAGGTAAACGGGAGGGGAAGGGAGGATCAGGTGCCAGTTCTATCATATCAAGTTTAAATACCCTTTGATTAACACATTTCTTTTGTAGTTTCAAATATATAATCAGGAAATGGTTTCAATAGCAAAGAAAAACTGTTTTACAAAGATGTTTTATTCTGTTATGTTTGGGGCCCTAGTATTTCAATATTGAAAATGGCAAATACAGAATATTAGCGAAAATAATTCCGTTTAGTTATATTTGTTAAATAAATAAACAGTACAAAGAGGCAAGGGATAGAAGGTTAAGCTTTTAATATATCATGAGATGATGTTTATTCTGTATTGAATACTGTCAGAAATAGTTACTTGTAGATCATTGGTAGAAGAATGTCTTGATAAACTTTTCAAGTGATTGCAGGAAATATTTTGGGTTTTAGGCCTGTCCATAACAAAACAAATTACACTGGGTAATCTCTCACCTGATTGCAGCACTTAGGATTTAAGCTTTGTCCAGTAGATGGCAAAAATGAGCAGAAATAATTTCTTTGATGTCCTTTTGGTCCAGGGTGGGGAGAGGGGAGGCACGGGGGACTCTGCTGTATCTTGTATTTTACCATTATGATTGAGTTATGGCTCGTGGTTAGAGGTGTGTTGTCAGGTATGCTGGAGCTGTGCTGCATTGCCAAGTGGGGCTGGTTTGTAGCAGCCTTGCTTATACTAATTGAGTTTCTCCAGCAAATCAGGCTCCTTGGAAAAAGGCCAAAGGCTTTTCATAATTGTATTGACAAGAAAATGAATATGATAAATGGTGTTCATTCAGCTGAGACAAGATTTATAGTTTTCCTCTGGCAAGGGATGAAGAGAAAATATTTATAATAATAGTAAAATTTGTTTTAAAGTTGTATTAGGTGATATCTCAAAAGACTTCATTAAAATATTTCCAAATATTTTAAGCAGCTTCAGGTGTTAAGTGTATCATCTTCCCAAAGTATCTGGTAATGAACGATGAAAAAAAAACCATCACACAAACAAACAAAAGAAAACAAAACAAAAAACCCAAACCCCTGGATATGAAAGTCATTTATTCTTCCTGAAATATTGATATGTCAAGCTGTCAATGACGCTTGCAGTACCACAGCTTGGGAAAGTTTATTTGCCTTTTATGTTGGGAACATGTGGGCTCTGGAGTTTGTAGGTCAGTCCTGAGCGAGCAGGTGTGGCCTGGAAAACTCTGAGTACCCACTGGTATAGAGTCAAAACCTCTTTTTCCCTAACAGTGGTGCTTCTCCTTACATATTTTATTCTGCTCTTTCCTGCCAGGCTGCCTGGATAAGATGTTGAATGTTTAATCTAGTTTTTCCATACTAATACCAGACTGCAGTCTGAGGTCCACATGTCCATGGAGATTCAATTGTGAGTTCAGGGTAACATCCACCTTTCTGTTCCTCTCATTTAGTATTTCTTACAGTTAGATGGTAACCCATAGGCAATCTTTTCCTGTGTTCCTCCCAGCTGACTCTTGGTGTTTAATGATTTCTGTTGTCTGTAAAAGAAAAAGGTTGCAATAAGAAAATGGGTTGCAAGAATTAAATTATTAGGTTTACTCAGAGTTGCAGTCAGCTCAATAGCACCTGATATCT
Organism: Neopelma chrysocephalum; assembly: GCF_003984885.1. Taxonomy (NCBI): domain Eukaryota; kingdom Metazoa; phylum Chordata; class Aves; order Passeriformes; family Pipridae; genus Neopelma; species Neopelma chrysocephalum. The sequence continues at coordinate 613,255 of NW_020897965.1, forward strand.
GTGGGTGAGTGCATGAAACTGCCTATAGAAAATATCTGTGTATAGACACACAGACACTGAGCTCAGAGAAAAGTGGGTTTTCATCTAGTGGTCATTTAAAAGTTCCAGTTGACCTAGATATTGGGTTGGCTGATCCTGTGAAGCTCTAGGTGTGGATCACTAGAATAAGCAATAAAATCTTTTCGCCAAACTACCAGTGTTACATATTTATCCAAATTCATATTGTATTTCTTAACAAAATAAAACCATGGGCAGCAATAGGATGGCTTCTTCAAAATTGTTCTGTTTTTGAAGAACTAAATTTTTAAGTCATGTATTTTAGCTGTTCAGGATTAGGTACAATCTTGAAAGAGCCAAACCGTTGTAGAGGTTGAAGTTTCCTAATCACAAGAAGAGAATGCATTTTCTCATTGAGCTCTAATCTGTTTGTAAGAGCAGTTATCACCCGTTTGCAGAGATTCAAACCTCAGTATCATTTTTTGCAGTTTGAATTCCTTTGAGCTTGAACTGACTGCTCAGGTTAAGTTCATGACTTAGCCAGATTCCTTGAAATTTGTGCTTAAACTTAAAAATAATACTCTTCTTGAAACCAATTTATTCCACTTTATTCGATTTATAAAAGAAACAATAAATTGCCAAAGCCTTTCTGTTGACCCTGGCTTTTATAAAATTTGACTATAGTTTCCAGTCTTTCCTGGTCAATGCATATGGACTCAATGCTTCAAGTTTTTGAATTAAGGTAGTGAATGATACTGGGTGTATGAGCAGCCTTTGATATTGCTGGCTTTTGCTTGGAGGGTTTGGCTGTCAAGTTACTCTCCTTGCCATGAGATCTGAAAAGGCAACTCCTTTCTGTCCCATGACAGTTCACTGTGGGGCTGTTGCACCATCTCCTGCAGTGTTCCTGGGGCTACTCGGAAGGTTGAGGATTAGGGATGATTTAGGAGAATCAGTAGCACAGCTCAGTTCTGTACCTTAGGTGGCATCTGCTCCATCTGGAGAATATGGACCATCCTCTGCTGACAGTGAGCTGGGCTGGGAGGCCACACCTCAACCAGAATGTAACTGCCATTAGTGAGTTTTTGAAGGTGTGAGGTGGCATGGGTCATGTGTGCCCTTTGAGGCTGTTTCAGGTAAGTGAGATTTGAATTTAAATCCCAGTCTATTGCTGGACAACTCTCCATGGTATGTTTAACTCCAGTTTGTTTGATTTGCAATATAAAGAACCCCATAAAGGAGCGAGAAGCAAGGCCTAAAAGTCATGTCAGCCTCTTCCACTGTGTACAGTTCCACTGCAGAGCCTCGAGCAGTCGGCAGCAGGACTGACCAGCCTTTATTGGCTGCCTGGGCAACAGCATTTTCCTAAGGATAGTCACCATTTCTGCTATTTAAACAAAACAGAATTATATGACAAGAGACAAAGCTGAAAGTTTAAAATAAGTTTATTATTAAACAAAACCACTGACTAGATTAGTTAGATCATGTTTTAATAGCAAATCTCTTGGTTCCGTATAAAAAACCTGTTTAGTTCTTTGCCAATCAGGCTGTGCTGCCGTATTTCCATTTACCAGTCTGCATTCTTGTCCAAATAAACTCTTTTACAGCATGTTGGGAAAACTAGGGGTCAGCTCTGTATCAAATGGATGCATAAAGTATTTTGTTATTGTCAGTAACTCAGAATACTTTATAATTACATAGTAGACTCCACTTAATTTATTTTTTCCTGTAGTGCATTTTTTGAAATCCTGCTTTGAAAGAACAGCTCTTCTGGGTGCTGATGACCAAACAACACTCCTGAAAAAGTTCCTAGAAATCTAACTTTCCTGGTCTCCCCTACACAGTTTGGCCTAATTCTCTTCTTGAATGCTCTGGAAACAGCTTCATACAATCAAATGCACCAAATATATATCAGGTGGCACTGAAATTTGGGGCCTAGGATTTGCAAATATGTTTTAAATTAAATTGCCATTTGTGACTTAGGCCATTCATTAAAAATCTGAGCTCATTTTATATGTATATATAAATGTGTATATGTATAGGTTAGATTCTTACAAACTTCTTTCCTTTTCCTGCTGTATTAACTCTTTCCCACTTAACCATTAATGTTTCCCAAGGATTTAGTGTTCTAAGCTGAAGGTTGCCCAACTGTGCAGGTTGTGGCAGTGCCTGTGTTGGAAGGAGCTGTCAGGGTGTGTCTGGCCCGGCCCCCCTGGGGTGGTGCCCTGGGAGGGGAAGTGGTTTGGCAGCTGTGAGTTTATCCCCGTGCTCTTTGATTTGATCTGGTGAAGATCCCCACAGACATTTCTGTCCTACAAAGAGCTGCGGGACCATGAACCAGCCTGCACAACCCCCGTCTTGAAGCTGGTGGCAGAATTCATGCAAAACAGGTAAGAAACATGGGAAAACTGGATCAGTGATGAGTACTGCAAGGGTATGTGATTTCTGTTCCATCCTTATGTTTTGCTTATCCTCATGATGTCTGACTTTGCCTTTAAGGCTGCTCCTTTTGTACTTTGGAACAAAACTCTCAAACAGGACTCAGTTTTCAGTGTCCTTGTGGTGTTGTACTGAAGTGGGAGATGGTACAAAATGAGCTGGTCAGGGTTAGTTACAGGAATATGTGAAAGACTGCTGTGATTTTATATCTAACGTTAGTGAAAGTGCATGCTTTAACCGGGGATAAATACTGACTACATAATTAAATATCAGGAAATGTCTGCTGTCAAGATGTGCTGCAGGCAGAATTTCTTCCTTAAGCCAAGCAGCACACATATGTGCCTGTAAAACCACAACTCCCTTCACAGTTCCTTTTGCAACTCGACTCTTCCAGCCAAAAAAGGGAAGTGTAGTATCTAATACAGCAGTATTTATAATCAACATGTAGTGACACCTCCTGCATCTGAACTCTGCTCTGCGGGCTCACCAAAAAGGCCTCAGTGTGATTTGGGAGGTGATTTCAATACTTGACATTACAGTAGTTAGAACAAAATTCCTGATTTACCACAGGTAACAGATCAATTTATTTTGGGAAATAATCATTACACTCGGAAATATTTGGTATCCTGCCCAAAGGAAAAACAGATTTTTAAATGTAAAATTGATAGATAAAGTCCCTATGCTGTGTATGTTCATGACCAAAGTAATTGGAATTTTCAGCAAGGAGGTATCATCTCTCACTTTGCCTTGTAAGTCAAACTCACATGGAAAAAAGGTGAACTACTTGAAATTTGGAAAAAAAAAAAAAAGAGTTTAATCAAGCCACAGGAAACTGGTGCCTAAATGTTCAGACCTGGCTACCAGTCAAGCACCAGTGTGTAGGATGTGCACTTAGTCCCTGAGTGACTGCCTAAGCTGTAAGATAGAATTCCCTGTGTGGTTTGTGTTGACTTCCCTGCTGTGGCTCCCTCTTTGCTTTGTGTCGGCCAGTTATGTATTTTATCCTGGTAGTAGTAGTGTAAAAGGTTAACCTGTTTTTATTTGCTTGTGCACTCCAATAGTGCTGCAGCTTATTTCGAGGAGGAGATTGTTAAAGCATAAACACAGAATTCAAGTAACAGTGAACAAAATCCAGGAGGAACTAGTGCAGTAAGTCTTGGAGGAACTAGTGCAGTAAGTCTTAGGCAAGAGACAGCTCTTCAAGCCACCTTCCCTATTCATGTGTTGTCCTACCCACTGCTCTTCAGAGACTCTGCTTTGTTCTCTTTAGCAGACATCACCTGGGTGTTTGCACAAGCTGTGCACGAGCATTAGCTTGTACAGGTTGGGGTACATTACACAATATACTGTGACACATTTAAAATATGTTTGAGAGTATCAGACTGTGCATTATGCCACTCTGGTAGGGAGATAATGGGCTACTTTGGGGGGTCTGCCTCTGCCAGCCATTATTATTTTGTATGTATGGAATACACGGATGTTTTATAGCAGAGATGTTCTATTCATTCATAAACACCCAGATTTACTCTGGAGTTTGTAGCAAAGGACTCTGCAAATAAGGATTCAGTCACCAAAAAATGAGACTCGCTGCAAAGAAAGATCCATCCTGGTCTCTGGGATAGGGGAGACAGCAGAATGCACAGTTGATCAGAGGTAGATGAGACTAGATAGGTCACAGAATCACAGAATGTTCTGAATTGGAAGGGACCCACAAGAATCGAGTCCAGATCTTAAGTGAATGGCCCATACAGGGATGGATCCTGTCACCTTGGAATTGTCAGCTCTGCTTTACATCACTTAGTGGTGATTCACTTCCCTTCCAGTCCAAATGAATGCTAAGGGTGTTTCTCTAAAGTTACTTAGAAGCTTAAGACTTATATTTGAAGTCAACTTTTAGTCCTGAACTAGGAGTTAGTCTTCCTTGTCATAAAAACAGATTGGAATGAGGCAAAGGACCTTTGGCAAGGACTCTCTTGTGTTTCCAGATTGGGAACAAAGTGGTTCTTGTTGGCTTTGGTAGTACCTGTGATTTGGGTAAAACAACATGGAGCAGTCTACTTCAGGTCTGAATGTTCCTAGAAAGCATCTGTTACAGTTTACATCTGGAGAACTGCCCTGGGATTGCCACAGATGTTAGCTAACAAAATAACCAGTTGGGATTGGTTTATTTTTAAACCCTATACAGATGAATAAACAGGCCAAAGTTAGCCTGACCACTTGGGTTATGGATTTTCTGAACTGTGTTCAGGCTACAAGGCATTCCCCAGACATGGAAAGCTGTGTATGTATCATCTGTCACCTTTCCTGGCTAAAATTGTTCTGTCTTGTGTCACAGGATTGTTACTCCGGCAACACATGGACTGAAAGCTAGAGTTAGTTTATCAAATAATTGTACTTTGTAATTGCAAATGTTGGGGGTTTTCTTTTGTTTTAGGAATGAATCCATAGCAGTTTTGTGCTCTGATGACCATCTGAGTATTTTTGCTGTTCTTTTTTAAATCACAGGGTTTAAGTTCTGACGTATCGTCTCCAAACAGAATTCTGCTCTTCAGAGAAGCCAGTGAAATGATTTGTACCTATAGTAGGTGTTCATTAACGGTTCCTCTGACATGCAATTCTTTGCCTGGCTTGTGATATAAAATCCTGTTACTGCTGAGCACTGATGGAGTTGTGGGATCCGTAGCAGGTCTGCACTGCCAGTGCCATTCCTTGGGAGCACAGAGCTCCCAGGGCAGCCCTGCGAGCTCCCGTCTCCTACCTCAGGGTTCATTCATGTACCAGTGTTGCTTGTGTCACTTTTTTAACTTGAAGGCCTTCTGGCAGCTGCAAATGTGTTTCAGTGAAGATACAAATACTCATGAGGTGTTTGATCTAGGCTGCTGATTGATAGGTGTGGGCTGATTTTGTGTATTCAAATTATATTCCAGCAGTTCCAAAACATAATAGGACCATAACAGCTTTACCCTGAAGCACTGTTAGAAGTATTTATAATAAGTTGCTCCATTTTACTACTCCCACTCATGAATGCAGCTGCAACAGGTCTCTGACACCAGCACTTTATATTACTCTACAACTAACTTTGTAGCTGACAATTGTGCTTTCTAAATACTTTGAAAGGAACATTACCAAGTTTTTGTAGAGAAATGTCATTTGTAGTTCATGTAAACAGGAAGAGCCATAAATGGCCTGTTATTTTTAAAGAAAGAAATTGGTGTGGCAAATTTACTTTTACTGCATTCAGGTTGCTTTTTGGGTCTGGAAATTGCATGTTACAAAAACACACCTGTATAAAAGACTTCAAATGTGATGTTGCATTTGATCTGTAGGGCATGGAAGCAGTGCCTGTGAAATGCATAAAGCATTTATTTGTAACAGAAAAAATTACAAGTAACTCTCAATCCTTGCAAAATCATTTTTCTGTTTCTTTTGCAAAGCACATTCTTTCAGCTATGTTCTTAAGTAAATTTGTTAGAACAATTAAGCAAAATAAAAATAGGATTTGAAAATGTATGAAAAGATAAAAAGTAAATCTTTAGATGATTTAAAAAAAAATCAAATGTAGTCATGATGATGATTCAGCCCTACGTATCTTATGGTACCTGATCCCATTGCAGACATATTTTCCTTTTTAATTTTTTATTTTAATTTATTTCGTTCAGCTTTCATCATCCTTTCTGCACCTAGGAAAAACATAACTATATTATTGGGCATTCATTCAGCTCAGCTGTTGGCATCAAGTTTCTAAACCTTGCTGAGTAAACCAAACGAGTTGGTTTCAACCTGCTTCATTTCTAGTTCATGCCTAAAAAAACCCCAAAAAAACCTTTGTAAAAACCTATTCTGCTTTCAGTTGCAGCTTTTATGGTGTGTATGTGAAGTTCATAAAATTCTCAGCCTTGAAGTATTGGTAACTCTTGCACAAAAGGACCAAACAACATTTTCTGGCTCGTGCTGGGATTTAATTGTGCAACATAAAAGAAGTTCTCAGCCCAGTGCAGATCTAAGAGTTAGAAGCAAGCAGCAGAGCTGTGGAGCCCGGGGAAGCCGGGTCCAAACTCCTGTCACCCTCTTCGTTATGTGAAAGATCCTTAGGAATGTGTGGCATCTCCCCAGAGATGTGTGCCACAGAAAGAACTGAAGTGGCCATAGAATTGTAGACTGGGTTGGGTTGGAAGGGACCTGTTAAAGGTCACCAGTACATCCCCCCTGCAGTGAGCAAGGACATCTTCAGCTCCATCATTCCATAGGAGCTTTCTGTTGTGCTTCTATTCCATGTATTTCATAACTGTTTTCCTGTGGAAGGATGTGACTCAGCACAGGTTTAAGAGGAGAACTGCACTTAATGTGTTCCAGAAGAAACCTTTAAAATCACCTATCAGTTAAAAGTGGAGAAAAGATGGAGATGTGGGAGAGCACCTCCATTCAGTATCTGAGGGGGTTATTTTGCTTTTAAAGCACATGCACATTGCCATCAGCGTCCGAAAGGGGCCCATCAGTGATCCCTCCACTGCTTGGGTGTGACATTTAGAGGTATTCTTTAGGGTTTCTGTTCAGTGGTTACCAGAATTTACCCCAGGACTGGCCTCTCTGCAGAGTCCCTGTGAGCCCTTCAGTGGGAGCAGGGATTCCTCAGGGTGCAGCTGGCTCTGGAGGCACAGCTGGGAGCACAGCTGGGAGCACAGCTGGGAGCACAGCTGGGAGCACAGCCTGGCCATGCCCTGCTCAGCTCTGGGCGCTGCAGTGAGCTCAGCCCTGTTTCACACTGCTGCCCCTGCTGCTGAGGGCTCACTGCCTCACACTCTGGCAACATTTTACTGCCCATTCTGAGTATTTCAAGATGCTACAATTGATCAGCTTTGAATAATTGCTGTTAACATTTTGAGCTTTTATCACCAAGTAGTAGTTTATGAGATTTTTGTTCCAGTGTACAGAAAGATGTAACTTCTGGAAATGCACAGGGATTCATTAATTATGTATGATCTTTTGAACATACAAATTCCTATAAAAATACTGATATAAAGTAATTTTGCATTCTTTTCAAATGCCTTCTTGAAAATCTTTAATAGTTGTTCTTTTAATGAAAACTGTAATCCATAATACTCTATGCTCTTTTTTAAGTGTATTTGTGTTTTAAGCCTGTGTAATCTTGGCAGACATCTGAGGAAAACTAAACAAGTAAAACAAATGATGATCATAAAATTGTGTTCTTGAACAATGTTTCCAGCTCCAGAATTTTCCAGTTCTGAAAAATTGTGTGATTCAGATAAAAGAATTAATCCATACATGCCTTCTAATCCTTGGGCTCAGTTTTCAGGTTTCCTTCTGTACCATTCCAGCAAGTAACTTAAAATTGCAAAAATAGTTGAGATTCTCGCACTCAGCATGATTTTATGGCTGAAGCATTAGAAGAGAGAATAGAAGATGCAGCAAATGTCAGGAGATGACAACAGACAATATGTGCCCATTTATCTTACCAAGTCAGACAGACCTCTTGTATATGCCTGCAGCTTATGATGAGCTCCTCCGAGCTGATCAAAGAGACACTTTAACTCAGGCTGGATTTGACTGAAATCTGTATGATAATAATTACCTTTTTAAACTGAGAGAAACACAAAGTGATGGCATGAGGCAGAGGGGGATAAATAGAAGTGGACATCTCTTTCTTTCATCACACTGTCCTTGTGGGAAGATCCTTCCTTTCAGTCTCTGTCTCAGTTAGTCCACTGACCAAGTGGGTTGCTATAGACTCTGCCAAGAGGAGCAAACACAGCCAGGTCTCTAGGTGGTGGAAAGAAGAACTTCTCAGGGATGAGAGGAGCCTGGGCAAACTCCTGTCTGAACATCAGGCTTCCAGCTCTGCTTGTTACCTCTCACCTCTCTTCCTTGCTCTGCCCTTGACAGTGAGAGTTTCCAGCTTCTAGCTCTGTAGGGAAAGACTTGGTCCCTCTCCTACAGACAGCCTAGCCTGGCTGTTCCTTTTTTTGAGAAGAACATAACATAAATCAATAAACAAAAATATGGCTTAATTGTATTGTACTTTCATTGGGAAGTGAAATTTAAATTTCCTGTTTTAGAACAGGATTTTCCCTCCTCTCTCACATGTAATGATATACAGAAAATGCACATAAAAGTATTTACTGAGATTTTATTTGCACCAAATAAACCACAAAAATTTCTGGTTAAGTCATAAGTTAACTGGGAGTTTTCTTGCTATGTAAACCTACAGGTACATAAAAATGTGATCTGAGATATGCCTCTGTTCCAGCCTTAGACAAGGAATTAGTGTCTGAAGTGAGGTGGAATCAGGTGATTCTTCTCACCCCCATCAGGGCACAATGGTGATTGCTGACATCGTGTTCGTTCTTCCTAAGTCTGGACTACACCAATCAAAGCAGTTTTGGATAACACACAGATACTTCACACATATGGTCTTCTTCAGGTGACGAAAATCAGCTAGAATTTATATGTGGCTTTGTTCTGTGTGGGCCCTGTGCTGTTGTGTACAGGAAATTACTGTGGAAATGACTCTGAAACAAACATTTGGTCATCTAGTGTGCCGCTTTCTTTCCATCTTCAGTTTTGCCCAAGTTTCTGATGTCTATTTGTGTCTGAGTGGTACATCCATTTCCTTTCTCTGTGAGCTGTGAGGTCTGTGCTTGGGCTGAAAGTAGAAGGAGAAGAAAAAGGTAGAACTGTGTTGGGGAGTGGGAACATAGGCAATAGCTTGTGAGTATGGATGCTGAAATCTTTAATGCTAGATTAAAGCGTAGCCTCTTTTCTCCTTAGACTAGCATATAGGGGTTTCATATATTTAAGTGCAAAGCAGAAAAAAAATCCACAATCCTGATTTTTAAGATATGCTAAGTATTGTCAGTTGTCAGGGAATAAAATTTGAGAGATTAATTTTTTTGTAGTTTTGAAAAGGAGCCCTTCGGCGAGTGTTTAGTTCTGCTGTGCGATCAGGGAAGTACTGGTGTGTCCTCTCCTGCTCATTTATCACTGATACAGTGCTGCAGACAGGTCTAAGATGCCTTTGCAAATGCTATTTGTTCAAAAGATGGGAAGCCTGGCGTAGTGTGCACTTAGTCAGACAATTATCCTTGTTGGGGCTCCACAGCTTCTTGGCAAGGGCTGTTGTGTCTTGTCCATTACGGCTGGAGCCGGTCTGAGGGAGTGATAGAGTGATTTAAAATAAACATCTGAAAGGAGAGAATTGAAAGGAGTTGGAATACTGTAGTTCCCTATTCTTCATCCCCAATATATTTCACTTTTAATTCTGCATGTACAAGTCTCCTTACAATATGTTTTTGAACTCCCAGTGGTATAGGAACGATGCGATGCATCTTGGGACGATCCATTTTTGTTTTGTGGTTTCTTTACATTTTAGTAAACCTCTTCCCTTTCATTAGAAGAGGCTGACATAAAAATAATATTTTCAATATGCTGTTTTTATTTATCTACATTCTGTCATGATATACTTTGATGTAAGTTTTTAATTTTGCTTCAGCTTTCAGCTGCTGTAGCAGTTACTGCTCAGGGTCAGCGATGAGGTTAGCCACAGTAGCACAAAACAATTTCCTGTGCTCACAGCCCAGGTAGCATTTGGATGTGGATTAAATTTTACCACATTTTCCAGTAGCCAGACACAATTATTTCTAATGAGCTTTAAATTGCTTCCATAACATGTATTTCAAAACTTAGTGTGGTAATCCATTCAGTGCCAACTTCATAAGATAACGGGTCTTCTTCAAAATTTTGGTTAAACTGATTCTTGCTGTCTAACAGGTATTTCTCAGCAGCAGCTGAGCTTGGCAGTGGAGTGCTCAGCACTCTCAGCTGTGTTGTCTGCCCTCCTCTCTCCTATGACAGTGGTTCCAGAATATATTGCACTTCATTATGGACTCATGTTTTGAAATCAGTTTCTTTTGGCAAATTTACCTTGGGCATGCTCATTGGGCTGATTTGAGAGGTTTTATGCACATTTTGTTGTTGTGGAAGCTTTAAAAAAATCATTTCTTGAAGCTCTCATCTTTATAATTCACATTTTCCTGTTTTGTCTGGCCCCTTCTTTGCACTGCCCAGCATTCCAAATGCCTAGAAGGTGTACATTCAACCATCTTTATGGGTAGTGGTGAATAATAAAAATAGGAAAGGGGAAAAGGCAAAAACCACTTTTCTCTATAAACATGATACATTTTCACAACCTTTGTTTAATCTCACCAAAGTCTTCATCTAATTCACACATGTTAAAATATGATTTAGTTGTATTATTATCCAAAGTGCTTATTGGTCTGAAATCTAGAACAAGCCCTGCTGAAATGAAACTCAGCCATAAGGAAATCATTTTGTATTATAGCTTCTCCTGTAAAAGCAATTAAGGAGGAGAGCTGAAAGGAAAGCTGCGTGTCCTGACGTGCTCCCGTGTCTGGGGGGAGTGAGAGCAGGAGCTGGGAGGGCCCTGCAGTGCTGAGCTGGGGGTGCTGAGCCGTGGGGATGTTCTCTGCGGGCAGAGCAGCCCAGCCTGCTGTTGGCTGGCTCAGTACTTCCCTCTGCATATGCACACTTTTTTTTTTCCAGCTCCTTTGGTTGTACTAAGGAGTCTTTTAGTGATTAACTCATTAAAATTCGCAGCCAAATTCAAGACTCTGTTTCCTCTCCAGCAGTTTCACCAATATCTTTAAAAATCCTTTTCTTATTCCTGTCAGAATTTTGTATCACCTCTCAGGCTCAGAGTACACAATTTTTGTGAGTGGCGTTGCTGTCAAATGCAGGGCAAAAAGTTGGATTAAAGGAAATTATTGAGAATTTTGAAAGTCAGTATCTTTTAAGATTGTGTGATGCAATTTCTCCCACATTAAGAAGAAATTGGTGCAAGTTGGATTTTTTCATTTGATTTTTAACTCAGTAGTAACACTGGGACTGCACTGATTAGTTTCTACAGAATTTTTGTTTTGACAGGAGCTATGAATTTCAAACACAATTTTTAAATTCAACATGTCAAATGTCGCTTTTGTGTTGATTTAATTTCTTTAAATTGTTTCTTTTAACAATAGGAGTTTATAAAATTATATTTTGGTCTTCCACTACAGGGATTATAAATGTAAGCATATCCTCAGTAGCTGAGGAGTTGTTCTTGACCTGATTCCAAGTACCTCAGTAAATTAGTTTATGTTCAGTAGTATCCATAGTGTGTAAAAATATTCCCCTGAAGCTCTTGCTAAATGTTGCAAGTAGATCATTGGTTTTTTATCTAGTCAAGCATGGCACTTTATTTCATTTTTTTTTCAATAACTAATGCTAAACCACTTCTGTGTTGGAGCACTGCAACCTCTGCATCGCGCTGGGACCCGGCACCGCCTGGTCTTTCACCTCTGCTGCTCATTTGAAATCAGCAGTTCCCACTCTTAGGCCCTTTTAAAATGAGTCCATGAACACAGAACAGTTGTCTGTGTACTCTGTCCACTTGCAAAAAGCAGCTTTTAATGTCACACAAGACCCAAACTCTGCTCAGTGTTTCACTGAGGAGGAACAGGCCTGGCAATGCCCCCCTGCCAGGGCTGGGCCTCCCCACAGTCAGTCCTTTGTGCTCATCAGTGGGGTTTAATTATTGGGTGAGGTTTTAGTGAAGTAATAAAAATGATGGAATATGAACACTAGTGGATACCTCCTAGAATTCATGTTTCCAGGCTGAGGGACTTCTCAGGTTTTTCCAGCTTTTTTTCTCATCATCCATTTTTCGCATTGAATTCCAGTTAACTTCCATGTTAAGTACATAATTGCCTTCTTGACAAACTACTAAGCTCTTGCCATCTGTTGTTTCTTACTACACCAAGTACTTGAATGACCAAGGACTGTAGGATGTCATGCTTGGACAGCTCAGCTACAAACCCAAGGCTGTTCCTTTCTTGGATCCAGAACTTTGCTCATTTCTGAAGCCAGGTATGTGTTTGTGTTAGTGAAGTTGGGATTTGCAGCAATGAATTTAATAGTCAAGACCAGCTCAGGTTGGTTTACAGCACTCTTACCTTTCTGTCCCGTTTGTGCCCTGAGAATTGTACCATTCAACAGTGGTTTCCGAAAACAGTATGTGCCTTCCCACTTGATCTCACAGACAGAATTTTATATTTCATTTTATTTTCTTCATAGAATTTGGAATTCACAGATTTTTCTCAATAACTAGAACAGGACTTGTCAAAAAGGTTAATGCTAATTAAGATGATCTGTCTAGGATATGTTAAAATAGTGCACTGTGCAAAGCTAAATGGAATTTAATTTTTTGTAAGTGTAATTTCGCAGTAATGTAAAGTATTAAAATAATATCCAGGTACACTAGGAGACTTTCTTATTTTTCTGCTATGTTTTTACTTTTCAAAGATGTTTTGGATACCAGTGCTGTTTAGTATAACAGAGATTTAACACCATTTGGAGCTAATTACTGTGCAGCAGTAGTCACTGGGATGGTACCTCTTCCGCAGTTACACTGCAGCATTTGGGTAAGAGAGGTGCTCACATGACCATTTACAAATGTCAAAACCACTCTATATTCTCATTAATAAATTTTTTGTTGTTTTATTAAGAAGGCTTGATTTTGATTTTGATTTTAAGTGACCACCTTTCCTAGCTAAATATTTGCTATTCTTTTCCCTTCCATAATTCTAATTCACCATTCTGTCTTCTTATAGACCCTAGTTTCTTCTTCTATGCAATCCCTGATCATACTCCCAGTCTTTTTTGTAAATCTACTTTTCCTTTACAACCTGATAGATAAATTACCTTGTACTTGCTAGAAGTGGTGAAAAACATGAATGTTTTAAACAATAACTTATGTCTTTCCATTCTTGCACCAAATGACACCAAATGGATGGTACTTTGATGCATTAGGTGTTTAGGAACAAGATTTTTCCCCCTCATTTTTCTAATTATATGATGTAAATTCATCATTGCTGATAATCAATAGAATTAAGGAAAAGAATTAAAATGAGTTAGGTAGATGATGTGGAAGTGGAAATTTGCATGAGTAGAAAGGAGAACTGTGTAGACACTGACCCAGTTTAATATTAGGCTTCAATATGTACTAAATGATACTACATCTGTGTCATCTCAGGCAAGGTTTTAGGGCATTCTTTTAATTGCCTCAAATCAAAACTGCACCATCATAACTCCCTTTCCCAGCTGGCAGTGTTTGGATTGTAAACAGGTAATGCTCACTTTTCTCACTGCTCCTTGATCCAAGTTGAGATCAGAGCCAGGACAAGGCGATTACACACCGAGAGCAGGCGAGTCAAATGTCTCCTTTGTTGTGCTGTTGATTATAGGAATGTTTTTTAAAATGTACAGCTCTGTCTTATTTTCCACTAATTAAAATTACCAAGAATGATGAGTAGTAACAAAGCAAAGACCTGGCACTTGGGTTCTGTGCAGGCCAAGCCTGTCAAGGTTGGCACCAGGTGGGGCAGGACCAGTGCTTCGGTTTGCTGGGCTCATACCCCTCCTTTTGCTCACTGTCAGTAATTGCTTCAGGTTTAAAAAAAACTGTCATGAAGACAAACTCACTCTGGGGTGCTGTGTAGATGAGCATTAAATTGTTACAAAGATACTTAGAAAACTTGGTAATGAGACCTTGTGAACATGGAGATTTGTTCAGGGGATTGCAGTGGGATCTGCTGCACGGTGGATCCAAAGTCACTGTTGCCTGTTAATAGCAACAACAAATATTTACCAGTAGCTGTTATTTTTACATTATAAACATGGAGTTGAATTAGGAAGTTTTTCCCATCTGTGACTGGTAAAATAGATGCTTTTGTAATGGACATATTTGTTTTCTGAGGAATATATTTAGTGTGTGTATACATCAGCAAGCATCCCAAGAGAGCATTATGGTAATGGATCAAAACCAGGCTTTGCTGCAGCTTGAGAAACTATAAAACCATGTGTTGCAACTCTGTTCAGATTAAGGAATTCATGCTCATAGACCCAGTCATGGTCTGGCTGTACATCAATAGTGGGAATTCCAGAGCTTGTATTTTAAATTTTGCATACTAATTGTTTAATGGCTTTTAAGCTGTAATCATGCTTACTTAACAGATCTTTTACATCAAATGCAGAAACAATTTTTCTTCCAAATAGTAATGAAAATAAAGACAAAAATAATTTTAGATAGTGCCATCAAAATATTTTAGATTTGCAGCTGCTTATTTAAGTTTCTTTCTTTCTTTCTTTCTATGAAAACAGCTAATCAGATCCTCTCTGTTGGGACTTTGTTGAAAGATCAGGTTTATCCGTTGAAACTCAAGGGCATTTCCATCTGTTACTCTGCCTTATGTGGAAATTCTGTCAGCTTCAGCATCTTCAAGTTGTACGGGGACAACCAGTCTGACAATGTACTTCAGGCCTTTGTCAAAACGCTGCTTTCAGTATCCCACAGTGACCTGCTAGCGAGCAATTTCTCATCTTGGGAGTCTTTATGTGAAACGTGAAATAACACCACCACAGGCTTTGTGTTGGTATAATGAGGCAGAGGGATCCGGAACAGCTCAAACAGAGTTTTCAGTTCAATTACTTGAATTTATTTATATAGTGACATCTGAAACACAGGTATGACTGAAGTGCCTTGTGAAATGGGAGCTTTTCCAGAACTCTCACTAGGCTTGTAAAAGAGAGAAATGCAGGTTTTTTTCCCTTTCTATACTTGCAAACCCATTTCATTGTCTGCGTGCACTGTAAAGCATCCTCATATATCCAGCTACTCAGCAATTAGTTTCAATCTGCAAATTGTCACTGTGTATTCCCCATAAAATGGAAAAGTTTAAAATTAAAGTATATCATATTCCCACTTCTTTGTGGGAAGACAACAGATCTTGTGTAATATCAGCCTGAATTTGAACTGGGCCTTTTTCTTCATGATTCTTTAGTTCAGAGCTGTCACTGTCTTGCAGGAAGGGACAAATCTGGGATAGTTAAAAATAATTAATACCCAGATTTATTTTTGCCACATAAAGAAAGTCTGTGGAAGTGAAAAGTTGCTCTGAATTAAAGTTGGTGTATTGGCCTAACTGCACATTCCCAGCTACCCAACACTTAATTTCCAAAGCAAGAGTCCTTAAGAGGAAAATACTGGTTGGGTTGGGCTGATATGTTCAAGCGGGTGTCTTTGCCTGAGCAAAGGCTGTTATAGGAGCTCACATAAGCAGCAAAAAAAGTCTATATCTGAGATGGTTTGGGGAAATCCACAATAAATCTTTGTGAGATTTCCTGCAGAAGGTCCTGGGCAGAACATTATCCTGCTCCTCCCAGACTGACAGCATGTTGGATGGTGAAGCACTGTGGCATTTTTGGACTATCCTGAGCGTATTTTAAACTGATAGCAGGTTACATCCAAGGGTAAATTTGAAAAGTGGAAATCTACTGAAGACAGGAAAATATTTTAGGTCTATGAATATTCTGATTCATTGACTAATTTTAAATTTATCATATCACAAAATCTCTAAGATCTTCTGTAATCTGTTAATGTTGTTAACATTAGTCAGTGGTAATATCTGTATTTTCTATGAATGTGTACTCTTTTTTTCAGCAATATCAAAAACTAAACCAGTCTTATTACCCACTTTTGGTGTGTCTGACCCAAGATCATATGAGTTTCATTACCAGTTTGGAACCTCACATCTTATTCTGACCTCAATATCTGGAGGACTCACTGCAGTAGGTAAGAATTACTTACACTTGGCTAAAGGAAGAATTCATGTATTTAGATATCTCAGATTTTCAAAGCAGCACACATTTGTATCTTTAAAAAATTAATATCAAGGGGCAGTGGAAGATGCTGGCTTTTGAACATTCAAAGAATGTGACTATTTTGGTTACTGGAACTAAGTTCTTTTAAACCTGTAGATTTTTACAGACAGTGTTTTTAAATATTCTTTTCTTACAAGCCTGAATTGTTAAAATTATTAATGTGCCTCCACTAG
Source organism: Neopelma chrysocephalum (assembly GCF_003984885.1). Taxonomy (NCBI): domain Eukaryota; kingdom Metazoa; phylum Chordata; class Aves; order Passeriformes; family Pipridae; genus Neopelma; species Neopelma chrysocephalum. The sequence goes on from NW_020897965.1 coordinate 629,655, forward strand.
AATTGTACTGAAAATTCATGCATTTGTTATTCAGAAGTAAAATATTAATGTGTGTACAAGTATCTGTGGGGTTTTGTTTTTATTTGATCAGCATGGCTGTTGTATAAATAACACTTGTTCTGCACAGCTGTGATGTGATTTGAGGAATGTAAAGGTATCTGCCTGTGGAAAAAAGAAACTTGTTACTCAGTACTTCCTGAATACACTTTAGAGAGGAGAATCAGAGCCGGGGAAGGATACTTGGAGTACGATACAAATACAACAGGTCTGATTGCAATTCATTTAATTCACTTACACTAATTTATGCTTTTGAACCAGATAACTGTTCAAACATTTGGGGTTTGGGCAGGGAGGTGATAGTCTAAAGCAATTTGGAATATGGAGAAGGAAACAGCATTTGTGGGAAATAAAAATGAATCATGCAGTTACGTTCTGGTCATCCAGGAATACCATGCGCAGTTTTTGACTGGGAAGCTATTCAAAACTTTGAGTCAAATTTATTGATTAGGCCATTATTAAGGGGAGAAAAATAGGAATGTAGAACATTAGTGTGTGTAGATGTTCTTGTGTAATAGCTGGTGTTGCTCATCCCTGCCCAGTGCCAGTCGGGCCCCACAGGAAGCCCCCAAGGCTCACGAGCACCCACGTGCCAACACATTCAGCAGTTTGTGGGAGCTCTCTGAGGGGAGATGGGCAGTGAACAGCTGAGTAGCAGTGCTGAACAAGTATTCAGGTCATTCTGTTATGTAACACCGAAATCCATCCTGTCCCAGATATTTTGGGTGCTTTGTCACCATTCTGCCCATGGGCTGGTCCTGCTGGGAGCCCGCCTGTTGCTGGGCTGCAGGTGGATACACTGCACTGAACCTTGGCTTGGCCAACAGCTGCCAGTTCAGCTGATCCTGGGCTCTGTCATCCTTCACATCTCTTCCATTTGAGAGGCTGGTTTTGTTCATTTTTATAATTCATTAGCATACCAAGTTTAATTTACCCATCTCTTTGAAACTCAAACTGAACTAATGTAAAAGAGAGAGAAGAAAATGGAAAAGCTAAATAAGTTTTAGCTTTCAGGTGTTCTGTTTATTCTCCCCTCTCAAAAAAATAGGAGGAGTATGAAAAGTATGTCTTTCCAGCTTTAGCTTCAAACTTTTGTGGTTTAGGTACCTGTGCGTTTAATCATGGAGAATTACTAATTTTTTAGGAACATCTTAGATAACTTGTATTCTGTACAATTCCTAATATTCTGCTGAGAAAAGTATCAACAAAAATTTTAACAGCTTACTTTTTTCATATTTCATAAACCATAGATTTGTTTAGCCAATGCTCTCCTTCAGTTCATCTCAATGTCCTTAATGCACCTAAAATAAATACTAATAAACAGAGGGTGGAATGCCATCCTTGGAGATATTCCTAGATACTGGACAAGGTCCTGAGGAACCTATCTGGTGCTGACCCTGTTTTTGACAGGAGGCTGAATGGAGGATGGCCTCATTTGGTTTCTGCCTCTGTCTTTAGGATCCTACGGGTGTTTTTCACTTGTATTCACTTCTGTCCAAACTGCCTATGCAGCCCCTAATCTTTGGAAGGTCTCTCACACATTCTGAGTAGTACTTGATGGTTGATGAAAAGCTCACCATGAGCTGGCAGTGAGCACTGATAGCCCAGAAAGCCAACAGAATCCTGGGCTACGTGGAAAGGAGCGTGGCCAGCGGGTCGAAGGAGGGGATTCTCCCCCTCCATTCTGCTCTCCTGAGACCCCACCTGGAGTGCTGGGCACAGTTCTGGTGTTCCTAACACAAGAGGGCCATGGAACTGTTGGAGCAAGGCCAGAGGAGACCACAAAGTTGATAAGGAGACTGGAGCACCTCCCCTACAAAGACAGGCTGAGAAAGTTGGGGCTGTTCAGCCTGGAGATGAGAAGGTTGTGTGGGGACCTCACAGCACCTTCCAGTGTCTGAAGGGGCTACAGGGAAGCAGGAAAGGGACACTTTGTCAGGAACTGTAGGGACAGGACAAGGGGAAATGTGTACAAACTGAAAGAGGGAATGTTTAGATTAGATATTAGGCAGAAATTCTTTACTGTGAGGGTGGTGAGACACTGGCACAGGTTGCCCAGGGAGGCTGTGGATGCCCCAACCCTGGCAGTGTTCAGGGCCAGGTTGGATAAGGCCTTGAGCACCCTGGGATAGTGGAAGGTGTCCCTGCCCATGGCAGGGGGGTTTGGGACTGAATGGTCTTTAAGATTCCTTCTAACCCTTAACATTCTATGATTCTACTTAACTTCCCATAATCAGTCAGCTGAAAAATGCCTCTTTTTTTTTCCCTTTCCATCTTGGAGTGATAAAGTGATTATTTTTTTTCCTTTAAATCATGTTTCTTTATACTGCATGTGTCAAGAATTGATATTCAAGCCTGCCATTAAATTCCTCATTTATGTTAAAGAAATTTTATTTTCCATACTCCTATAATGGCATGTCCAGAAGAATTACTCTTTGGCTCTTAATGTTAATTTACTTGTTTTTAATCATCTCAAGAGTTATTTACCTACCTTTTATCCCTTTTAAAATGTTGGTATTTTTGACATTACCAATTGTCAGACAGTGAAATATAAATTTATTTCCTGTGTGTTATTTGGTCACATACATCCTTCTGCCCTTGGAAAATGGGTAAGTAGATCCAAGCATTGCCTTTTTCACTGAATTGTATCAGTGCCACAAGAACGTCTCAGAATAGTAGGGCTCAGGGCTATAAGCCATCTGAGGGGAAATTGTGTTTTAAACTGATTAGAACATAGAAGTCATTTTCAGAAATGTTTACAAAAATTAAATAGCTGTCTTTTTATTTTAAAAATTAAATGCCAGGAGATCACTTCTCTTTCACAGAAAAGAGTATATGACGTTTTTTCTCTGTTCTCTTTACGTATTTGAAACCTTTGAGACTCTCATTGTTGTCAGCTGTAGGACAAACAGTCCCCAAATCCTTTTTTCTGAGGAGTGTTCATTCTGTTGCTGAGTAAATACCTTGCTTGATTCCTCACTTTATAAGCACTGTGAAGGAATATGTATTCCTTCTGAGGCACCTCACTGTAAATCAGCTGTAATGGAAGCCCTCATCCGAGCTTTTATTGGGAGGATAAACGCTCCAATAGTTCCCTTCCAAAGTGTTTACCTGGCTTTTTCACAGCTGACTCAGTGGATCAGAGCCTTTTAAGGCAGCCTGCCTGGCATGTTGTCACTAATCTCTGCAAAGCTTTTCGAAGTCTCATATGATTAATAGTATAGTATGCTATTCATTGAGGAAAAAGTAAAACATTTTTTCTGTCTTGCTGCCTAATTTAGATGTTAAATTGTTAAATCTATTTACTTTCCAGGTTTAGTCTCAAAGGCAAAGAATACCACTATTGAACTATAAGCAGTTGATGGACACGGAAAATACCATTTAACTCCCTCTCCTTGCCCTTATTTGAAAAACAAAACAAAATCTTTTAATTTGCACAGATTCAGCAATGTTAATTGTTAAACTGTTGAAAAACAATTCCCTTTCCGCTTGCTGTTGTCATATTGCTGAGACCAAAAGTCATCCTCAAGTCTTCTGGGCCTTCTGTTGGCTTTTCTAAAATAATCTAATGCACTCTAACATACATGCTCAACTTGCAGCTACTTAAGCTAATGGCTTATTGGAGTTGCATATACAAGGCAAAACCACACAGATAACAAAGAAGTGCATGTAAGGTTAGTGTCCAAACATGAAATGAATGGCAAAGGAGAAACCCCAAGAGCTGGTGACTGGTGCAAGAGTCGTCATCCATGTCCTCTGCCCGTCACCAGCCCCCACCTCCCCATCAGGGAGGTCCAGAGAGCTCAGTTTTGCTTGACAAAGCTGCTGAACTGTTGCTGGGCCCATGCTGGCACACACAGAGCTGGTTGTAGTGTTTCCATAAATTATTCGTTCACAGTGATGGAGCTGAGTGGACCAGAAGCGAGAAACACGGTTTGACTGCATTTTTCCTGATTATCCCAAGCTTTTATCTCAGTTTCTTTTATAATTCTATCTTTATTCTATCTTCTCACTCATTTATCTGTCCATAGCCTAGAACTGGTAGCTCCTCATTGCTCCTGTTTGTTCTATTTATTTAGTTGGCTTGTCTCACTAAGATTTAGTGAGAACACTATTCTGCCCAGCACAGAGTTCCACATGCCCAGAAGAGTCATTCAAGGGAGTTTGCTTGACACTCCCTGTCTGCAATCAAAAGGAAAAATGAGCATGGGGAAGCATATTTGATATATAGTTATGGGCAAATTTAAGTAGCTCTTAACACTCATATCAGATTCTCATGAGCAAATGATAGTGTGGACCTGTCTGCTGTCCTGCTAAAATCACTTACTGTCGAATGTAAAATACCTACTTGTACAGTATCAGCATGTTTAGAACTACTGGTGTTTTGTAAACTGATGATAGTGATTTACTTTGTATTATTCAATTTAAAAAGAAATAGAGTTAAGCACTGGTTAGGAAATACAGCAGAGCCCTCCTATGAAATATGTATTTTCAAATCTCTCTCTTGTTGTTATTGATGGTGATTCAATTCCACCATGAATTGCATTTCTAGTTTATATGCAGGACTATTTGTGTTGAGAATATGGTAGTGCTGCCTTTGCTTTGGCAAGACTGACAGCTTTGAACTCAGCTTTGCTCCAACAAAGCTTTGCCCTCCTGCCCTGTTGGGTGCAGCCCTCGGAAGCTCACCAGTCCCGTGGAGACAGAGCTGAGATGCTCCAGCTCATCTCTGTGAGCTGTTAGATCACTCCCAGCTCTGGCTGCTGAGTCAACTGGGTGCTTTGGAGGATCAAGCCTTAGGACTTGTATCTTCTCTGCCTGTAAATGCCCCTTGAGTGTTCCTCCAAAACACCCTTAGCAAGATGCAGTTAGGATTTCAATGGTGAAGGGTTAATAGTGTCAGCACAGAGCTTAAGGAGTTAAACAGACACAGATCAAAATACTTCAGGGTCTAGAGGGATGTGTTTAAATGAACACTGCAAGGTTGGCAGGCCTCCAAATTAGCATGGTTTAAAGAATTCAAGGTACATTTAATTGGATCCTTCTAATCCCTTTTCCCTTAGAATGAGCATTTTAACAGTTTAATTCCTTTTGCAACCCCCACATCCCTTACTCCAGTGGCCCATCTAAAATAAATACTGTGAACTATAAAAGGCCTAGACAAGTTCTTGCTGAAGCCAGTGGCAACAGGATGTAGTCCTCAACGCTCCACTCATTTGGATCTGATGTTTGGAATTGCAGAGAATATCAGATAGGGCTAAACCTTGCACCCAGCAGTGAAGCTGCTGCACGTATGTGAGGAGCTTCCATCAGCTGGTGTTGGGATGGAGCCAACAGTGGTCAAACGTGTGGCCCTGGCCAGGATGACAGAACAGGAGCTGGGAGGCAGCACAGGGGTCTATGTCCAGTTTCCCAGGGAGTCCCTCAGTGCCAGGACAGAGGAAACAGCCCCTGGGCAGGGTAAGGTGCCCTGCTGTTTGCCAGAGGAAGTTCGAGAGGAGCCTGCATGAGAACCATGGGCCAGGACACTGGTTTTAATGTATTTAAACTGTACTTAATGTACTTTAACCCACTTGAATTACAGTTGTTAAGCAAAATTACTAACTGGCTGTTATGACCTTTTTACTGCCCTTAATGGCCCTTGTTCAGTGTTGGACACCTGGCATGGACTGTAAGCTCCTTGGGGCAGAGAAGCACAGTGACACACTACTTGAGAAAAGCCTGGACAGCAGTTCTATTTGGTTTAGCCTTGTCTTCTCAGTAGGCAGATCAAACCAGAATTTAGTTTCCAGGAATCTGGAGTCTTTTGGATGTGAAGCTGAATATTAGTAAAATATTAGCCCTCATCCTGCACTTCCCAGTACGCAGAGGGGCTGCTGTATTTACAGCTGCAAAAGACAGTCACTGGAGTTACAGAATCCTTCGTTTATGGAGTTACCAGTACCCCAACAGCAAAGTTTAATACCACTGTTCCTTAGTAAAAGCAGTCTTCAAAGCCAGTCAGCCTGTGTGTCGAAACTGGACTTGTCGATTTATCAGTTAGCCAAAGAGAGTAAATGTTGAGCTCTCCAAGTACTTTAAAATGTCATTATTAGTTATTCTTTTATAGAAACAATCTCAAAACTGTTTCATTTTTTGCACAGATGTGATTGACTCCTCCAGCTGTTGTGCTGTTTCAGACTACATTGTCACCTACCTCTTCAGGAACCTTGCTAAAGACAAGAAGACTCTCATATGTACATACGTATTATATATTACATATAATACATTTGTATTATTACATTTCTGAATTTTCCTAATTTTTTGTGGTACTGAACACCAAAGTAGCATTGGCTATTTTGGGACAGAACAAACCTCCCTATGCTGGTATGCAACCCTGAGTAGCTTCAGCCATGTTCTCATGACAACCAAAGACTGGAGGTATTTTTTATCGTACTGAACAGTGTAGTGTAATTGGCTGTACAGTATCTTACAACTTGGTGTTTCATTTTTGCTCATAAAAAAGGTGTGTGGGATCATCAATACATTTCTATAGACAATTGGGAAGGAAAGTCTCTAAAGTATTTTAGGAGGATGAAGAAAAATTCTGGCATTGAACCACACATTTTGGTAATGAAATGTGTAAATTGAATGTATACTGTCAAGTTTGAATGTTTTATTTTGCAGTAGATGACTCTGGTATTTTTTTCTATTACAGGTAAATACAATAGAAATTAAATCTCATGCACCTGAAAAGGAAGTGGCCACTGTACTGCTCAGGAGAGATTGCCCCTTCCCAGTTCCCCCAGGTTTTCCCCACCCTAGTACATTACAGGGAGATCAGGATGTTCAAAGCTACAGATCCCCACATTTGCTCTGTGCCACATGCCCTTAAAATCTCATTAAACTATTTGAAAATGTGTATTTAGAAGCATCTCTGAATTCCTAATGCCGTTGCAGAGATGCTCTTTAAGGAGGTATGTTTCACAGGCCAGGAGGCTTTTAATGGAAAAGGAAGTTATTAACAAAATGCAAATGACTGGTGTGGTCATCTTTGTGTTTCCCTAAGAGGTAGGTGTCATTTGGAAAAAGCTTGGCATACAGTCAGCTCCTGTTGGCATTTGCTTGCTGTTCTAATCAAAGGTGAAAAGGAACAAATGGTAGCTAATATATTCCTGGCACTGTATTGTGAGAATTATAATGATGTTTATTATTGACGTCATGATCAGAATATGATGATTCCCGTGTCATATGACAGGTTCTTATGTTTTACATGGCCAGTAGGGGTTTCAGCAGTGAGTGGTGGGGTCTGTTGGATTGGTCTGTGCTGTGCCACGTGCCATGATTGAAGGGAAGGGGCAGGGCACAAGCTGGGCTCTGGGCTGCCCTCCATTTGTGGCAATCCTGATGTAATACTTTGTCTGTTAATACACAGTAATCTTTCACTTTACAGCGTATGACTAGGCGGTGATCTGTCTTTATTAACTTCAGATTCTGCAGAATATGTTATATTTATTTTGAATGCAGGCTTTCACATACTCTTTTAAATATTAATGGCTGGTCTCCAGCAGTCAGCATAAATATGATTTGCATTAGCACTAGTCATATCATATTGAGTGCCTTTGATGTCAACTACTCAGGGTACTAATATCTGACATCATCTCCCGAGGTCACTGACAACTTTGACCTTTATTCTCGTGCACAGTTTCTGTAGTCTCAGAAGCTCTTTTGAATTGATTTGAAATTTTGACTCTTCCCTTTATGAGGCAGTAAAATTGATAATTATTCAGATGGGAACTGAGCACTGAGCGAAAAATCAATTCCACCCGCTCTCTACTGCGTATAAAATTACTTCTGAGTCTGCCGGACTGAACGGATGGCCAAGGTAAAAGCAGCAGGCAGGAATAGTGGAGAGGATTAGCTGGACGAAACTAATAGCCTAAAGGGATGGCTTTGGAGATGAGGGAGTGTGCCGGTTGGGGGTTATTATCAGCAATGATGGGACTCATTGATCATATGTTTACATCAGGTTTCCATTGGGTTATAAATCAGCCCTGAATAGAAACGGAACACGGGGCCTCGCACTACCGGAGGGACGGCGTATTAGATTATTCTCACTTTCACACTCAGATGAAAAGTGAGACATTGATTATTCATCGGCTGGCCATTAACCACTGGGTTTATAGATGATTTGACTATCGTGGAAGCTAATGAACAAGATTGCTGCTTCCTAACTAGCGGTTTCAGTTTTCAGGACATCTGTTTGGGCTCAGTAATGTGTAACCCTGCTAAGGACTGGGTCACAGACACTTAACGGTGACGAAAAACTGGGCCCTGGTGGCAAAGTGTGCTGCGGTTTGGAGGTCTGTCAGCTCTGTACCTGCGCTGCTGCCGCAGAGAGTTGCTGGTCAGGTCTCGGGTTCCCGGGGGGCTCCGGCAGTAGCTGGATAATGACCTGTCCCCGCTCGGGTCCTGCCTAGCGGGTGCTCCCGGCACCCCTCGGACCGTGCGGGGGCGGCCCGGGCCGGGGGAGCCCCGGCGGGGACAGCGGCGGGCCCGGGCGGGGACGGCTCCGGGGCAGCCACGGGAAGCGTGGCTCTCCCGCGGGGAGCTCTCCCGTGGCTCTCCCGTGGCTCTC
>NW_020897965.1:638338-645111 GCF_003984885.1 Neopelma chrysocephalum
TCTTACAGCTACGCGGAATTAACGTGTGGAGTAATTTGACATCTATGAGTAGAACGGAGTATTAACTTTATTATATTCAGCTATTTCTCTTCTGTTCTGTTCTGAGCACTTTGATAAATAAATTTAAAAGACTCCTACTCTGCGGTTATTCTGGGATTGAAAAGTAAAACCTCTGCTGCTTCACTTTATAAATGAAATTGTAATTTTTGGTCTTAAGATGCTTCCTTTATCTTCTGTTAATGCTGATCCTGCTGAATTGTGCACATTAGGCTGTTAGCTCAATTTTGGTATAGTAAAGTACTATTCCTGTTAGTTCTTTCCAAAAATCAATCAGTTTTGTAGCATCTTTCACCTGTAGTTCTAACAAATGTTTTTAAGATTTAGGCACAATAGGTAAAGAACTTTGCTCGCACAGCCTTTTTTGAAATGCTTCTATGCTGGATGTGGAGGGGATAGATGGTTGGTTGGTTAAATAGAAATGGGATTTCGGTGGCATTCCAGTTTTCACTTCCTTTCCGGGGCATTTTTTGGCCAGGGGTTAAGGTATGGGCTCAAATGAGGGAGGCCAGTGCCCCATGATTACTCTGCATCATTTTCAGAAAGAATATGTGGACAAGAATGAGGTGGGTTTGGGGTGAGTTTGAGCATAACAGCAGTGTTTGGATTCAATCTGCACACACCTCCTGGCCCGTGGTCCAGCCAGCTGCTGGCAGGTCTGTCCATGTCTCAGCCCAGGTGGGCCCACAGCAGGGGACAGTGTTATGGAGCTGGGTGTCTGTAGGATGAGGTTGTGCCTGTGCTGAACACTTCAAGGGTTCAGCATTTCAGAGGGCAGTGGTTGGGGAGTGCTGTAGGAGGGGACTGTCAGCAGGCATGTGGGAAAAGCCAGCGTTCAGTGCCGCAGGAGAATCTGGTGGAATACAGGGGCTGGAGAGGGGTCTCTGGGAAAGCAGTGTGGCAGTAGGTAGGTGAGAAGGTGTGTGGGTGAACAAAGAACGTTGAGGGCATAGGTAGTGGTGGAAAAGGGAGCCAGGATGGGGTGGGAAGTGCTGGGTAAGAGGAGAGTGTGTGGTGTGACAGTGCTGGGGGAAACGTGCCCGTGCTGCCCAGTGGAGCAGAGCACTGGTGACCAAGGACTGCACCCAGTGACAGGAGGCACCAAGTGAAGCAGTACAGCACCACTGCCTGGTAAGTATAAAACAGAAAGTAAAGGTGCCTGTTGCAATGAAAAATCAAGTGGCATTACTAATAAAAAAGTGTTATGAATTGCACCTTTCATTTTTCCCCTTTTACACAGTAAAATAAGTTATATTTTTGGTTTTGAGATAAACCTCAGTGCCATATACAGCTAGTGTGGAGTTATGGACAGTGATAGAAATAAAAACCTGCAGCAGAACTGTGTTTATAATGTGTTTCATGGCCCAGGCAGCAGCACTTGCATATAAGCACATCACAAAAAAATCTGAATTGCACTGACAGAGGGTACTCGTCAGTACCTAAGCACCTTAACTCATATATGTGAGCATATGCTTCATTTTAAGAACAGATCAAACCCACAGGTGTGATTGTTCCTTTGCTTAAAATTAAATGTATTTAAAGGCTCAACTAAATAAGGATGAGAGTGCTCAGCTTTTGTCAGCTCAGGGCTTGAAAGGTTTGATACAGCAGTGAGAGGGATTTTCCATGGGACATCTGTTTCAGCCTCTTAGCCCAATTTAAAAATGTTATGCAATACTACCATAACTTTCTTTATTAATTGAAAGGGATGGAGAGATACCAGCTGTAGCCCAAGCCAGCAGAGACTTGGGTGGCTAAGCAACAGAAAAGGCACCATATTGAGTGAGCCAAAATTCAGTCTCAAAGTCATTTATTTTAACCAGTGACAATACGTTTAGACTCTAGTGTTTCGATTTGATTGATGGTTTAATATCATATATAATCTTTTTAATGAAGGGAACCCATTTAAATATGTTAACATTTGCACTAGTGGTCTCCCATGTACATAACTGCATTTAATCATTACTCTGATTGTTTTTGTGGTTGTGTAATTTGTAGCAGCAAAATAACTATGTCAAAGCTGTGTTATCTTAATGAAAAATATGGTTACTTCTCTTTTATATGTGCTTCTTACTGTTCATGGATAAAAGTGACAGCAGTCTCAGTCTCAAGTATATTGCTAAATGTATAGTTATCACTACGTGTGCTGTCAATTAAGAAATCAAGAATATTAATGAGTTTAGTGTCTTTTCTAATTCTGCTTTGTTTAAAGCCTCATTGTGATTTGTTATCATGTGAATCGAGTAATTTAATTTTAAGACTTTTAATGTTAAAATACATCATCATTAGTGATGTATCTGAAGATTTCACGCTCTTAATAATGGTGCTAAATCAAATTGGGAATCCCCTCTTAATCATCCAAGCTGTGCTCTAGCTCACACAAGCAGTTTTGGGGCTGGAGAGAAGTTTAGTTCCGCACAGTAACAAGTATTGTACGGAGCCCACGGCGGGAACAAAAGGGGCCGCGCGCTCGGCCGCGCGAGGTGTCGGTGCTGGATGCGCCCCGGGCGAGGCAGCTGGTGTGTGTATGCTTTTGTTTATCCCTTGCTGGTTTATGTAGCCTTTAGGCCAGCACATGAAACAATCGCTTCTACAGGGTCAGCTGCTGGTCAGAAGCAAAGTAAGAAAAGACTTTGCCTTAAAATGCCTCAGCCATCATTTCAGTGCAGCTGGCACCTGCTACTGGTGCGCAGCGGGAGGGTTAGGGGTCAAAGAGGCAGTTGTTCTAAACTCAGTGATGGCTTAAAGGGACTTGTAGATTAATCTGCTTTATTAACTTCTGTATATTAGATAACTATTGCAGTGAATGACAGTCCGTCTTTCTGAATAAGTCCCTTCACCTCATTCTCTTTTAAATTGGCTTTTGAGTAATGAATATTAAATAGAATACATTTCAGGGTAATTAAGTGGAAACATTAGGATGATGTTGTTTTACAATCATATCTATAAGTTTCTTGTATATTTATCTTGCATTATTACTGTTCATTGCTTTTTGCTAGCAGAACAAAAAGCATAAATGTTTCAATTAAAGAAGAGAAACTGGCCATATTTCTCACTAAACGTGTGTCTTTGTGCCGCATAAATACTTTCGAAAAACAAATAAGTTTAGGGAGAAGTATAAAAATGTTTTATTCCTTGTTTACTCCCTGCAATGTAATACTTTACTTAGAAATGTTTGATTTCTGCTGGCTGTGGTTGTTTTATATAAAACACTAAGAGGTGCTGGTTTGGGGAAGGGCAAAAAATATCACTGTTCATAGAATCTAACTAGTGATATGAATAGCACCAATAATTTTGTAAAGTTCACATTATAATTCAAAATCCAGTTAGAAGTGATGCTTGCAGTCTGGAAAGAAAGCAATATCTTTACAAAATGGATAGGGAAAGGTAACAATCCATTCTATGATCTGCTACTGGCAGATTTGCCATGTGAGTGATGAAACTTGCTCTCAGTGAAGAAACCCCCTCCCCTTCCCCCATTTGGGGAAAAAAAAAATAAATTTAAAATTCTACAATAGCAGCAGCTTACAAGGATGCTTAATTGCTGTTGGATCTGCCAGCAGTGGCTGGGGCAGCTCACAGGGCCAAGGCAGTGCCGGTGTTGGATCCGATGTTCCATGAGGAGATTCCTGCGGCGTCCTGATGGTCAGGGCTGACTGTGGTCCAGAGCAAAGGCATTGGCAGAGGAGGGGGCTGGTTTGTACCCAAAACTTTGTAGTGACTGGCACGCACTAAATCTGTGTCCCTCTTAATCTTGGCAGATGTCTGATTTTCAGGACTCTGGAATTAAACCTCAAAATCCGCATTTTTCTTAGGCTAATAAATTGCTGTCAGTTTTGTTTGTTTGTGATCCTGAGAGATACTGAGTGCTCAAGGTGTCTTCTGAAATCATGGCACCCAGTTGGGTTTTTTCCCCTAATGTTTACTTGTTTGGAGCTTTTTACTGAAAATTGAGATTCTTGTGCATTTGCATGTATGTCTCCAGAAACCTGCACAATTTTAAAATAAATAAAATACATGTAAAAAAGCCCCAATGTCACAATGGATTGATGAGATTGGGGAACACTGTTACTTTATCTCATCTTGGCCTAGCATAGTTTAGTTAAGCTTAGTTTAACATGAGCAAATCCTCCCGGTGCTTTGCTGGGCACATCAGACGAGAGATTTGATCTGTTGGAAGAGCACCACCACACACAAAGGGCTGCAACACAACAAGGGGTTTGACCTTTCAGTAGAACCATGTTTCTGAATTCATGAGTCGTTTCCCTTTTAAAAAAAAAGAAATAGGAAAAATTAAAAATGAAGTGTGTGCAACCATTCTTTAAAATCTTTTTAGCGTGACAAGTAAAGTAATCTTCCATTGATACTTAAAAGTCCATCTGCAGAAATTCAGGCAGAATGTTAGAGAGATGCAATATCTATTGAAATGTTGAGTGTCAAACTGCCAGGGTAATGTATTTAGTATGAAATATAATATTCGGTGCGTTTTGTTTTGATGACTCCATGAAATAGCCCTGTGCTCTTACCCTTTGTTGTTGTTGTGAAAGATGATATTCGCTGAGAAGTGTTGGTGGCTGCTCAGGACACAGGAGCAATATGCTTATTACCAGCTTTATCATCTGTCTTTTGTGTTTATTTGCAATAGCTTTGGTTGCAGTTCAGTTCATCAGGATAACAAAACCACTTTTAATTGTTCCACAGAAGAAATTAGAATCAATTTATGAACAGTTTGAAAACAGAAGAGGCTTGCAATCTGTTAGGCAATTGGTAATTAATACTCAGATTAGGCTTTTTAAGTTGTGTGCTGGTGCAGCAGCAGAGTGGGTCACTGTGCCCCACAGACCATCCTTGCACAATGGTCACACCCAAGCTGCTGGGTTTCTTCCACTCTCATTTCCTTCAAGGTGTGTTTTAAAGCTGGGAGCATCCTGTCCCTGCTGATCATCTCCCCATCAGTGCTAAGCTAAGGTAAATATGGGTAAAATAATTACCCTGGTTCTAATTGTCTCTGTGCCACTGGTTACTGTTGCTGTGTGGGGGAAGCCTCTGGCTCTGCTGCTGGCAGGCGTCCACACGGTCTGAGCCCACGCTCAGGTTCCTGCAAATCCCAGCTGCCCCGGGGCAGCAGCGCCAGGGCTGTGCCAACAGAGCTCTGCAAACCTCCTGGGGATGCTGCAGGGCCGGGTGGGTGGTGTGAGAGATGTTAGGCTGGGCCTGATTGAAGGTGAGCGCAAGCTTAAGCCCAGTTTACAGATGTGTGGAGTTATTCCCAAGGGTTCCATGGAGCCCACATCACCGGGTGTCAGCCTGAGGAGAGTTCAGATTCAGGGATAAGTGCACGCTCAGCGTGAGATACCTCCAGGTTCCTCGGATGGAGGATTTAGAGCTGATCTCATGCTCAGCCTTTCTCTTTATATGCAGATTTTTACATTTCTGGAACATTTATGTGGATTTGATTTTGAGAATAGCCTCACACTGGTTTTAGACTAAATTAAGTTATTTTTCCAGTTGTAGTATTTTCTGACCTTGTCTTCCCTCGCCACTCGACTGGCATTTTGGAACACCTTCTTATAACGGAGATTTCAAAAGACTAGTGATCCAGCAGCCAAAGATTTTCAGCATTCCTATGCTGAAAATCCCCAGATGCTTTTGTGCATCAACCCCCAGCACTTGGTGCAAGGGAAGGCAGCAGAATTGGAGAGGAGAAAGTTGAAGGCTCGTGTTTGAGGAATTTAAAGAAGGTGCACACTAAGTCCTGGTGTCAGTTAAGGGGAAGCCTGAAAGATTTAGACATGGGGCCATCTACATTCCTGAAGATAGACTCTTTCTGGAAGGTGTTGGTGTAGGTGAAACCGATGCTGCTTCTCCCAGGAGGATTAACTAACATGGAACTGGTCATTCGGGTAGAGTGATTCATAGTAGGCACCAACTTCACCCCGTGTCACCTCTCAGACAGGAGTGCTGGCTGTGCAAGAAAGGGGAGGCTCTCACTGTCTGGACTGGAAAAAATGCTCACGGATCTTGGGAGATGAGCCTGTGTTTACAAAGCCCTGAACCAATCTTCATATGCTGCTAAAAGCAGAGGGGACTGGGTATTAATTTTTTGGTAGGGTTTTTAAAGAGCTCAGCCTTCTCGTACATCAAACCAACCTGAAGTGTTACAAATTATGGCAGGTTGTGCATTCCAGAAGTCCCAGTCAATTACAATTCTGTCATCTTTAAAAGCAACTGTAACACCATATAATTACAGCCACTTGTTTAGAAATGGCTGAATCTTAAATAAACAGCTTAGATTAATTTAAAATGACATTGTAGTAGCTGTAACTGAAAATCTCTGCCTGCTACCAGCTAAAAATGCAGATTAAGGATTGATGTCACAATGTTAAATTATTCCAGCCTGAGGTGGAATAACCTGCTGTCTATCAGGAAGCACAGATGGATAGGCAGGGAAAAGCTGTGCAGATACACGAGTTTGTAAACATCTGTCAGCTACAGCAGATACCCAAATACAGAATCTTACACTTCAGGCAGCGTGTGAGTATGTGACATTCAGCAGAGGGTTTACATGAAATTCAGTGCAGACAGAAGCAAGTCAACACACTCTGGAAGGTAATAATTAATGAAACATATCCCCTCCTCCCTGCAGAAAGAGGAGGGATTTGATTCATCAGGCTTTGTCAGTGTTAACTGTTCTGCTTCCAGAATTTACTGTAGCC
>NW_020897965.1:645511-666432 GCF_003984885.1 Neopelma chrysocephalum
GGGGTTTCATCATGTGGGGGAAAGGCACATGGTTCTTAAACTCTTTAATATTACAAATCTCAGCTGATGTGCTCTTTCTGACAGTTAAATATTTTTACTTCAGGAATAACAGGTTGGTTCTGTCTTTCATGATAAATAAAGGTTTTAGTTTTCTTATTTCATCTGGAAATTTTAGCTTTGAACATGGAAAATATCAATGTGAAAGTCAGGCTTTCTAGTAAAATAAATATTTTAAAACAACATATTAAAATTTAAGGTATTTAATAATCTTGAGGCATTTAAATCTTCCTCGTGTGATTAGTAAATGATGATCCATTTACTGATATAGGAAGAATTGATGATAAAAGAACTAAGAATTCCAAAGGATATTTAAATTAATAATCACAGCTCCTAAATTAAGAGCAGACTGTCTGAATCTGGAGCTATGAAAACCTACCAAATTTTCTATGCTAAACAATGAAAAAGTCTGAATATTTTACCGATCTGAATGGAAACAATGAGTGTTATTACCAGATGAATATTCAATTAAAAGCTGCGCATGTTCTTGACCATTCTAAATCCTTTGGAAAGGAGACATACTGCTGTCTCTGGTGTTAATATAATGTTCTTCATGTTAAAATTTGATTAGTTGCAGCAGAGTAAAAGATTCATCCCAACATATGGGAAAGAGAAATAAGTTACAGTACCTGCAGTGATGCAAATGTTCTATTGATAACATGGCACAGCAAAAACAACCCTTTTAATGGAAGGGCAGTTTCTCTTCCAGCTTCATTGAGAAGAAGTTTTCATAATGAGGGTTATCTTGACCAACGTTTTCCTCCTCCATCCAAGGCTGTGAAGGAGGAGAAGCTCTGAGAAATGAATTTATTGGAAGAACAGTTCTTTTTTCTTGCCAGTTCTGTCAATAGCTCCTTTTGTAAAGAACAAATATGTCAGGAGAAACATTATTGACCCAGACAAAGTGATGCCCTGTGTTTAAGAGAACAGAGGCAAGGTCACTGTTTTGAACTGTTTTGAACTAAGTATAAAATAGATTATCTGTTCCCCCACCCCCTTCCTTTTTAATGTCTCTTTCCCCTCCTTGAGACCTTGTTTTGTGCCTGAGTCAGCGCCAGGCCTGGGTCAGCCCCAGCTGTCCCAGCTGTACCGCAGGGCTGGGCAGGCTCTGTCACTCTCCTGAAGCAAAATGTTTCTATTTCTACTAATAGGGTGTTTTCCACCTGGGAAAAAAATCTGTGTGCTTGATCAATTCTGCTTCTGTGCCCCACGCTTTGTCTTCACACTGAGTTGCTTTGTGATCACCAGTTAGATGATGGAGAGATGCTCTCTGCAAAGCTGGAGCATGCAGGGGGTGCCATGGCCTGGCTTCCCCACTCACATCTGTGGGCTAAATACGTGCAAGTACCCCTGAACCCCAGCAGCAACTTCTGACTCCAGTGGAGCCAAATCAGGGGTGACATGAGGCCTGAAGGAGGACACTGCGGGGGTCACCTGGAAGAAGGTGTTCTATATTATGTGGAAATAGTAGAGAGGCAAGACAGGGAGTGTCAGTGAGATGAGATGGAATGAAAGCCTGATACCTCTGGTCAAGGCAGAGTTAAAGTCTGGTGCACCACCAGTAACCCAGTGCTGTTTGCTGGGGCAAAGCTTTGATATAAAGTAGAATGAGCCTTGTCCAGATGAGTGGATGAACTGGTGCAGGCTGTCTCCCTCAGACAGAAGCTCTTTTCCAGCAGGGTGGTCTCCTTGGCTGCTTTGCAGTGCAGTCTCTTGGGGGGTGTCAGCAGCACTGTAAAGCAAAGAAGGATTTGCAATGCACAGTTTGCTGTAGGCTCATGCAGAAGTAGCACTAGAAATCAGAGCTATGGAGTAAAACAAAGCAGCGGTGACTGCTGAGAGAAATATGGAAAGCAAAAAAAAGAAGTTTAAAGCTGTTATTATGGACTTTTGTGCCCTGCATCCTGTAATTAGGCTCAGTAATTGCTGATTGTCCTCTGCCCATGCAGTAATACACTCCTGACAACCTCCACAGAGATCTTGGTGTGACAGATAGGTTTGCCCCGATTTTGCGTGTGCAACTCT
Source organism: Neopelma chrysocephalum (assembly GCF_003984885.1). NCBI lineage: Eukaryota > Metazoa > Chordata > Aves > Passeriformes > Pipridae > Neopelma > Neopelma chrysocephalum. Next base: position 647,594 of record NW_020897965.1, read on the forward strand.
TAGGTCTGGGCCATACACCTTGATTATTTCTCTTTTAATCTTTGCAAGAAGTGGGATGTCTAAGGCACCTGCAAAGACAGCATGATAGGATTCCAAATTGTCCACCTTTGCAAGTAATAAACTAACATAACTTCAGAACAGGCATTACTGGCTGTTGCAGAGCTCATGGGCAGATGTTTGGCCTTGTTCCCACTAGTGCAGAGGAACCACTGGACCCAACAGTTCTTTTCACCACAGCAGCTGTGTGTGTGAGCACCCAGTTCCAGTTTAGCTGAAAGGAATGGGTTGGCCCATGACGAAAACAATCATGCACATGACGGGGATGAGTACTCCCTAACTCTTGAACACAGTGGGGGTCCCTGTATGGCTAATGATTTCTGAAAGGGTTCTCTTTCACTAGTCCTTAGGTGTCAGAAGTGGAATAAAAAACGTTTGACAGTAGAATCTTGTCAGAGAAAAAGCTCAGAGCGGGAAGGAAGGTTTCACCATTGTCTGTCCTGGTTGGCCAATATCAGAACACACAATTAGTAGTTATTATTACTGTTACATAGGTTGCTTGATATTGGCTTTGTTTTTATGAATTAAAACATTCATTGTATTCCTTGCTTCTTTCAGTGCTGTCAGTATTATTTACTCATAGATACAAATAAGTGTTTTCCAGGGAAATTTTGGAAATTTTGGTCATCTGCCATATTTAGGCCAAAAAGTCCTAAAGTATTTGCTTTGCAGTTCATTTGCAACTTAGAGCTTCTGGGCTAGAGTCCTTAAAGACAATGTCATGAGTTATTTGGTAAAAGTCAAGTTTGAAGAGATGGTACTTTCCCTCTGGGTCACCTGGGACCTCAGCATGCCCTGTTCAGGTTAAGCATCACACTGAAGGTCTCTCCATGCTTAGCACATTTTTTAAGAAATATGGGCATGTGAGGTGTAGTGCTCAGACAAATTCACAGCTTGAGTGAGTTTGGTTTATTACTTTAAAAAATGTTTCTGTCCTAACAGCTGGCTTTGTTACAAACTACAGAGATGAAAACCTAGTGAGGAATGAATTATAAGAAGTCATAATTATTCTTCATGTTTGGAAAACAAGCCCCTATTAGTGTTCATGCAGAGGTTTGGAATTGTTTGCATTGGTTCCAAAGCAGCATGGAACTCTTTTTGTCCTATGAGCAATGGAAAACAGTTTGCCTGATACATTACTGTGAAGTCAAGTGAGGAATTGGCCTTTCCCACGCCAGACCATATGTTCCTAACCTGAAAGCTGAAATTATTTCTGGATCTCTCTGTTCCAGGTGATTTGTAGTGCTAGGATTCATCTTTTTCATTTAGTGAAACATGCTGTTTGACTTTGCCTTGGTCAGTTATTACAGGCTAGTTTGCAATGTGGCAGCTCTCTGGAGACCCCGCTCGTAGCTGCTCATTGGCCTAGAAGAAAGGATTTAATGATTTTCTACTTCCTCTGTGTTTGGTTTTAGGGTGTAGATATTTTATAAACGTGAGTCAAACTATTTACTGGTGACATTTTACAAATTTTCACTCTGTTTAATCTCTGAGTAATGTTTTTACGTTTGTATATGTTGTGGCCTTTGGCATTCCGGACTAACATGTCTCAAGGATGTCTTAGAGCATTTTATCTTTAAATGGATTCTATCGTTATTTTTAATTTCTTTGTACAAAAATTGTCCCAGTCCCTAAAATAAGCCCTATCCTTCCCAACTACCCACACCAGAGGTACAGAAGTACAGCAGGACGAGAAGAGGGCTCAGAGGTAGGGTACTCCATGGGGCTCTGGGTGGGTGGCAGCCAACGAGCAAAGTGAACTGTGCAGCTTCTGTTTGGGTGCCAACAGAACCCAATTATGTGAGCTGATAGATCTCAGTGCTTTATAAAGCTGATGTAGTGGCTTTATCCCTGCTGTACAGCTCTGTAAGGCAAGTCACAGAAGTAAAGTAAAATGTCCAGACTCAGAGGTTGGGTTTGTAACCGTGGGGGAAATGGTACAGATTTACAGACCTCTTGCTGTAGTCACAATTGCCTTTGTTGAAAGAGGGAGTGTTCCCTTCCAGTGCCTGGCAGTGTCACACACGGAGAAAGGTGAATGCAGGAAAACCAGAATTGTGAAGAGCAGCCTGGGATTCCTCTGAAACTTGTACAGATCTGGTCACACGTGTATTGATCTCTGGAAATAGTGTCACAATAGGGAAAATACCTGTAGTAAGCTCCAAAGCCTGTACCTTAAATTAACACTGCTCTAAATCTCAGTTCATATTTGGGTTTATTTCAATGTTTTCTTTAGAGCTGAGCTTTGGCATTAATTTTCTTTAACTTTCTTCACCTGGTAGTGTTGGTTATGGAAATTTTTGTTTGGAAGAATGACTTTTGTGATAACATGTTCATATAGGAAATGTCAGTGATTCCAGCAGGGTTAGTAAAGGTTTCATGAAATTTTCCTTCTCAGCATATCACACAGTATAAAAACAGCATCCATGTTCATGTAAACATGTCTGAATTTTCTTTCAGATGATGTCAATCCTAATGAACACCATCATTTTTGAAGACTGCCAATGGTCTGTGTCAAGGTCACTGCTTGGACTTATACTTCTCAATGAGAAAGTGAGTGTTTAACAAATTCCACCAGATTCACTCTTCATGTGCCAGAATAGTTAAAACATGGAAGAGAGCTGCCTGTTGCCCTTCAAATCACCCATCTCTTACCTTGGGACCTTGCTCCATTATGCTCACATTAGGAGTGGAGAGTAAGTTTCAGCTCATGCACTGTGTAAGTATCTTACAGATTAGTTCATACAGGTTGAGTGGCTTAATTTTGATGAAAAATCCTCTCAAACTTTTACCCCAACTTTTACACCCAAACTTGGATTGTGCAAGTATACAATTAACCTTTTTCTAATGAATGTCTTCACGTTTCCAGAATCAAGCAGGCATAGAAGTTATGAAAGCTCATCGGGCTTTTAGATAGAAAGATGAAACAAGAATGCTGTGAAAATCACATGAGAAAAATTGTTTCCTAGAAAAATAGTTAACCAATTTCTTTCTCTGAAAGGTTTCCCAGGAACAACTGGCTTTGGGGGGTATTATCTGAGCGCAAGCACTTAAGTGCTGGCATTGATTGCAATTTGGATTGTGTGCATCTGTGGCAGATTCTGAAAACCAGGAAATACTCTGCAATTTGCCCTTTCAATACAATCTGAAGCTATGAATTTGGATATACCCATCATGTTTCCCTGGTGACTTAATAGAGACAATATTGTCTGAAAAGGAAGCCATCTGAGTAAATGCAGGCGTGTTTATCTAAATGTGTGCATTTTTGTGTGGCAAGCTGTCGTTTCTGAAGATATTGACCTGTTGTCTGTGCCTTTCTGCAGAGCCGGCTCTAACTTTATTCTGAATTGCTTTATTTCCTGGGCAGTCACAAGCCTCGGTGTATTACTGCTTTGGAGAATGAATTGTCTATACAATAAGAGGGCGCTGGAAAAAAATCAGACACTAAGATTAGCAGCAACCGCATACATTAAAATTCACACTGAAATCCCAGCCATGGGAGGAAACTAATAGAAGAAGAAAATATATCAAGAAGAGAAGCGCTGTCTCATCATTCACCTGTGCTGAAGGATCCAATTTTAGCCATATCCAACAGCACTGTCATTCATCTTCTTGGTGTGTTATTGTGATTTAAATCCAAGCTCTATAAGAGAGAGCAGTTCTTTTAAAATGATTGAGAGGGAATAAGGGCAAATTCAGTGTTTAGGAAAACTTTATGGCATCACAATATTATACTTTACAGATGGAAGCAATATTTCCTACTTTGGAAGGAAAACTAATCATTTTCTATCTGCTCTGAGTCACTGCATCATTATAAAAGTGGGAAATAAGTAGTTTTGTGCATTCCCAATCTTGTTCAAGACGACACTTTTGTTTATATAATGCTTCTGATTTATAGCGTTTAAGGATTAGCCTGACTACATATTAATTATGTGGTTTTGATACTTCAATATAAGAAGAAATTAAATATTTCACTTGAAGATAAAACCGTGGAGCTGTAAATCATAAGGAATAAATTTGTGACTGGCAGAATACTCTTTTTACTGAAATTAGACTAGTTCTAATGATTATGGGGTTTGCTTAGCAGACATGGATATGTACAAGCACTTTTACTTACGAACAAGTCTTACATTTCTTATGGAAGGGTGGAGAACAAGAAATAGGATTTACAATATTTGTATTGCCCCTATTGCATCAAGGTTATTTATTTCATGTTCAGAAAAAGTAGGACACATACTTATATATAGCTGTAAAAGTCATCTTTGCTTGGCTCATTTCAGTGCACTGCTGATTTATTTATTGGGAATGGGTTCCTTTATTTCAGGTAGGGTCTCTGTCTACAGTGCCTGAATAGCAAGAACACAGTTACCATGTTTTACTGCTTGTTCTCTTCTCCTTTTGTTTTAATGGGATCTTCTTTGCCTATAATTCATTTCAAAGGGAATGTTTTGCGTTTACTTAGTGACTCAGAAAAATTGGCATTGATACATGCTTGCAGCAGTAGGGTTAGTTAGGCCAAAATGGGAGTTGTACCCAGGGTCCACCCTAACACAGCACTGAGTCTTTTGAGACCAGCTCAGTGTCACTGGGATGGTTGGACGTGGCTCCTGACATTGTTTCCTTACTGAAGTGCAGTGGCAGATTTAATTTAAATGCTGGGGCAAGAGTTTGGCAGGAAAACCTGTATCCTGATAATGCATTAACTGTCTCCCTCTTGCTGTTGTCCTTCAACCAAAGCACACAGGCATTTGCCTGCATGGGCAGAGGTGTGTTATTTAAGGCCTTGAGCAGCCTGGTGTAGCAGAAAGTGTCCCTGCCCAACCCCAGAGGGGTTGGAACTAGATGATCAATGGTTCTGTGATTGCAGAGAGGCCTCAGAATCTTTAATGCTTCTTAACTGAAGGATGGTCAATTTAGATTATATATAAGGAAAACATTTTTTACGCTGAGGGTGGTAAAACACTGACACAGGTTGCCCAGAGATGTTCCATCTGTGGAAACATTCAAGGTCAGGCTGGACAAGGCTTTGAGTAACCTAATCTAGTTGAAGATGTCCCTGCTCACTGCAGGACTCAGTGACTTTTAAAGGTCCCTTCCAACCCAAACTCTCTCATAATTCTAAACCCCAGGGCTCAGAACAGCTCCATGGTGTTGATATGTGGATGCCAAGGGATGCTGTGTTCAGGAATGGTAGGCAGAGATGTTATTCCTTGCTGTTGTTTGAGGATGCTGTTGATACTTTCTATTGTAGGGTTGACTGAAGTTCCTGGAACAGACACTGGACAAGGTCTCAGGGTTGTGCCCTTCAGGTGGCCTGAACTTTGCATTTGTCACTGTGAGACAGGGCTTCTGTGCTGGGCACAGGTCCTTTGCACCTGCTCCCAGGAGATGTTCAGTTTTGGTTTAGGACCCAGCTGTATGATCAGCTCCTGCCTCTGCTTCCAGCACTGCTGCATTGGCAGCAAAGACAGTAACACGGAACAGGGTATTTCTGGTTTGAGAGGAACTGTGCTGAGGGCACAGAATTTGCCAAGGAAACATTAAAGCAAACACTTCCCATAATCCTGTAGAATTGTCATGGCTTATCCTTAGTGTTACAGTTTTACCTCATTTTCTTTTATTATCCCACATTTTTGCATGTGTACAGAAGAACTGTAATTTTGATGGTAATGGCATGTGTTTATTTTGAGATTTGTTTAAGGTTTAAATAGGTTTACACCTGTTAAAGGTTTTTTTAAAGTTATGGCAAACAAATCCCAGACTTTCATGCTTTCTAACGCTCTGTACGACACCCTTCAAGTTACATTAACTTCAAAAGTCTACTAAATTTTGCATACTAAAAACTGATTTTCAGCCTACCTTCAAAAAGCTCTCTTTTTATACACCTGGAATTTGTGGAATATGGGCAATATTCCTCTAGACTGCAATATCAGACTGCTCAGAAACCTTGCCAGATATGTGGGCACAGGTTTATCAGTGGTTCATTCTCCTCTGAATAATTGTAAGTGCTTATCCCAGGGATGTGCTTATGCCCAAGGCCATCAGACTCTGACTGACACGGCCAATGTAATAAAGACTAAACGGGGTTATATGACTTGCTTGGCTGTAGTAGCAAGGTAGAGGAGCACTAGAGGTCCCCTCCTGTTCCGTATTTCTAAGATAAACCAACATTCTTCTAAGGTAATACAAAGTTCTGCTTTAAGTAGTCCATAGATCTGTCAGAATATAATGGGAATAGTAATATAGAAAGGATAGAGATAACAGAGCTTCTTGAGAGCACACAGCAAAGAGCCCAAATTTGCACCATTCTGAAAAGACCTGAAAAGTGCTCAAGGATATTCCTGCTACCTCTCTCAGGAGGCTTTCTGTGTTGGAACTGGTTAGGGGCCAACGCCCACTGCTGATCCCACCCCACTCCAGTCCTGCTGTCCAGCTGGTGCTGGGTCAGAGCCCTGCCTGCTGCTGGCCAGGCTCCTCACCCAGAGGGCAACATGGGCTCGCTCACAGCTTCACCAGGTGAGTAACCTCGGGGTTAAATTTCCAAACCTCATTTTTAATATTCTCTGCTTTGCTACTGCAGTACTTCAGTGACCTCAGGGCCACCTTGCTGAGCAGCCTGACAGCAAACATGGAGTCCTGGACCAGGGCTTCAGGAGCCTGATGCAAGGAGTTGAGCAAAATCTTTCGGCAAAGAACAGAGAAGGGTAAGTTCATAACACATATTCAAGCTGAAAAAAAATAAAAGACAAATGGAAACTTTACCTGGAAAAACTGGTAACATAAGAAGTATTCCAGGTCACCTTAAACTGCAGTTCTTTTTGAAAGAAAAGATAATACCCTGTCGAAGAATTCATCCCCAAACTTAACAGAGCCCAATCATTTGATAATTATGTGTTTTCCTGGTCAGAAATATATTTCTTAATTTAATCCCAAAGTCAAGCTTTGCCAGACTGCAGCTGCTGTGCTTGGTACAAACTGCCTCATTTCAGCAGGTGAACCCCAGAGCTTCCCTTTTCCCACTGAAACCCCTCTGACAAAACCCTTGCTTCAACCCTTGCTGGGGTTGGGATCAAACAACTGCTTGGGAAGTGGCAGAACGAGAAGGGATCCGGGGGCCCACTTCCACATTGTAGATAAATGAGGCAAGGACTATCTTTTTTTCTTAATATAAATCACAAATTCAGCTGATCTTGCCCTCATTTGAAAAACAGAATAGAAGCCTTCACAAAAGAAATGGCAAGTTTATCTGCACTTCGTGATCACGCTCACTTTTTTTTTCCTACCTGGCTGTGTTTTCTCTTCCATGTGCATCATTCAACCAAAGCAGACCTTGAGAAAGAATAGAGACACAGCCTGAGTCCAGACTGGAACTTCCTGGAAAGCTTCAAACAAACTGGAAAGGAGCTTGGAGAGAAGTGATGGCTAAAACCATTTAGTGATTTTATTTCTCTGATTTCTTCTCTGTTTGTTAGTGGGAAGATTATGTTGGATTTTTTTTAATATCAAATAGTTTTTCAGTAATTATGGTCTCCATAATTTCTTTCCTATTAAATTCTGGTACTAAAGGTGTATGGTCTGGCTGTGGATGATAGCCAGAGAAGGGGGAATTTGGAAGGAAACTCAGAGAAGCACAGAGATCACATTGAGGGCACTGATAAATCAGACAGACTTTGTGTAACTTGTACTACAGATCGGCAGAAGACCTGGGGGAAAGGCAGAGGTCCACTGGGAAGGAGGAGAAACCTGCTAAAACAAAGGAGAACGGAGCTGACAGTGGTGAGCTGTGTCATTTAGTCTCACCTTAGAGCTGTAAATGCCCAGGGGATTAATTTGACTGAATGGTCCTTCAGGATTTAAATTTTAAAAAACTATTAAAAACTGAGTAAAATTCATTGTTATAACTTGATAGTTTCTTAGTTCAGTATCTATATTTATTGAAGGCAAGAAGAGGATGAGAGGACATGGCCTCAAGTTGCACCAAGGAAATTCAGACATTAGGATATTAGGAAAAAATTCTTCACAGAAAGGCTTGTCAAGCATTGGAACAGGCAGTCCAGGGTAGTGGTGGAGTCACCATCCCCCAAAGTGTTCAAAAGCTTTGTAGCTGTGGCACTTAAGGGCATGGTTTACTGGTGAATATGATGCTGCTTTGTTGGATTTGGTGACCTTAAAGGGCTTTTCCAACCTTACCAATTCCATGATTCTACAAAGTCCTTAAGATAACATCGTTTTCTGAGGACATACTTCGATGTGCGTTTTCTCTGAGCTGCCTTATTCTGAGCAGTGCAGGCCTGCAGGGCAGGACAGGGATCATGGATGATCCAGCCAAGGCTGGGGGGAGCTGGGGGGGAATCAGATCTGCTGCCTGTGCTCACCCCGCTCAGGGCACAGACAGAGGCTGCCATGGCTCCAGCTGCCAGAAAATACTGGATTTGGCAAATGCTGGGCTCAAATACCCCTGCATTTAAATGGGAGACTCTCGGAGAGCCCTGCAGAGAGCTCTCGGATGGGCGCTGGGGCGGAAGGTGCCTGAGAGCTTTTGTGGAAGTGCAGGTAGGGAGGGATGGTGTGAGGGGCAGAGGGATAACTGGGCTGAAGAAGTAGCTCATCTGTCTCAGCCCCACCCACCTGGGTAACCTGGGAAGATCTCTGCCCATCACTACCCCCACAAGCAGTGAGGTGACACGGTGGCCCTCTGGTCTCAGCTCTGGGTTTGTAACCCCTCTCAGAGTTATTATTATCAGGCTCCTTTTAACTGCGATTGTTTAAAGTTGAGCAGAAATCAATTTCCATTAGTAAGGAAATAAGCACAAACGTAAAAAATTATGAATAGAATAAAGAATAAAGTGATAATTGCATCCTGTACCTCCACACACAGCAAGCCCCAGCTCAGCACGCTGCTGCCAGACATCCCCATGCAGTGGAGGCAGGCAGGATTATTGCCCCTGATCCTGCAAAGAGACCTTTGCTGAGATCCCATCAGTTTTGCAGGCACCTGTCCCCACAGTCCTGTGCAGGAAGGAGCCCTCAGGAGCCATTCTTGGGGAGACTTTATTGGCTTTGCTGTTGTGAGCCAGCAGAGTGATGCAATCACAGCAAAGAGCATGGAGGCAACAGACAACATTTGAAAAACTCTAAATGCAGAGTGCAGATTTGTCTGGTACTTTAAATCATGTTTGTGTGGTTTTGGTATTGTTTTGGTGTTTATTTTTTTTAATAGAATCACAGAATGGTTTGGGTTGGAAGGCACTTTAAAGATCACCTCATTCCAACCCCCTTGCCATGGGCAGGAGCACCTTCCACTAGACCAAACACATAGATGGGATGTGATAAATGGCAATTAAACTGTTCATTTCAGGTGAGGAATAGACCAAGGGAGTAGCTCCTATCTGGGCTGCCATGCAGGCTGGGTGAGTTGTCCTTCAGCCTCAGATGTGATGCCACTGGACGGACTACACCTGCAAGTGGTGAAGTGTTGTGGGGCACTTTTGTGTGCTTGTTCTGTGCCAGATGAGTGGTGGTGCCACATTTCACCAAGCCAGGCTGAAGTCTGACACCTCTCCTGGGGGAAGAAGGTGGGTCTGGCCAGGGAGAGCCTGGCCTTGATGACCATCTGGACATGTCCCAAAGAGCCCTTTGCTGGAGGCTGGGGAGGAAGTTGTTGCAGTCGTTTCCCATCTGATTTCTAACATGTGTCACAAGTCAGTAGGCTGAGTTTATAACACTGCCCATACTTATATTCTCCTTGTTATTTTATAGAACTGGTTTCTGAGGGCACCTAGTGATTCTGTTCGTGAGTCTTCCTCTAGTTTTCTTTCAATTTAATATACATTATAGTTATTATTTTTACCGGTTCTTGCAGTGCATCTCTGACTCTCAGGTCTCCTTTAACCAAATGTTTGGGGTTTCTTTTTTTCCCAGGTTCACATGCTGGTCGTGGCCAAAGCTTTGCACAGAGAAAGGGCCTCTGATCCTGGGGGTCTGAATATGATGAGTTGACAAGGACTTTGGAAACAGAGCACGGGCTAATAAACCAACTCTGAAAGTTTTGAGACCCTGTTATGCTCTTGGAGAGATTTTTGACCCTTGTGAAAACCTTTTTAAAGATGTCTTCTGCCTTTTTGTGTCCTGGCCTAAATGAAAGGATTTATAATAGTGACAACAGTGAAAAACCAGCCTTAGTTTGAAGAATGTTTTCAGCCTTTTCCATCAAAATTTATAATCCTGTTATTTTATCTTTATGAAACCGTGTAGAAACAATGCTTAACCAAAGAACAAAATAAATATGCATTCTTTCTAAACTTGTATCAGTTAATGATTCTCAGTTCGGCATGGAATAGTAAGTAATACCTCATCAGATAAAACCTCCAAGCTCACTCTTGAAGACATATTTGTTTAGAAATGAGATGAAAGCCAGTACAAGCTTTATATGACATCTTTTTGAAACAATAAAATTACTATTTTTTACAAAATGTTGTATATTTCTTTTCAGCACAGATGGTTAATGACAGTGTGGACAACAAAGTAGAAGACTAAAAATGAGCAAGAAAAATTAAGAATGTTACACAGAGTAAAATAAGAGTTGATGGAGTAAGTCTAAGTGAAGTACTGATGATATTTTAATTTCACAAGTACATATTTTCCAGGTCTTTCGAAACAGGGGGGTGGGAGGAACCACAGAAGAAAATAAAGTTGTTAAAACACTTTAAAAAGAATGAAGTCAATCTACCACTAAAAAAAAGAAAGCAGATAGTTACAGAGACCTGTGGTGGGGAGCGTGGGGTGTCTTGCCATGGCAGGAGGGGCTGTGCCAGCTGAGGAGATGCAAAATGAATTGAAGGAAGATCTAACAAAAATTAGAACTGCTTAAGCAGTAAGTTAATTAATTTTCAATGTGGAAAAGCTATTATGTGCAATTACAAACTTGGATTGGGGTTGGGTTTTTTCGTTATTTACCTAAGAAAAAAAATTTCATGTGTTTTTCATGCTGGCTGATATTTGTGAATTTAGTAATATTTCACCACTGTTTAGATAAGAATGGGAATTATTAATTGTGACCAACAGGGAGGAAAAGTTCATACCTGTATTTCTTACAGGGTTTTTTCCAGTTTTTTTCTTTGCAACTGTTACTTTTCTGCACATTTTAGTTTTAGGAACTACAGCTGCAAGGAGGGCATTTTGTTCAGCACTTTGCTGTTTGCATTTAAACTCAGCTCAAGAAAGTATTTCATGTGCAGCCAAAGCATCTGATTTCCAGGAGTGCTGAGCCCCTGAGAAGTAATGAATGGAGGTCACTGGAGAGCTGCAGGTTTGGGGTGTTGATGCTGTGTGCCAAGGTGTGTGATGTGTCACCACCTCAAACACCTATGGGTTAGTACAGGTGACTTTCCATTTTGGTCCTGAAAGGAAACAGGCACCTGTGCTGCTCAGCTGGGTTTTAAAAGCTGCAGAACTGATCTCCCACAGCCTTGGGGAGGAGCCCTGGCAGTGCTGCCTCCTGTGACAGCTCTGAGGGGAAAGCCCTGCCATGGCCTCGCAGCTCCCTGCATTGGCATTAAAGGTCAGGTGAATGCAGTGGGTTCTGTGCCTGCATTGTGTTTGTTACCTGGTGACAGGTCACGGCCGTATGATCCCAAACCAGCCCCTTTGCTGGGTAAACTGGCTGCTTTGCCAAGAGCTGAAGCTTGGCAGATGGAAAGGGAGAGGACAGTGCCCCAGAACTCATGCCCAAGCTTCAGGCTTTGCTCTAATACCCAGCTGCAGACTCCCCAGAGCACTCAGACACCTGAAACATCCCTTCTGACACATTCCCTGTCTACAGGTGAGGTCCCAAACAGCATCTTCTAAACTGGGCAAACTGGAGATGCATATTTAAAGAGCATTTTCACCTTGATTAACAATTGACAACAGGAACATATTTAGAGTAGCTGGTTGTATAAATACACTTGCTTTTAGGTCAGGAAAGGGAGAGCAGAGCAAATAGAGAGGTTTATGGCTCCAGGCTCTTTGTTAAGAGTTTACTCTCAGCTTTTTTAAGGGGCTCGGTCACAGTGGGGGCAGCCCAGGTTTTCCCCCGTGTTTACAAAGCATGTGCAATGCCTTACACGTTTTTTGAAAAGACATAATTACCTTAAGAGCTTTGGAATTTTTTTCTCCTTTAAAAAAAAGTAGAAACAATGGAATGGGAAATGTCGAAGGGAGATACTGCTCAGAGCCAAAGCAATTTCCTTGCAAGGAACCAACATGATAATGCAAATGGCTGGGGACTGTAAAATAGGGCTGATTCTCCCCCAAGTGCATTTTATATCCTCAGAGTGAAAAGCACCAACTGCTGAGGCTGAGGTGAGTGTCTGTCCCTCTGTGAGCAAGATCAAACCACTCCAGAGCTTCCCATGGGCCGGGCAAGCCAGGGCAGCACTGGGGCAAGCACTGTTTGAATGCCATGGTCTGCTTGCAAAAGGAGGCTCTGAAGAACTCAGCCCCAGAATATGCACACCTTACAGAGTAATTCCTTAGCCTTGTTAATGTTTTATTGCACAATGTGTTTACAATGACAGCAAACCTTTCAAACTGCAGCGGGATAACACGCTTCCTCGACGTATTAAAAAATAATGTTAGTGTAGATTTTATGTACCAGGGTGTAGACTGCTGCTAAGAGGCTGCTTTGACAACATTCTTTTTGAGGTTTACAGAAAGCATAATAAAATATGTAAGTTACATTTCTACAAACAAAAACTATAACATAAGTTATTTATAAGCATGAGATACAAATGGTATCATGATAAATAAACCTTAATGGATACCTGTGGCATTCATCCTAATGTAATTTGCCCAGCAAAAGTCATATTTAGTAGAAAAACCTGGCAGCAGCTGTGTGTTGATATATAAAATAAGAATGAAAGAGGGAAGGAAGCGGTGCTGAAACCCCGGCTGCTTCCCCGGGCGTATCCACAACCTGCTGTACCTCCCTGCCTTCCCCTTCACCTGGGGCTGGCACTGCTGCTCGGGGAGACCAGATGTCTCTGCATCTTTCAGGACTTGTCCACAATACCAGGATGTTCCCTGTCGGCTTCACTACAGTCTGATTTTATCAGAGGTGGCAGAAAGAAATTGAGCCCCATCTGCCCATCATCCTCTGTGCTCCCTTCCCTTACAGCGGTGGCTTTTTCCCCAGCACCTCCCTTGTACCCTCCCCATCTCACGTAGCCTCAGCCATTTGTGGAATGATTCATGGATTCTGAACTAAAATAAAATTTTGGCTTTTCTGATATAACAGTTAAGGTTACCTACCTCACAAAGATGAGCTTTGGAACTACTGAGGCACGTTCATCTGTCAGAGATTGCAGCCCCCATGAGCATAAGCTCTGAGCAGGCTTCCACCTGCTGGGACACGGAGGACACAGAGTTTTATCAGTGTCCATGTATCCAGCCTGTCAGGCTGGGCTATGGGGCAGGTGTCCTATCTCCTTCAGGTCGGGGTATAGGGAGTGTCCCTTGTTCTGCTGGGGAAAGGGCTGCTGAAGGCAGAGCTCTGCTACCCCATCCCCCCCTCTGCTTGTGTGGAATGAGGCTCTCCCCAGCTGGAGGCAGGAGGGGCACAGCCCTCCAAGCCCAAAGGAAGGGGCAGAGGGGAATGACTTTTAGCTCCACAGCACCAGAGCTCTTCCCACCGAAAAAGCGCAGCTGACTTAACCCTTGTGGGCTGACGAAACAGTGGATCTGCTGTGCTGAGCACCAGGAGCTGAGTGCCTGCCCATGGTGCTGCCCCGTGAGAGCTCGACCACAGGCTGGCACCCGGGGTCCTGCTCCATCGCTGGGATGGGGCAGTCACGCCACTGCTCTGTCCTGGGGCCTGTTGGCCACGGTGGTCCCCACCCAGGGGGCTCAGCCCTGATGAGGAGGACCAACAGAGTTTCCCAGAGCCCTGCAGAAGGTCTGACGGTCAGGACTGCATCCCCTTCCAGTGCACACCCCTCAGTCCTTGCCACTGTGTGTCCCTGGCTGGGCACAGCTGGGTATGGGCAGAGCTCAGGCAGTGTCTCACTGCATGTTTTTGCTGTCCCCTTCTTCCTTCCCCTTCCCATACCAGGACACAGAGTACCCTTGTCCCTCTCCAGCCTGAACACCAGCATCTCCTGCCAGCTCCACAACAATGCTGCTTCCAGGGCTACAGCTGAAAAGCAACTTGTGTCCTCTGTTGTGCTGACTTCCACTCAAAACCATGCTGGGTTCATGCAGGAATAACCATTCAGAAAGGGCTGTGGAGCACAGGATCAGCCTTGCCCACCCTGAGACCTGCTGCCAAAGACAGGAGCTACAGCAGGAACATCACAGTGTCTGCTGCTGCTTTCTTGTGCAGTGAGATATTGCTGTTCTCTGTCACACTGTAGTTAAAAACAAAACCGAAAGCAATGAGTGATGCCCTTGTGGAGTGGCATGTTCCCAAAGCTGCTGGTGCCTCCTGCACCACCAAGGAGCCAGACCAGCTCACAACCCCGAATTCTTGCGTGTTTAGGGAGGGTCTGTGGACAACAGAGGAGTTTGGTACCTGAGAGTTGACAAGGCCTTGAGGAGGCAGTGTGACAGCTAGTGGGGTAGCATGAAGATGCTTCTGAAGACCTGAGCTGTAGGTTAGATGCTGGTCAAACCCCTCTTTCTCCAAGTAATTGCCTTCCAGCTGTTAGGCAGTACCTTGTGCACCACTGCTGGTCCCAGGCCCAGATGGAAAGAGCCGTTGCAGGAACTGGAGCTTCTAGACCTTGGACATGCAGGACAGTGTGCTGGGGACGTGGCCCAGGACATCACAGCCTGAGTGCTGAGGAAAGGACGATGCAAGAGGAGCTGGAAATGCAGAAGTGCAGCTGATTGGATGTACTGGGACAGCTCTCTGGAGCACTGGGAGTCAGACTCGGCTGGACTAAAGCCCCAGCACAGCAGTTCAGTAGCAGTGGAATGTGCTCAGCAATTTCAGGTGTGATCCAGCCTCTTCACTACCTGGGCTCACTGAAGCCCCTGAGCCTGTATTTCCACAGCATTGTTGCAGGCACATTTGATGCTGCCACTCTCCCAGGATGAGCCCAATGGGCATCACAGGCCTGGGCACCACCATGACCACTCAGCTGTGCCAACTTGCACCTCTAACCTCCACAGCTGCATCACAAACGCAGTGGTTGCAGGCTGTAGGGCTGTTCAAAGCATGTGCCCTGGACAGGCTCCAGGCTTTGTGGTGGTGTCTCCTCTCGAGCCAAGCACAGCCTCACAGCCCGTGCACAAGCAGCCGTGGTGGGTGGGCACAGAGGGTGATTAGCAGTGTTTATCACATGTGTTTATTATCTCATCCTACAGGAAGCATTTTAAAAGCCAAACGGTGGCATTGGCCACTGCCAGGCACATTGAGGAATTCTGCAAGGATATGGGTCCTTTGAGGACATGGTCCTACAAGGACGCCCTCCCTACAGAGTCCTCCGTGTTTTGAGCCCAAAGTCATTCCTGGGGCTGAGGAGTGTGTGTGCACCACAACCAAACATGGGGACTGTGGCAGGCTGCAGCACGTCCCCCTCCATATCCCCTTCATGGCAGCCAGGCCTGGGAGAAACTCTGGGTTTCAGGGATGAGTGAGACAGATGCTGCACCTCTGTCCCCAGTGAATCCCAGTGACAAACTGGATGGGAGACTCTTCTGCCCACTGGTGCCAGGGAGGTGGTCACTCCTCTTACACAGCACTAGTTACTTTTTTTCCCCTGCTTAACTATGTCCCCCCATGCCTTCACAGGTGGCTGGAGCAGTGCTCTCTGGCCCCGGTCAGCCTCGGTGACTCAGCCCTGCTCCCTGACAGGCCAAAGGAGCCACGCCCCAGCCTGGCAGTGGGGCTGCATGGAGCTTCTCTCTGCCAGCACCACGGGCTCAGCACCACATCTCAGTTAATGTTTGTACAATATGCAGAGTTTTAGAGGACTGACAATGCCCCCTCTCGCTCCACAGCAGCCTTCCCACATATTCCCAGAACCCTCCCTTCCCAGCCTCCTCCCGCCTGCACGGCTCACCCCCGCCCAACCAGGCACCATCCCCTAAGTGCTGCAGCTGCCCAGCCCCCTGTGCTGGGCCAGAGGCACCCGCAGCCAGTGCTCAGGTGGCACTCACAGGCTGGTTTCCTGGCATGCTGTGCCACACTGTGCCATGCAAAGGCCATGCTGTGCTGTGCCATTCCGTGCCACTCCATACAAAGGCAATGCCATGCCGTGCCATGCCAAGGCCAGGCTATGCTATGCCACACTTTGCTATGCACGTCTGGGGCCTGGCCAGAGCCCAGCTGGGTATGGGGTTCCTTACACTCAGCTGCAGCCCTGCGATCGGGAGCTGCGCCTGCCCGGGGGTTCTGCTGCTTCCCCGGGCCCGGCCGGGCCAGCCCTTGGGTCCGGCTCCCCGATGGCACAGAGTGGCCGAGGTTTGGGCGGGCACGCCCATCCCCGCGCCACAGTCACCTGGCGGGCCCCTGGCCCTGCCGGGGGCCGCAGCACCGCGCCGTGCCGGGAGCACCTGGGGACCCGGCTCCGGCCCAGGTCGCGCCGTCGGGGCCGCAGATCCGCTCGCTCCGGGTGGGGGCCGGGAGGGAGGGAGCGGAGCCCGGCAAAGAGCCAGGGACGGCGGCATTTGGCAAAGCGGAAGCGGATTTTGGGTAGAAAGCGGTGCCGTGCGAGGCTGTGCGGAGCTCTGTGCGGGGCTCTGCACGCCCCCAGCCCGCGGAGGGGCGAGGAAGACGAAGCGGCTGCGGGAGAGCTGCATTTAAGGATACCATACGTCCGGGGTTATTAATTATAAAACATAATTAAAGTAAAACTGCAGAACGTCAACATATTAAATTTAAAAGCTAATATTAAAATAGCGTTAATATTTAATAAGGTAGCTGAGCGTTACAGAGCTGTACGCTGATACTCTATATTTAACTGTGTAAAACCAGGAGAGTTTTCCCAAAGAAAAATGTATTGTTTAGCTGATTATCAAAGACTCTGTGATATATTATCCATTTCACAAAAATAATATAGATATCTTTTTAAATATAGTAATAAAAACATACTAGCGCCTTTTAAATATACTATTACTTACCACCCCTTTTCATATTGTACTATCACAGACACTTTGGAATTGGTTTAAAAGCACATCATTCATTATTCAAAGCTCATCTTTGCATATTATTCCAGCTCAAGTCTGCCAGGCTCCCTGTGAAATCGTTCACAAAATTGATAACAGCAGACACACACGCAATAAAAAGATCGCCTTGGGCAGCCCAAGCTCCCATTATGCAGATCGAGCTGCAATTTTCTCTAACAAAGCCTGCCCTGATCCAGGACTGGGTGGCACTTTATTTTTTTCTTTATTTATTTAGCCTCCACGGATTGACTTTTTTTTTTTTTTTTTTTTTTTACCTTTTCCCCCGCTCCTTTTCCCCTCTGCCCCCTCGCACCACCTCCCGCTCGCCCCGCCGGGCCGTCCGGAGCGGGGCCCCGAGGGTCGGGCGCCCGCGGCCGCTCCGTTGGGGCTGTGCGGCCCCGCACCAGCTTGCGGGATCGCCTCAATCCGATTAGCTCCGCTCCGGGGAGCGGCGGCTCCGCTCGCACCGAGCGGGGACAATCCGATTAGGCTGCCCGGGGCCGGGGGTGGCAGCGGGCGGTTCCCCCGGGGGGCTGGGCGTTTAATAGCCGTGTTAATAATCGCCGGGCGGGGCGGGGTTCGCGTCCCTCGATGTCGGGAGCCGGGGAAGGCTCCTCGACGGCCTCGGGCAGGGACGAGCCTCCGCCACTCCCCGGGAAACTGTCGCGGCAGTTTCGCTGCAGCCGCCGGGCCCCGTCGGGGGCGGCGCCGGGCCGGACCCCGAGCCCTGTGCGGGGCAGAGAAGGCAGGGGGCGCATGGAAAAGGCACCCCCGACCCCGCTTCTGCCGCGGGGCAAGAGCCGAGGGGAGCGCGGCCCGCAGGTGCCCCGGCCGCGGGCGGGCTCCAAGCAGTGCCCGGCAGGTTGGTCCCGCTCGCTGCCGCTGAAACGATTCGGAGCGTTGCGGTAATTGAATCCTAAGGTTTAAAAACTAATCAAGTCCTTCCTGTCACCGCTCCGGCATCCCGGGCTCGATCTGCCAGGTGCTGATCAAATGCCATTACATTCTATTAACAGGGAAATTCTATTCCCTGTTTTCATTTCCCTTTATAAGAGGGAACTAAGTAAATGCACTGAGCGTTATTTAATTGTTAACGCCTTGAGTCCCGTTCGGCCGTCAGGGACCGGCTGCAAACGCGCTCGGCGGCCGCGCCGGGCTCCACAAATTAAGCCTAAACGGAATCTACCCCTGCAAGACCCCGGGCGACACCCGGCCCGGCCCCAGGCACCGCCTCGTCCCGCCGCTCCGCGCTGCCGTTGGGGCGGGCGCCTGGCGTGGCCTGGCGGGCCTGGGCAGCCTCAGGGGGCCGGGACCGAGTCCCGCTTCGCAGGGTCGCCTCGGGCGGGCAGCGCAGAGCGGACCGTCGGGGGGTCGCGGCTCCGTCGGGTCGGGGCTGAGCCGGGCCCGTCGGGCGGTGCGGAGCCGTCGGGCGGGGCGGGGCCGCGGTCAGTGCTGTGCGGGGCGCTGCGCACTGCGGGGCCGGGGTCGGTGCGGGGCGGTGCGCGGTTCAGGGCCCGACCGGGGCCACGCGCGGTGCGGGGCCGTGGGCGGTGCGGGGCGGTCGCGGTGCACCCCCGACGTGCGGCCCGTCCCGCCCCCCCCCGCGCGGGGCCATTGTCCGCGCGCGCTGTGAT
>NW_020897965.1:666832-698082 GCF_003984885.1 Neopelma chrysocephalum
GGGGCGCACGCGGCGCGGGGCGCGCGGCGGGCGCGGGCGGGGACGGGGCTGCGCGCGCGCCCGCGCGCTCCGCAAAGTTTGGTGTCGCGGCGGGTCCGGGGCCGCGAGCGCAGCGCGAGCGGCGGCGCCTCCAGAGCGGCCACGGCCGAGGATGGACCCGCCGAGGATGGACCCGCCGGGGCCCGCGCAGGGCCAGCACCAGCACGAGCCCATCAGCTTCGGCATCGACCAGATCCTCAACAGCCCCGAGCAGGACAGCGCTCCCCCGCCGCCGCCGCCGCCCCCGCGGGGCCCCGACGGCGCGACCTTCCTGGGCGGCCCCGGCGGCCGCGGCGGCGCGCCCTACCCGGCCCTGCCGGCCCCCTTCCCGGCCATCGCCGCGCCCTTCGAGGACTCGGGATCGTACAGTGTGAACCTCAGCCTGGCGCCGGCCGGCGTGATCCGGGTGCCGGCGCACAGGCCCATCCCCGGGGCCGTGCCGCCGCCCATCTCCAGCGCCATCCCGACCATGCCCGCCGTGCCCAGTCTGGGCAGCCTCAACTTCCCCTGGATGGAGAGCAGCAGGCGCTTCGTCAAGGACAGGTTCACAGGTAAGGCGCCGGGGCGGAGCGGGCGAGCCGGCTCGCGACAAGCAACGAAAGGGCCAATAAAAAATGTAAAACGAAATAATTATAGTAATGCGAATAAGAATAAAAGTAAAGGCGGCCGCTGGATGCTTCCCTCCCCCGCGCTCGCAGCGAGCCGAAAAATCGCTCTCCTCACGGCGTGGATAGCGCGGGGCGCCCCAGGGGGCGGCCGGGCCCCACTCGCCTCCGCAGCCCTTCGACGAGAGGTGGAAGAGGGACCCCGGGGAGCCGCGGTCCCTTCGGGGGCCGACGGGGCGCGGGCGGCCGGCGGGCAGAGCGGCGGCCCCGGGGGGGCGGCCGGCACCGTGCGGGCGCGGGGCTGACCCCTGTGCTTCCCATCCGGGCAGCGGCGGCGGCGCTGACGCCCTTCACGGTGACCCGGCGGATCGGGCATCCCTACCAGAACCGGACTCCGCCGAAGCGCAAGAAGCCGCGGACATCCTTCTCCCGGGTGCAGATCTGCGAGCTGGAGAAGCGCTTCCATCGGCAGAAGTACCTGGCCTCGGCCGAGCGCGCTGCCCTCGCCAAGTCCCTCAAGATGACGGACGCCCAGGTGAAGACCTGGTTCCAGAACCGGCGCACCAAGTGGCGGTGAGTCCCGCGCCCCCGGAGCCGCCCCGTCCCCCGCCCGCCGCCCCGCGAGCCTGGCCGGGATCGCCCCCGGAGCCGGCTCCCGGCAGCCGAACGGTTGGGGGTAAATTTTTATTATTTTAATACCGTAATTATTATTGTTACTATCTTTATATTTTTCTTTTTTGTAGTCCCCCATTCGGAAAACGGGGGATTATTCGTAAAAACGAGGGATTATTCGAAAAAACGGGGAATTGTTCGAAGAAACGGGGAAATAATTCGAAAAAAATCGGGGGAATATTGGGAGAAAACGGGGGAATATTTGGAAACGGTATTGCTGTGAAACACCGGGTTTACAGGCGCTTCCCGCCTCCCGGAGTCGCTCCGTTGGCGGTCGAGCGGCGGCCGCCCACCCGGTCTGCCCGGCCCCGGTAGGACGCGGCCCCGCTGTCCCCGGGGATGCTCCGGCCGCCCTGCCTGGGTCCCGCGGCCCCGGGCCCGTCGCTCTCCGCGGGGTCCCGGGCGCGGGCTGAGCGTGTCCCCCGGCAGGCGGCAGACGGCGGAGGAGCGGGAGGCCGAGCGGCAGCAGGCGAGCCGGCTGATGCTGCAGCTGCAGCACGACGCCTTCCAGAAGTCGCTGAACGAGTCGATCCAGCCCGACCCGCTGTGCCTGCACAACTCGTCGCTGTTCGCGCTGCAGAACCTGCAGCCCTGGGAGGAGGAGAGTGCCAAGATCCCCCCGGTCACCTCCCTCGTTTGAGCCCGGCAGCCCGGGCACGCAGCGAACTGGCCCGCGGAGCGCGGCCGGCAGCTCCCCCTGCCCCGGGGCCGCGGTTCCCCCCCGACGGGGCAGGGGGCGGGGGCGGCGAGCGGCGCTCACGGGGCTGGGACTGGGACCGACCGGAGCCGGAGCCACTTCCCCGAGGCCGGCGCGGAGCGGAGCCGCTTGTATATTTGTGTCGATGTTCCACTAGGAAGGGAAATATGTCACTTTTTGTAAGAAGTGTTAATACTTTAATTTATTTATGCATCGAGATTTTGGGCACTACTAATATGGAATTATATAAAACCTCGATTATTTATATCGAAATCTGAACATAGGTATTTTGTGTTGGCTTTGGAACAAAAGGCTATTTTTTTTCCTGTTCTGAGGATAGTGTAAAGAAAAAATACCTCCCTGTCACTTAGCGGAGGGGACTCGGTTGAGCCGGTGATGACTCATTAGCTTAGGAAACCCTATTAAACTGAAAAACGGTAGCTCCCATCTGTCCCAGGTGAAGTTAATGTCAGCTGTAATTTATTCACCGTGGTAATAAGGGCTCCTTCCAGGCACCACACGCCGTTCTGTCCTCACCTTCCCAGCCGATGAGCTTTAGCGCCCCGAAACAGCAGTCGCTCCCTGCGCCACCGGCTCTCGAGAAAGCGCCTTATGTTTCATAATAAAGAAGATTTGGGGTTGACACAGACCATGTATAATACTTTATACTTGCCGAGACGTGTAAATAAACGTTTTCTTTACAAACGCCTCTCTGCTCTCTGACTGCCGCCGCGACGGGGGGAGCCGAGCGGAGCCCGCCGGGCCGGGCGCTGCGGGGTGGGCGGCGGAGACGGAGGTGAGAGGCCGGAACGGGGGCGGCGAGAGGACCGGGGAGTGGGCCCGGGGTGGCCGGCGGGCTCGGAGCGGGACCAGGCCGCTGGTACGCGATGCTGCCGGTCGCTCCCCGCGCCGCCGGTGCTGGGGGGAAGCGTCCAGGAGCGGCCCCGGGTTTGGGACACGGTCGGCAACGCCGCGTGGGAGCGAGGGGAGGGAGGGGCGCGGGGCCGCGGCTCCGCCGGTGGAGGCCCCGCCGGGGCCCGGTAATTCCGCCCCGCCGGGCCCCGGTAATTCCGCCCCGCGGTCCCACCGCTCCTGCCGGCGGGGCCCGGCGGTTTTCGTTTCGCTGCCTTCACTGCGCGCACCGCGCCGGCAGCGGGACGGCGGCGGCGGCCGCGGCTCCCGGTGCCCGCCCCCAGCACCGGGGTGCGGGGGGATTTTTTAAGAACAACCTCCCGTAGTTCTCGGACCCGGGTGTCCCGGCCTCCAGCAACGGGGGAAGCTGCAAAACTGACATTTTTAAAAAGCAGCCATGGGCCGTGCGGGTTTCCACCGGCCCTGGGCAGGACCCGGCACGGTCGTGGCCGCGTTCCCGGGTGGGGGTCTGGAGGGGTTCTGCCGCTCCCACGGTCACCGGGAGGCTGCAGGAGTGTAACACCGTTCCGGGGCTCGGCGGTCCCGATCCCGGCTGCGGCACAGGGCGGTTTAGGGCCAGGCAGCCGCACAGGGCGAGGGATGGAGCAAATATTTCCTTGACCAATTCTTTCCTCAGCAGGACCAGAGCACGGGGGCCGGTCGTAGCCGGGGTTTGGTTTGTCGGGGGGAGACTGTGGAGGTCCCACAGCAGGGCCAAATCCAGTCACAGCGGGGTGATGGTGCTGGGGCCGTGCAGCTGCTCGACTAGTGCCGTTCACCAGCCGGAATGTGCGGCCTGAGCTGGAACACCGATCGAGGGAAAGTCTCTGGCAGGGAAGGAAAAAAAAAACAACGGGGAAATCTATACTGTGCGACAAGACGCGGGGGATCTCCGCCCTCCGCTCCACTGTCCCCACCAGAGCCCCACGACTGCCTTGCCCCAGCCCCAACCTGGTCCCATTTGGTCCTTTCGTTATCTCGCCGCGCGGCGATGCCAGGGCTGCCGGCCCTCGGCGTTCCTCTCGGCATCAGCAGTGTATGCGGGGCAGAGAGGGAGAAAACCCCCCGCTATCGTAGGCAGAACAGCCCGGAGAAACCCGCGTGTTAGAGAAAACGTGGAAGAGTCAAGCTCTGAATGGGGATGGAATACACGGGCGCCCATATTCACGTGTGTATTGGTGTTGTGTTCTACCTGTACCCCCGAACATCTATAGCTGTATTGTGTTCAACACATCGTTGTTCTTTAACTGTTCGAGCACCCCGTAACCATTAACTTATGTGTTCCTGATTTCCCTGCAGTTTTTCCCAAACTGCTGTAAGCCAGGAGCGGCGTGTTTGCAGAGAGCAAAATGATGCTGCGTTCTGCAGTAACCAGCTTCGTGGCAGGCGAGGATCTTGCGCAAAGCACCGTCTGCTTAGAGCCCTGTTACGAACGGCAGTGCCATGGGGGTCTGAACTCGGCGGGGACAGCCCAGGCAGGGCTCGGGGTCCCCTCGCCGCTGCTGCCCGTGGGCAGCAGCGGGCAGCGGGATTGAGCCTCGGGGCACCACAATTTGTCAAAGGACTTCAGAAACCAGAAACAAACTTCCCTTTCAGCTGTCTGACGAGTCATCAAATAGTGGGATTTGCGTCGTGGGGGCTGCCTTGGGCTTGCTGGTGTCTTTGTTTCCGAAGAGCTGTTCTCGAGGATTTGAGCTGTGCTGAGGATGAGGGAGACAAACTGTCTCCTGCATCCACATCTTGTAAGACAAGAATGCGTGGGCAATACGGGGCAACTGATCTGTGCGGTGGTGCTGAAGGGACAGAAGTGGGGGCTACCTCCAATTACTCTGTCCAGCTAATCCAGTGTTTACGGGAGCCTCGGGAAAACACCAGTTGG
Source organism: Neopelma chrysocephalum (assembly GCF_003984885.1). NCBI lineage: Eukaryota > Metazoa > Chordata > Aves > Passeriformes > Pipridae > Neopelma > Neopelma chrysocephalum. The sequence continues at coordinate 671,637 of NW_020897965.1, forward strand.
AATATACACACAGTATTTCCCTCTGTGGATGAGAGCAGTGTTCCCTGCCAGCCTGGTTCAGGTGTGACAGGGTTGTCTGATGGTACCTGCTGTGTATCTCTGAAGGTCTGTCAACGGAGAGAGATCCCCATGAGGGCTTGCACGGAGTTTAGACCCTACCAGCTTGAGCCTCTTTGTACCAAAGAATGTAATCCTTGGTATAAAGGAGGATGTGAGTGCCCTGTAGAGGAGAGGACACCTTTTGGGGGTGGGCTGGCTGTTGTCCTGATCCTATTGATTGACCTGTCCACATATTGCACATGGGCTGTGGGGTGGACAACTCAAGTTGAGCAGCTGTTTGACTTCCCAGCTTCTGAAACAGCCTTCTTGCAGCATGGGCCCTGGCTAGTTGTGGGGGAACATGGTTTTTCTTTCACGCTCCCCCTCATTACAAAATGCTCCTTTACCTCCACGGGAGACTCCTTAAAAGACTCCAGTCAGCGGAGGATGAGACCGGTGGAGTGCAGGCAGTGTGAGGGCAGCAGCAGCTCCTGTGGCTGTATTGCAGCGTGGCTATTTCACAGGGAGTCATTTCAGTGTAGGCAGTGAAAGTCTTGTGATGGAGATGTGGTCTGAGAGTGCTGAAGATGCTGCACATCCCATCAAGCTGAGTTTTAATCTGTTGATTCTTGATGCTGCTATGAAATGGATGATTCTCAGCTTTTGGATGATCTTTCCGAAGCAGTCTCAAATCTGCAAGTGAAACAGCTCTGTGCATTTGTGCCCTGTAAAGCCCATGCTATGTACTCACACTCCCCCCCCATTTGGAAGTTTTAAGCCCAGAAAAACTTGTGTTTGTTGACCAAGGATGGAAAAGTGCAATGAGAGATAAGGACTATTGAATCGGCAATGGAACTTAACTTTGGGCAGCTTGCTTTCCAAACTTTGCTGAACCACGTGTGTAAGTGATTTCCCATCTAGGGCCGAGTGGGGGGCCCAGGTGAGTGGGGGGACAAACAAGGTGGAGCTCGGCATAACTGGAGGAACATGGACCGTTTCTTTAGAGCTCCTCCTGAATCTGCTTTAAGCCCCAGCCCAAAGCAGCTCCTGTACCATGCCCGCATGCACAAACCCCTCTCAGGACAAAAATGGCTCCACAATTTGCCTCTCTCAGCATTATTTTGTGCCCAGGGTATTAGATGTTGCGAAGTAATGCATGGTGATCAGATCTGTATAGGCAATTCTTTTCTAAATGGGCCTTAAAATCAATGGGTTATTAGCTCTCCTCCACTCCGTGATGAAAGCCTGGTCCTGTTAAACATGCAAACTACACAATATTCAAAGCCTTGGTTTACAAAAGTGTTTTGCTCAGCCAGGTCATAATTTAGTTCGTTTATAGCTGACATAAATAATACTGAGGTTGACATCTTGCTCACACCTATGAATTTTCCTTTCTGCACTAAAATCATCCCCACTGCTGATGAGTAATAATTTAAGGGCTGTGACTCACCCAGGTGAGCACTTGCTCATGTAGTTGTTCCTCCTCAGTTGGTAGATTCTCTCCTTATGTCTTGCCTGAGCAAGTTGGACCAGATAGATGATGTATTTGCTTCTGTGCAGTGGGCATTTTTTGGAGAAGAGGTATATACCCCCCCCTTTGGTTTAGGTATTTGGGGCATTTCCTTTCAATACTGTGTGTTTCCCTTGCCCAACCTCTTGAGCCCAGTAAGGTCCTAACTTTTTCCTTACTCAGCAGCAGAATAAATATTTCTACTTGGTGCCCACTTGTTTTTAAGGATCTAAATTTGCCTCCTGGAGGCACTCAGGTAGCTTTGATGTGCAGGGCTATAGTGCAGTTTGTGGCATTTTGGCATCTATGTGCTTTTTCTCCTTTTGAGGGGGTCTCTCTGCATTTCTAGGCATTTCAGATGTCTTAAAAATCTGCTGTTAAGTTAGCAGTAGTGACATTTAGATATATACTCCCATGAATTTAATTTAAGGATAAGAAATAAAATATTCTCCCCAGGTCATTGTGGCAATATGAGACATCTGCCTTAAAGGCATCTCTGCATTGTGCATTCAGAAATGTCCACGTGTCCTTTGTAGGATGTGCTCAGAGCTGGAAACACTGGGAGTGTGGGGCCTGAACCCTGTGAACTGCCGTGATCACGGAAGCACAGAATGATTTGGGTTGGAAGGGACATTAAAGCTCATCTGGTTCCAACCCCCTGCCCTGGGCAGGCACACCTTCCACTAGACCAAGTTGCTCCAAGCCCTGTCAAACCTGGTCTTGGACACTTTGGTGTTGGTGATGTTGGGTGTCCACCCTCTGTGCTGCACCAAGCGGGGCCTGAGCTTGCTGGGGTGCTGAGTGGGGCAGGCTCCAACACCCTCACAGGCCCAGACCTTAGGCCATTCTTCAAAAGAAGAAACTAAAATAAACAGTAAACTCTGCCTCTGGGTAGTGGACTCACACAGATCTCCCAGTAACATCTGGAGTATCTGTAGGGTGCTGTGTGGGCCCTTGGTGAATGTTCTGACCTGAGCCTGCAAGTATTTATTTCTGTCCCTGTGCCAGCCAGTCCCACAAAACCAGCCCTGTGCCTGTGCCTGTGCTTCCTCCCAGCTTGGGCCAGTTTGCTGGAGTTTGGGAGCAGTGTGCTGGGAGGAAATGGGCATGTGTGAGAAAACTGCCCCATTTCCAGCTCTGTCACACCTCTGAGCTGCTTGAACAAATCTCTGCACCATCGGGCAGTTCTGGATGTTACACGTTAGCAGTGAGATGCATTTTGCTCCGTGTGTGACCAGCTTCCTTTGGAAAGTAATCCAGATAGGAAGCACTGCCATGGCAAATTGGTGTGAGCCCTGTGGCCTGGTGAAGGTCCTCAAGCTTAGCAGAAGGTTGGACTGTCTGGTCCATCGTCTGTATGCCCAAACCTCCAGCTCCCTGTTCAGGTGAATGTCCATTTTCATATACTTCTTATTAGGGACACCAGGCATGATCTCATTGTCTTGGTTTTATTGTCTTTCATCTTTGGACTAAATAGCAGCTGGATGGAGGGGATAAAATTCATTACCATGGTTTGCCTACAGTCTTACTAGGCTGCTTCAGTCTTTTGAAAATGGAAGGTCATCAACCCCTGCCAGGCTCCTTAAATGACTTAAATTCGATGCCACAAGTGTTCCAGAATGCCCAAATGATCCCATTAATTTGGCATCCAGTATATGCTGCATTATACATACTGACTTCCATTGGCACATGCCACATCCAATCCATTAGTTGTGTGCAAATGCACTTAAGTTTTTTATTGCTCTTAGTTTTGTGTCATCAGCAAAGAAAGGTAAAGTTGATCTTCATCTAAATCACTGACATGGATTATTGCAATTGATTACAACGAAGAAAGAGCTTTTCAAGTTTCAAAGTTATGTTGTCTTTTATTTCCCCAAGTAGTAATCTGTACTGTTTAAGTTATTGCACAAGAACCGTCTCGGTAAGAGCTGTCCATATTACATTCCTCGTTGAGAACATTTGTGTGGTGGGCTGTCATGATTCCCCAGTTCTTTACAGAACACTGCTTTTATTCCTTCTGGTGGCAGAAAGGCACTTGATGTGCTTCACTCAATCCAGACAGAGAAGGAAGAAAAGGAGCAAACTGTGTACCTGCTGAAGCTAATGTTTGGGAGGTTGTGTTTTAATCTAAGATTAGAAAATTACTATTTTATTTACAGTTTAATCCACCATTCTTCCCAAGCTTAGCCCCTTAATTAGGCTAGTGTGTTGTCTGTCTCTGGATATACTTGACACCCAAGTATCCAGAGAGCAGTGCACAAGGGAAGGATGTGGCCCAGCTTCACATAATTTTTTTGACTGCAAAAAAAAAAGAGTGAAACTGCTGGTCTGTCCTTCCAAATCACCCTGCTTGCCCTGTGCCAGAACTGCTCTGTGTATGCAGGTGCTGCTTTACAGCTTCACAATCCCCAGCATTTACGCTGTGCCCTTCTCAGGCACATACTTGCACTCAGGCTCGTCTTTGCACAGCTCGTGAGTCTTGTTAAAAGTTGTGTGGTAAAATCAACTCTGTGTTTGCAAGAGTGATGCCTCAGCTTGAATTTAAGGTGCTGAACTCCCAGGTACTTTCATGAGGCAGTAGGTGCCAACCTGGTTGTGAAAAGACCCTCTGCATTTTCAGGGCAGCCTGGCAGTGCCTCGCCTCGGCTTCTCTCCCACACCTTCAGATCTCTTCAAAACTACACACCTGCCCTAAGGGCAGCAGTTCTTAAAACATGACCCTGAAACTTAACTGAAGGACTAATTATTAGTTAATAAAGCTTGTGGTTTATGGACTGGAGTGATAGAAAAGCCTGGCTAGAGTACAATGCTGTTAAACACTAGGCCTGCTGGTACGGTTTGGCTGTTTTAATACAAGTGAGAGGGCCAGCTCTTCAACTGGTGTAAATCAGCAAAGATCCATTAAGTTCAGTGGATCTCATCTACTTTACATCAGCTGAGGACATGACCCTGAGAACTTAATTGGTGGTATAATACAAAGACATTACAGTCTCTTCTCTCATTCGTCTGCACACGTCGTTCCCATTAATGGTAATGGGAGCAGCCCGTAAGGAATACGCAGCCGCGGGTGGGTACGGCTGGTGCCAGTCCCATGGCTGCTCCCACCAGGGCTGGTGCTCTGTTAAGCTGCTCTCGGCCTCCAAAGAGCCCATGCTCTCAAGTGAAGTGGGAAAACAAAGCAAAGCAGTTAATAATTAAAGAATCCTTCAACTCCCTTGGAGTGGTGGGACGGAGCAAGGGCTCCAAGGGCGCCTGTGTAGGGCTTAGTGTATGCGGTGGTCCTTGCCATGTTGGCACCCTGCCAGGGGGATGTGAGGCCAGAGTGGGTGGGGGAGCAGCATCTCTCACTCCATCGCTGCGGGTAGGTATGTCATGAGCCATGGCATGAGCTGTGCTTCCCTTGGAAATCTGGAAAATAGGGAATTTTGTCACAGCAGAAAATGTTTCTAGCTCTGGACAAAAGGTATCCCAGGAGCAGCCTGGGATGGAGCTCCCTGCCTACAGCCCACAGGCAAAGGCACCAGGCTGTGCTGTTCTTCCATGCCAGCTCTTCCCCTGTCCCCTCCAAATGTGTGCCCAACTCTGGCTCTGGGGGCAGAGGAGAAGCAGAGAGGATGGGGATGCTTTAACTGTCACAGAGCAGAAGACTGGGAGCAGGCAACAGTGCTCCTTTAAGACTTTTTGTCAAGTCCCTTTTCTTGTGTCTTTTGTACCCTTGAGGCTGGCATATGGGCAGGCAGGTGGGTGCATCTGCAGGGTGATGCGCAGGAGATGGTTCCTTCACAGACAGTGGAGACCTATTGGTAATTCATCTTGTTTTCGTTCTGGCATCTAAAAATCTGTCAGAGGAGCTGCAGTCCTGCATCCTGCTTCATGGGTTATCCTGATCTGTGCTCCTGAACAGAATTTCAAAGTACTTAGTCATGCTTTTTCTGGAGTTTCTTAAAATATTCTTTCTCTTCCTCGTGAGATGTCTTCTGTGGACACCCTGTCTCCATGTTGCCTCTCCGTTCCTGGCTGCAGCACACGTTGCCATCTCTCAGGTCACAGCCTGGTCTTGTGGTCTTTCTGGTCTTGTGCAGCTCCTCAGCCTTTATTTTTGGTCAGTTTTAGCAGCTGCTGAGCCCTCTGTTCCCAGATTTCCTCTGCTTCCAGCCTTCCTCTCTGCATAGGTGCGTGTTTGCTCTCCACCGGGAGTCAAGAGACCCCCCAACATTTTACTGCTCAAATGGCATCCTAATGTTGCTCTGTCTTCTTTTTGAAGAGTTGCAGAGGAAAAAAAAGTGGGATGTTGCATCTTGCCCAGAGAAGCTGAGATGGGTAATTGATTCTGAAAGCAGTTTGCACAGTCGGGGACTCGCTTGCTGAGGCTGCCGCATTGCACTGGGGAGCTTTGCTGTTTCGGTGCTCCGGCAGAGCAGCTGTTGTACCCGGCATTGCTTCCAGATTGTCATGGGCTGTGAAGGTTCTCCTGTCCTCAGACTGTTCATCAGGAATGCTTTCAATCTGAATTTGGCCCCTTTATTCAGCAGGAGGCCAACGGCGAGCATGGGGCTGGTGGGGAAGGAGCCTTTTCAGTTCTGAACAGGCACATCAGGGTTAGTGGTTTCACTTTGAAACTCCATTTTACAGCCATCAAGCCCAGTGCACACATGCCTCATGCTACTGTTCCATGTGGCAAAAGAAGACTGTCTCTGAAAGCCCAAGCAGGGAAAAAGCCTTTTCCACCCCTCCTAGGCTGAAATAGTTCAGAGTACCTGGAACAAGTGAAGTGTTCAGGATAAAAACATTTGCAGGACTTTTTTGCGGATCTGAAACACGATCCTCCTCTAAACCATCAAGGGTAGAAACTGTAGGATTTTAGGGCCTTTTTTCTGCCTTGTCATGCTTGTGGCTTTCCTACATTGATCTTTATGAAGTTGACCTTCTCTATCTCCATCTCTGCCAAGTGATTGTTGGGGAAAGGATGTAGTTCTGCTGCATGGAGAGGCTGGAGTAAAATCACTGCCCTCTTTTTACTGCCACACTGAATAAGGCAGGGAAAATAAAGCAGCCTGTGTCCCTTCCTTATGTCAGGACTCTTTTTGAAACCACAGGCACTTTCTCAAAAACATTCTTAGATGGAGTTTGTGACTGTCTGTGTGACTGACTCTCAAACTCCTTTGAGGGAGATCCTTCTGGAACAAATCTCCTGTCCCCCCATTCAAGCTTTTATCTTCCTGTACGGTTCAAGATTCACATGGACTACTGATTTCCCCTGTTCACCCTGCCAGACCCAGAGAGGTCTGCAAGGGCAGTTGTCTTCTGCTACCACGCAGAGCAGAGTCTGTCAGCCCTTTGTCAGACCCAGGCTTGTGGTCCTACAGCTCAGATGGGACTTCTGTGAGTGGGAACTAAACCAGAGGAAACCATGTTGAAGTGCACAACACAAATCACTGTTCACTAGTTCAGATGAAACAAAGAGACCCTGCCTCAGTCTTGTCCACCTCTGTTTACTTCTGCCACCTTGCTTTCTTTACATGCCAATCTGCAGCTTTCCAGCTGCAGCTGGAACACCTCCCCTAGCACTGGCTCCTCTTCTCAGTAGTGTTTGTTGCTTTGCGCTTCTTCTCTGGCCAAGACTCTTCCTTCTTCTCACTTAAAATTAACTCTGGGTTAACAGGCAGAGGTAGAAATGCACATGAATTGTGATGCATGCTCTGGCCCTGTTGGTTGTGGCAGTGAGTGAGGTGGGAAACCTCTGATGGATTCAGGGTGAATGGAGCACAAGCTGGTGGGGCTGGAGAGCAGGAACTGATGGAAGTGCAGTAAGTGGGAAAGCTGCAGGTGAAGGTCAGTGAAAGGAGATATCCCAGACCTCTGTCCATGCATAGAAAGCTGAGAAGGAGGAAGGGAGCCAGGAGTAAAAAAGAAGAGCAAAGCTGGGGGTGGGAGTGATGGGAACATCTGGGAGAGAGCTGGGGAATGGCTGTGCAGAGCTGCAGTGGTAGGGAAGGGACATCAGGATGCCTGGAGCAGTGGGAAGGAAGCTCTGCCATGAGGCTCTGTTGGACTTTTAGGTGGAAAAGAAATCTTTTTGTGTTTAAAACCACAGTGCAGTGGGGCTGTATGTGAGCAAGCAGCCAGATATTGCCGTAGAAATGGAAATGGTTTGGAATAAGTTCCTGCTGAGGGGCAGGGACGGCGTGCACAGTGCACTGTGCACAGTGTTTTGGGGTCACACTGGACAGTGAGCACTGGGACAGCTCCGTGGTGAAATCACCTGCCCACCGGGCAAGACAGAAAACAGCAAACATGCTAAAACACAGCAAGAAGGACTCAAAAATCCTGCAGAGTGGAGTAAGAAGTGGTTATGGAACAGCTGAAGAAGGTGGGTGAAAGGAAGAGAAATGGGCCCTAAGGAAACCCAGGCGAACCCCCCTCTGAACGACGGGATGATCTTAGGAGCGGCTCCACCAGCGACTCGCAGCGAGCGGCTGGAGCACCCCCGGGCAAACGGGACGCGGGCGGTGCTGCTCAGCGACATCTGTGCTCGGTGACAATAGCACGGCCTGACAAGTTCATTGTAGCTCGGCACGGGGCAGCAGGTGGGAGAGGCAGTGAGTGCAGCCACCTGCTCGGCCGCCTGTGTGTCCGTCCCCCGGGGCTGCCGCGGGGGCTCCGCCGCATCCCAGCCCCTGGGAGGGGTGCCCGCTGTGCTGCCCCCAGGTAGGACGAGGGGCTGACACCCGCTGATGGGGGTCTCTTAAAGTAGCTGTGGAAGTGTCAAGCTTTTACCTTTTATAGATTTCACGTGCTCAGAGAGCAGCATTTTTTTTTCTTTCCTCATTCCAAAAAAATAAATCTCCTTCAAGATAATTTTTGTGTCTAGAGTTTAGTGACGTGTTGTGGAAGGCTCAAACATGTATGAAAATAGATGAGGCAAAAACAAAGCAGCCAAGCCAAATCCTACACCTGTAACTCTTCCTGAACCCACCAGGCAGTGGGAGAGCTCAGCTGCTCCCAGTGCTTGGCTTGTGCTGCCTGAATGTCATTAGTGTACAATAGGGTTTGATCGGAATTGGCATCGCTCTTGCCAGGGAGTGAATGGGCCGAGAGCGACTGAAGCAGCCGAGGATCCAGCCTTCTGCACCGTGCTCAGTAAGTACCCGTGCAACAGTCAGGTCTGGTTTAGAGGCCAAAGTCAATTTTGAATAACACCAATAAACTCGGGCTGTTCGCTCCTAATCAGCCCTGCTGTAGCTCAGGGAGAGCCAGGAGGGAATTTTTTCCCCTCTCTCTGTGTAAGTGCCAGGAACAGCAGGGTCTGTCAGATTTGGGGCAGCATGAGGAACTCGCTGTGTCGTGATGTTTGCTGTATAAGTCTTTTCTGAGCTGTTCGACGAATCCTCGTGCGCTGGGACAGAGAGTTCATAGAGCTGTTCTGATTTACTGAAAATCTGGCTCACGGGCCCCATTTAACAATCTTGTTGGCTGCCAAATGCTTCAGTGCACGTTTCAGTTTGAGTTTTCATCTTCATAACTGGTGTGTTTAGCTGTCCTGGTTGCGTGTACAAAAGCTTGTCTGGACCGACAGCTCCGTGCGGGAGCTGGAGGCGGCGGGGGCGCGGCTCCCGCCGGGCGCTTGGACAGAGCAGTGTATTTTTGGCTGGCTGGGCTTGCAATGACCCCCCCCCGTGGGCTTTTGTGTGCCGCTCAAGGGCAGTGCTGGAGAGGATCCCCTCGGGCTGTGCTGCACACAGCTGCAGGGAGCAAACACAGACCCGAACGCACAGATCCCAGTTCTTTGGTGGCATTAAAATAGCAGGCTTGCTTCTGGTGCGACAGGCAAAATACCCGCTAATGGGGAGGGAAAAGAGTAGGTGGAAATGGTGCTGTCGTCATGCGGAAGCCAAGCGCCACGTTGCTGGTTTTGATGCCAGATATGATATGGCAGAGCTGGTTTCACAGGAGCAGCTGCTGGGAACTCAAGGGGATGCAGCACCTTCCGGGGGGACACAGCCTGTCTGCCCATCCTCCTGTCCCCCCAAGTCTCTGGTTTTAAACTGGTCTTAAAAAGGATTGCAAGGCTTGCTTCAGCTGTGCTTCCCTGGCTCAACGAGCACAGCACTCGAGGTCTCTAATTAAAAGTATATTGCCAGATTTCAAGGAATCCCAGGGTTAGAAGTTTTTTGGTACCAACCTCTGGCGTTTTAAGATGTCCGTTTAGAACAACAGGAAGATTTAAACGGGTGTTTAAAAAAATCAGCCTAAGGTATTTGGAGATTTGCTTTTAATTATGAAGAATAAATTAAAATGTAGTTGTTCCATGGCAAGGTCATCTTAATTCAGCGTCTAATTATACAGGTATTAAATTTCTTCTGAATATAGCCTTATTTGAGCTAAGATAATTCGTTTAAAAAGTAATCCAGTCTTGAATGAAATATCCCTAATGATGAAGAATCGATTCAAAATTTAAGTGCTTAATCATAGCCACAGTAAAAATTAATATATTGCTCTTTTTTTCTTTTTTTTTTTCTTTTTAGCCTGGATTTGTATAATTTTAGCTTCTAGCCCTTAGAACCAGTTTGCTTAATGCTGCTGAGTCCTATACAGGAGATTCAGGATTACTTCACCTCCTGGTTTCTCTTTGTTCAAACTTAACAAAAAAACTGCTCCCATCCTCTCTCTTTACTTTCAGAGGGATCTCTCCCGCTAGAAATATGCTTTGCTGGAGGCCAAGGCAAAGTCCTGGAGCAGAGGATGCTCTCAGGAATCAGTGTGATGCTTCCCAGCTTCTTACACGTTCTGTCGTACAGCTTCAGTTTTTGTGCTGTGGCTTTTCTAGCGGTAGAAATTATCTTCCCAATATCAACACAAAATTAGTAACAGCCTGTTACCAGGTTGCCTTGAATTTGTTTTCCCTGGAAATTGTGCAAGTGACCTTATTTTATCTTGGAATGGTGTGTAACCACATCTCATTCCAGAAACTATTGGGGGACAAGCTGGAGAGCTGAGGCTCCTCCCAGCAGTTCTGAGAGCATGAAGGAGTCACTTTGGCAATGTGGGATAACGACTGTAGTTAGATCTTGATTATGCTAAAGAGGCCGGGGTTGAAATAATTAAAATACAGATATTTGCTTTCTCCTGAGTTTCAGCCTTAACAGCCCATTCTGCCAAGCAGGGCTTCTTCATGTCTCAAGGATCTTGGATGCTTCGGATATGGAAAGTCTCAAGAATATTAATCTCTCTTATTCTCGAGATACAGGATTAGTCTGAAACCAATTAAATTAGATTTTAATTCTTGAGCTGAGTTTGTTTGCCCATTCCATGAACACACACGCTGTCGGGTAAAGCCTTGTTTGCCTCTGTCCTGCCCGGGGCCGGCGGGGGGTCAGACCCCCCCGAGATACCTGCCCAGGGCCAGGCGGGGATGCGGCACCGCAGCGGGACCCCCCAAATAACGCCTGCGCTGCCGCTCCGTCAAAGGGGCTCTTGTCCTGCCCGGCCAAAATTTATTGGTGGGAGGGCTGATAATGGATGGCTCTGAAAGCTGCATTGTAGAGGGCTCTTGTCGCCGGGAAAGGGGCATGTTAATGGGGTATTGTACGGGCCGCCCTGAGCCTTGGATGCGCTGCCGGCCGTGAAAAGTTCGAAGGAGAAGCCTTTTTCCGCCGGCGCTGCCTCCGCTGATTTACGGCTGCTCCCCTGCGCTCGGAAGTGCTGCGACATTCCCCAGTAAATAGGGATGTATGAACGATTTTCTCTCCCTCCTTTCCCTCCTCTTATCTGCTCTTCCCAAATATGTAGACTCTGAGCGGGCTTTATTCTTCTTCAATGATCATTCAATTGTCTCCAGACTGTATCTTTTAGTAAATTTATTGCTGGCTATTTAAAAAAAAAAACACCCTCAAATGCATTTTGCATATTAACACGTAACTCTTGTTCCTGTGTGCTCAGTTTGGAAATGGTGGGATTGCTTTTATAAAGAAAAAAATGGCTAATAAAATTGGCCTCAGCACCGTTGCTTTGCAATTCTTATGAACAGTAAAGTGCCTCTTACAGTCATTGATGTTAAAAGCTATTTCTAAATTATGGTGCCATTTATTATCTCTAGTGTCCAAAGTAAGTTTAAATGATGGTTATAATTCATGTTTTACCAAATTTCCTTTTCCCCCTGAGGATACCTCTGATTAACTTATGCACATTTAAGCGCTTTTTAAATTCTTCTTTTATTGCCATTATGCTCTGAAAATCTCAGCGATTCTCAAAAATGGGTAATAAACTTGAGATAAAATGCTGCAGTTTTAGATCAATGCTGACATATCACTGTGGTGATTTCTTCAGAGCTAAAGTGATAATGCTTCATATTTACAGAATATATACTAGGTTATTACTACAGTATTACCATTTCGTTCTAAGATGAAATGAGTAATTTACCAATTTATTAAACAGTTACATTTAAGTATTGCTTAGGACATTACTACACCAATCTGTTTACTTAGCTTGAAGAGTTACCATTAAGAAACCCTGTTTATTTAGGTAAAATTTGTAATGATCGTCCCCTTCATTAAGAAACTTATTTTTCTGCAAGCCTAATTGCCTGGAAATGAGTTTCTCCTTATTTACTATGGCGAATTTTGCTAAGCCAGCTAAAAACGTCACCTTCACAAGAAGTGCTGGAGAAATTAATAATACATACATGGAACAGTTTTAATTAGTATAATACCAAATGTTAATAAAAGATTTATGATTCAGTTAAAGGTTCTAACGATCACAACAGGAAAAGGGCTGAAATGTGGTGGTGGCGATCTGTTAAAAATAAACAAATGCTGCCAAACTCTCCAAACTGAGCATAGAGGAGATTTTTTTTTCCCTTCTCCTGTCCTTATGTGAGTCCTGGCTTAGTGATCTGTAAGGTCAGGTTCTGACCCCAGGGAAACCAGAGTAAATCCAGAATGGCAAGGGAATAGCCGAGGGGGTTATCCTGTTGTGATGGGAGGGGAGGAGAAGCCCAGTGCAGTGGAAGAGGCTGCATTTGACTCAGCTGGTGCTGTCAGGTGGGAGCAGGCAGTTCCTGCCTGGGAGACCCAAACCCCAGCCAGCCCCAAACAGGTTTAGCAGAGCTTCAGCATGGCTGGCACAACCTTATAGCCCAGTTCTAGGAAAATAGTCCAAGTTTTAAGTAGCTCAGAAGGCCAGCGGTGGAGGATGGAGATAGAACCAGCTTGGCTCCAGCCTAATGTAAAAATAATATGCAGTGACTGAATTTCCAGAGGTTATGTCCTCTAGAGGAGCACATCAACAGCATCTCAAGTCCCAAATATCTCAGGTTCACTGTGCAGCTTGGCCTCGTGTAGCACAGAGACATCCCCTGCTGAAGGCTGAGCCTGTGGCCGACCAGAAGTAAAGAGAAAGTCTCTGCGGAGCTGGGCTGGTGAGGGTTGGTGAGGGAAGGCACCACATTCTCCATCTCAGGTCTTTGAGTGTTGGAATGAGGTTTTTAAGTGAGAGACCCCCTGTAGCTGCACGGGTGGTGTGACAGGGGAAGGCGGTGTGCGGGGGTACATAGAGGGACATTGGCCACTACAGAGACCTGCTTTGAGGGTCTTTAGTCAGATGAGGTAAATTAAGATCCTGCATTAAACTCCCTGGAATGTACCTGGCTGGGCATCTCACTGGTGTCTTCAAGGTGAAGCCCTGAAATATGGTATTAGAAACATGAACTGTAAGATTCAGAGCAGAAATGGATAGTGCTTGCTTGGGGGATTTTGGGGTAGGCACAAATGCTGTGATCTTTGTTGTGCTCTCAGATCCTGTCTGGATTTGACTCCCAGCAGCACTGGCAGGAGTGGGCTTCTCTCTTCTGGCATAGTTCGGGGATACTCAAAGGAAGTATCAGAAGCCAGCCTTATCTTGCATCCCATCAAGGTGCTCAAGCTCAGATTGCACGTGCTGGATCTCACTCCCTGCGTGGATCCGTCGGGAGCGAGGTGCCGTGGCACTGCACTGTGCAAAGATAACGGGTTACCCAGGGGTGAACCAGGATAAGCCAGGAGTGTGACTGACTTGAGGGGCAGCAAGTGCAGAGATGAGCTGAGGATGAGCTTTCCCACCAGGTTTGCTCCAGCTGAAGGTCTGCCACTGGAGGATGAATATGTAGGATGTGTAGGACGAATGCCTTGCTGTAGGGGCTGGGTTTCTTTGCTGCGTTGGGTGAGGATAGCACTGCAGAACAAATAACTGATGGGAAAGTTTGTGTCCATAATAAAAATGGATGCCTCATGCCTGCCACAACCTACAGCTTTTGCAGCAGTGAATAGTTTGTAATAAACCAGGAGCACTTTTCCATTTCCTTTCACCAGGGTGCAGGGCTGGGCACAGCTCAGGGAGGTGCTGGTGACCTCCTCTTGTTCTTCAGTGGTAAAACCCTTCCTTGCTCAGGGGGCGAAGCCCTTCATCTTGAGATTCAGGATGCTGGAGTGGATGCACACTGTGCTGGGGCCTTTTTCCTTTTTTAAAATTCCTCTTAAGAAGCTCTCTCTAGAAAAACTGAACAGGAGCCCCAAGCTGAGCCTCCAGTGCCAACTGCCCAGTGCCCTGCCCAGGGAGGTACTTGCTCTGCTCTGGAGAACAAAGGAACATCAGATATTTACTGAATTGTCTGGGCAATGTGGAGAGTTTATTCATTCCTAAACTTCAGAATGTGACTTTCCTTATTTGTTCTTTCCCAGAGCAGAAAAGGAAACACAATATTTATTCTTGCTAATGTAGCAATATTGATTAAGTCATAAAGCACATATAAATACATATTGACTCATATTACATTAAAGTATCTATCACTTACTACTTGTTCCTCAATAACGCTATAGTTATGTAAAAAAAATTGCAGGAAAATTGGCATTACCTCAAGGAAAGTAGGATCTGCCATCACTATTAATATGAATTTGGCAAAAAAAGCTTTAAAGAGGATGCATGCAAGTATTAAAAATGGAAAACCACTTCCCTTTTTTTCCAACAGTGATGAGATATTTCTGGCTGTACCAATCATTCAGACACAGGTCCTGACCTCTGCTTATCGAGTCAGTACTTCAGTTGTGTTGGAGAACTTTGCTGTGGGTGAGGTCCTGAGTGGTGGGATGAGAGGATGGGTATCTCTTCAGCATCAGCACGTCCCCTGCAGAGCTGGGAGCTGTTGCTGTCCCTGGCTGGAAGGGAAGGGCAGGCCTGTGCTTGGCTGGGTGTTGGAGCACAGTGGACAGCTGCCTGCCCACAGCTGTGTTTGCATCTCATCTGCTCCCACTGAACTGATGTTTAAACCCTAAAGTCAAAATTCAGACCCTCACAATCCCCACTTAATTCTAGAGGTTCCTCCCACTGCCAGGCACTCTGCTTTCTGCCTCCCAAGTCTCTCAAGTGCCAAGATTTTGCCAGGTTTCAAACGTTATCACAGATAGTTATGTGCACTCTGTGTGCAGCAGGCATTCAGCTGCATCCATGGGTGGTAGGGTGGCCCTTCACTGGTGCTCAGTGCCTGTGTCCCAAAAAAACTGATGGGATCTTGCATGTCTGCAGATGTGGTTGGCACAGAACAAGGACTTCCCGTGTTCAGCAGATGAAGGCACTGGCTGTATGAGGCAGGGAGGGTTGGTTTGGGGCATCCTTCAGAAAATAGGGTCAATTTTCTGCTGTAATTTTAGTAGAAGAGGGACTTCAATCTGGGTCTTTGTCATCCTAAGGACAAGATCACTTCACTGTGTTTTGAGTGAGAGAAGACTCATGTGATTCACAAACATGGGAGCAGGAAGAGCAGCCACAGCCATCCCTCTTGTAGGAACAGGTTCCTCTCTCCAATGAGGACACAAGAACTTTGGTGCTTTCAGCTTCTGCCTTGATATATTGGATTTTGTCTCCTGGTCTTAGAAGTTGAGCTTTTTCCCCAGATATAACCTGGGAGTGAAATGCCCAAGGTGTTGGACAGCCAGCCCATTAACCTTGCCTAGTGAGGATGGCACGAATGCTGCAGAAACGATGTTCACCAGGCACTGAAAGCCACTGGGTGCGGTGGGGAAGGGGGATATGCAGGTAGAGACCATCCAAGTAGTGAATGGTACTCCCCAATTCAGTGCCCCCACTGAGACTCTCCCAAAATACACACTGCTCACTTGCTCTCCTCTTGCCCTTCCCCTTCCTGCTCCAGTGGGATGGAGTTGAGAATTGAAAGCACAAAAGGTGAAGATCACGGGTTGAGATAAGACCAATTTACTGGAAACAGCATTGAGATAAGAAAATGATCAGTAACAACAACAATGTTAATATACAAAAGAGAGGGTGATTGACACACAAAAATGCTCACTTCAACCCAGTGACAAGGAACAAGGGTTGACAAGGAACAAGGGTGGACAGTGCCACACATCCTTCTTCTCAGAAGCCTGGGAGTCCGTTCCCCCACCCCGGCAATGATGTGCAGTGGTACAGAATAACCTCCAGGTCCAAGCCAAAACTAGGGCAGGAGGATAAACCTCATTTCTGGGAGGGTGAACAGGGCAGAAATTGCAGGAAGGGCACTCAGTTTCTTGCTGATGAAAATCAAGCATCTTTGGACTTCGGGGCTGGCAAGGTGGCTCTGTTGAACACACCAGAATCACAAGAAACTGAGTGTACCCAGTCTCCAGGAACGCTCAGGAGTTTCTGGTGCTGCTCCAGAGGAGGAACGTGGCCATGGCAAGGGTGTGAGCAGGGGGTGTGTGGAACGGGCTGTTCTGCCTTGCTTCCTCTGCTTTGCAAAGACTCCAGTACCTGGAATTGTGCTGCAGGTTGATTGTGCAGAGATCTAAGGATTTCTGTTAGGTTTTAGAAGCTTAATCTGTATGAGGAGTTGGCTGCTGCTTCACACAACCCGTGAGGCTGCCTGAACGTGTGCTGCCTTCTCACGTACAGCCCTAAATGAATGAAACCAGAAGAGAATTGTTTTTAATACTCATATTTCTCTTTTGTGGAATGTGTTTAGCCTTTTCTGTGCAAAGAAAAAATCCAGCAAAATACTATCCACATGGCTATTTTATGCTTCTGCTTGTCTTTTCTTCTCTTATAATTAGCCTAATATGATATCTGATCCCTGCTCTTTTTAGTGTTTGTGTGCTAGTCTGACAGCACTAGTGCTGTTATTTCTTAGATAAGTTAATCACTTCTTAATGACTGGACAAGGTATCTTTATTTAACTGCATAAAGAGATTTAACTTTTCCCGTTAAGATGTGACCGCTGGTTTATGTTTTGTTAATGACAAGTAATGTTGGTGTAAGGCTCAGGTGGTACACATGTGTCAAAGCAGGCTTTGGGCGTCTGGTTTTAGAGGCTGTGAAAGAGGCAGGGAGAGGAGGAACTTGTTCTCTATTAATCTGAATTTATTTGGAGAGCCCAATTGTAAGCCTGGCTAGCTGCTGGTTCATAGCCCAGCATGTGGTCACAAGCCAGTGCTTCAAAATCAGAGGTGGTTGAAGTCACATCACCTCCCTCATGCTTATGGTTGAACACCATGCAGAAGTACTTATTTGTACGATTATTTCAAGTGCTTGCCGAAAGATTATTATCTTCTTATAAAGAAGATAAACACATTCCTAAAATGTGCAAGCAGCAGGAGCAGCGTTCAGTCAGATCCATGTGCACATTTCCTTGTCAACCTGTCCCCCACTCGGGCACGGTGCTCACAGAAGCAGGGCTGTCTGTGCCAGGCTGGTGGAAGCTAGAGGATCACTGCTGGTAGCAGACTTTGGGACAAGAGAATTGAATTTAAAAGCTTGATCCTCTGTGCCCTGAGATAATGGACCCAGACACGGAATGCTCACCCTGTCATGCAAAAATGTGCTTTCTGGGCGAGGTTTACTCTGTGTAAAAATGAAAGAGGAGGATGAGGCCGGTGAGACCAAATCAGAGCATCTGAGCTCTGAGAAGTTACTAGAGTTACTAGTTACTCCCTTTAACTGGAGTGCAATGCAATACCGAAAGAGGTGATCAGAACATCTTTGAAAGCGGGGTCCTGCTGGCTGGGGTACTCTCTGCTCTGCTCCACAGCCTGTTACTCGGGATCAAATACGGACCAGCACTCAAACCATCCCCTGGAGCCTCCAGGCCGGGCATCAGGAAAGAGGAGCAGCTGGAGAGTGACTTCAGAGGAGTGAGGGAATCATCTGACTGTGTGCAAGTGAGTTGTGTAAGTATGGAGCAGATACGGGGTTTCTTGTTGGAGCTGTGAGGGTTTTGCACCTGGAGCAGTGTGGGTGCTGGAGTGGTCTGAGTGTAAGCAATGGGAAATCCAGTGCATTTCAGAAATACAAAAGTAGATGATGGCTGAACACTGCTGAGGGCACAGGACTGCAGTGACAAAGGGAAAAAAATATCTAGTGGTGTTGTGTACTGTAAAGAGCTCTACAAACCCAGCAAAATGGGGTATCTTATGATGTTTTTAGGCTGCACTGTTGCAAAGCTGTGAGCAGGGCTGGGGCAGCCCTGCCAGCCCTTGTCAAACCTGACTGCCTGGATGTCAGGAGCATTAATACCTTCTTTGGAGATCGGAGAATGGGGGTAGCAAGAGGTCAAGTGGCTTCATTAGGCCCCGGAGGATTTCGCTGTGGGAGCCGCACGCCGCGCAGCGGGAGGGCTTTGTGCGGGCTTTGTGCGGCTCTCGGGGCTTCAAAGGGCCGGCCCTGTAAATCCGCACACGCTTTGATCTCCCACTTGAACTTGCAGTTAACTCTGTCCCTCACAATTTCGGCTGCTGGTGCGGCCGGTGCGGAGGGTTTCTGACAGGGCTCTGCAGGCTCTGGGGCAAGGCTTCAACACCCTTGCCATGGAAGGAGCTCTGCCGAGGGAACCACCACTGGTCACAGAGGATTCGGTGCCCTCCCAAATCCCACAGGGATGCAAGGAGCAAGAGGTATCTCTGGGCAATTCTGGCATCAACTGCAGTAGTAATAACAATTAGCAATTATGCAGAGTTATACGCCTTTGGTGCCTACTACAGGCATCAACAAGGAGTTCTGTTTCTGTTTCCTACTTGTAGCTGGCCTGATCTTGCATTTTAATGGCAGATGCTCTGAGATAATTAGAGCCACTGCAGATAATCCTGGGGGTGGTTTGCTGCCGCGTGCAGCGTGGCCAGTCAACCTTCCCAGCCCCCCAGTAAGTGCCAAGTCTTTGATGGTTGAAATCCATGTGCCATACAGTGTGCATTTTGGAGAAGGAGGGGAAAGAAAGGGAAATGGTTCCTGCTGCCTACAGCAGATTTGTCCTGGGATCCATCTCTGGGTGATGGAATGGGGTGGCGGGTACCCCGTGAGCTGTGGGGTCTGCGGGAGTCAGAGCTACTGTCTCCTTACCTGGTGTGGTCTCTGGAGTCGGAGCTACCAGCAACAAACTTGGGAATGATGGCTGGGAGGCCGTGAAGGCTCCCGCCAGGCTCTGCGGGCCCGCAGCGCTCCCTCCCCGCCGGCGCCACGCAGCAAACGCCTTCGCCGCGGAGATGAAATGCAGAGCTGTGCTTCAGCTTCTCCTCCCTGCCTCCAGTTCCCCGAGAAAAAAAATGGTTAATGTAATATTACATCAGATTGGACTCTGAGGAGCAGAAAGCCAATTTTGGGGGAATGTGAGCCAACCTACATTTAACTGGGATGCTGATATTTACTGTTGCAGTGATCCGGGCCTGTAGCATGGGTGAAGTCACTGGCTGGGGATTCAAAGTCCAATTAGGCAGTGTTAATAGAGGAGGCAGTGATGCTTCATTGAGAGAAATTACTAAAATTGTACTTTCAGGACAGTCAATTAGCTGTGTTTTGACAAAGCAACAAAAAGATGAAACTGAAGCCCTTGGAAAAAAGAATGAGAGAATTCAGAGGGAACATGTCTGTTTGGGGAATCCTAATATTTTTTGTTGAAATCATTAAGTGAAATTAAATACTATTTTAAACCAAAGGGATAGAATATCTAATTAAGATAGAAAAAAGGTTTGGGGAAGGGTATTGTTGAGGGGATTAGAGAAATGGTTTACAATTCATGTTGACTGAGGCGGGGCCCCCTGGATGTATTAGGTATATTAGTAACCGGGGTAGGAAAAATCTCTCAACAAGCAGATCTGAAGTTTAGGAAGAGTTTCTTTAGGGTGACTCCAAGGCTCCCAGACTCCAGAGTGAAGTGTGGGAATGAAGCCAGGGAAATTGTGGAGATGGAGGACGAGGTGTGTTTCTGGGGCTGTGTTGGGGCTCCCACGCTGTCCTGGTGCTGATGTGGGAGTTGCTCCAGCAGCAAAGGGGCTGCAGGGCTTGCACAGCCCTGGGATGGCCAAGAAGCAAGGGGGAGGAGGATTTGGGGAGTCCAGCGTACCCCAGCTGGTGGGAGCAGGGGAAATCCTGCCAGGGGTAGTGCAGACAATGGGCCCCACGGGCACAGCCTGTGTCCTGGGCAGCTGTGGGATGCTGCAGGAGCCCATCCCTCAGCCCTCGCTGAGCTGGACAACATGTGGCAGGAGCTTGGGTGGCTTCATATGCTCACTCTGGATCTGGCTGTGTTTCTTCTAAGACCTACATCTCTGCTTTGCCATTTTGTTTCCAGAGGCTGATCTCTGACCATTTGTTCCTCCAGAACATAGGACAGGGTGATGGGCTGGGGGCCCCCCTCCCAGCCATTTCCATGATGGTTTGTGAGACCTTGCCACCATCAATCCCAGCACACAGAGAGGGCTTGCCCTGCCCTCAGATGGGCACAAGCTGGCCGGAAAGGGCAGGAGGTTTGTCTAGCAATTCCTCTGTAACCTGGGATGATTTTCCTGTATTTTGCAGTCAGTGCTCCAGAGGCTCCCACTCGTAACACACAGCTCCAGTAAAGCTCTTCTGCCTACAGGCCTCTCCTAAAGAACTCCATTTTTGACCGATATCATCATATTGCTTAATTCATTTGATATACAGAGACAGTTAGTGAAATATGCATGCTATATTATATTAAAGAGAAATGTAACCTTCAATTGGTATCTGATGTGCACTTTGCAATAACTGCTATTAGTTGTCTATAAAACTCCTAGACATCATTTGATTTTATTACCATTATATTATTTTACTTGAGAACATATAGGAGGAGTAGTGATTGCAGGTCTTCAAGTGCTTACTGGGAAATATTTAACACAAATGTTTTATTTATTAGCATAAAGAGACACAATGGATTGTTGGTGATTAAAGTGATGATACTGCTGCCATACTTGTCAAAAATATAGACCTAATTCAATAGAAAGGCGACAGTCAGTCTCCATGTTGATCTATGCTGCAGCAAACTGCCTCTGAAAGCAGCACAAAGCCTGAATTGGCCTCTTAATTTTATGCTCTAGGGCATAGTATAAAAAAAGGGAATTCTTTCTAAGTGCCTGTAATTGCATGTTACCAGAACCTAAAATATAAGCCAAATTTTTGAAATTATAAGTGTTAAGTTTTCCATTTCAATTCCTTTCCCTCCTCCTCCAAAAAACCCCATCAAAACAAAAGAGCTTTAAAATGCCTCACTGTCCCACATCATTAATAAAATATACAGCATAGTCAGCCTGTAATTGCAAATGTACATTTTGAAAGAAAATACTTTTAAAAAAACTAACTCATTTTCTCTCTCTCCCGGGCATCGAGCGCCGGAACTGGGACCCGCTTGCCGCGCCGCACATTCCACCCTCTGCTCTGCAGTGATGTGTTTCAAACAACAGCAACCTCCTGCCTGGCTTAGGACTGCTTGGAGGGGCTGGAATACTGTTTCCCTCCCCTAGCTGGGGAAGGCTGTGAATGAGGTAAGTCGTGCAGGTCAGCTGGGCCTTGCTAAGCCCAGTGTATCAAGAGGAGGGCGGCAGCCCCACAGCCCCTGGGTGGGTTTGCGGTCGCTCTCCCCAGGCTGGGGCTCCTGCCACCTTCCAGAGGTTGAGTCAGTGCAGTGATGCCAGAGAGGTGGGTCAGCAAGTTCAAACCGCTCAGGTGGAGCAGCTTTCCAGTGGGAGCCTGGAGTGGAAAGGGCTTGTGTTCTTCCTTTGCCCTGTGATAAAATGGGATCAGATTTGCACAGACATGAATCAGCATTTGCCTTGAAAAAAGTCAGTGTATCCCCCCTGCCACTCTCCTTGCATGGATTTGTGTTTACAACTTCACTCCTCTGAACAGGCAGCAGAAAAAAAAAAGATTAACCATTTTGTACACTTGATGGCTTCATTGGACAGGCAATAAATCAATACAATTGAATTGGAGCAGATAGTGTTCAAATGCTATTATCCATGTCTCTGTTATTGAGCTGGGATCCTTGGAACGACTTACAGAGATCCCTCCAGCTTCAGGATTCCCTTCCCTAGGAAACCTGCAGGATTCAACCCACTCCAGGGCTCACCCAAATGCACTGTGCAGCCCTGCACTTTGCTGCAGATTTGATCCTTTCTGCATTTGTTACCCAAACCTCATCCTTTCTGGTTTGCTGTTATATGGTTATGTTGTTGGAGTGCAAGCAGAAAATCATCTTAAATGCTAACAGTGGTGACATTATGAGACACTGTGCTCATAATGATGGAGGAGCAACCTGCTGGCAAAGCCAAGGGTGGCAATGCAATGTGCTCCAGGAAGTGTTTCCAGGGCTGGAAGCAGAGACTTTGGAGAGCTCATCTGGTCCTGCGTGTATTTGCTTTTGCTTTCTTACAGGAAGATCACCAGCAAAGGTCCAGCTGCCACAGTCCCTGCAGTCGTGGCCATTTATTTGTTTGGGGCTGCTTGGAGAGCACAGGGATTTCATCCAAAGGAATTTCCTGGTGCTCCCTGCCTGATTCAGGTGTCTGTATTTCCATAGCTTTCCAAGATAGACAATGGCACTGTGAAGTTTGTGTTTTTGCAGAAAAGAAGAGTCATCTGTAACAGCTTAAGATATGCAAAAGGCCAGATTAAATGCTGATTAAATAGTTCTGACTTCAGCATGGTTGCTGCTAAATTACACCTTCATAAAAACAAAGTAAATTAAGCCAAAACCTAAACACTTCAAGGGCTGAACCTGAGTTCAAGACTTCAACAATGTTTTGTTAGCAAAATATTCCGTTTCTCTAATACAGGGTTCAGTATTTTGTAAACACCCTTACGCAGGGGTATAAAGCTTGAGTTCTCAGTTTACAGTGCAATCCCCACTCCTGCCATCCTCGAGCTCATCCCGGCCCCAATTTTGGATGTTTTCCCTTCGACATCTGTAATTCCAGAGCTCCCTCTGGTGCCCAGACAGCTCCAATGCACCGCTCACGCCTCTTCCCTGACCAAGCCTCTTGGTCCCAACGGGGCATTTTTTTAATCTCTGTTCCTTCACGTTCCCCACGAGGGGCCATCAGACCCCAGGAAGGGCCATCAGACCCAAATGCGAGTCCCAGCCTGCAAACGCACGGACGTGACCTTGGCTCGAGCCCCTGAGAACTCCCACGCTTTGCATTAGTTAACGAAGTGTTCTGCTGATCTGGATGGTGAGATCAGAGCCCAAAACTGTGATGAAAATGGTTTCATGTTGCCACTGATGGGAAAAAAGGTTGGAGCGTGGGGCCTTAGTGATGCGAGAGCAGCAGGCTGTCCCAGCAGTGACACTGCTCTCTCTCAGTGCTGCCACTGGAGGCAGGAGCTGAACGTGGCTGCAGAACCGATCCCTGTATTTCAGTGTATTAACAAGAATAAAGTGGGCCAAAATCATCCTTGCTCTACCTCCAGTGGGTTTAACATACCTGGAGGATGATGTTCTCACACTGACTAATGACATTATATCAGCTGAGAATCTGATCTGTTTTTCATTACATGAAGTGACTTTTTTTTTTAAAGGTCTATTAGTTTTGGAAACATAACTCTACAACAATGTTATATCCTGTAAAAGAAGACCAGAGAAGCCTCTGTGGAGCAGAGGCTACGCACCCTTCAGCACACAGGGAGGAGCAGGCATGCTCTGGGGTGGTACTGGGAGCACGAGTGGAGGTACCATGGCTCTGCAGGGACCTTGGATGCTGGCAGCAGATGGTAATAAGGTATGCCAAGTCTAGCAAGTGGGTGTCTGAGACCCCTTCAGTCGACTCTTGCTCCCCTACAGCCATCATTTGCATGGTGAGTTTGTAACTGCCTCTGTTTAGATTATGTCTGATACAACCTGTTGGTGGACACCACGATGACCATGATAGTGCATGGAGGGACCTCATGGACCTTGAGGAGCTGATACACCTGGTTTCCTGCTCAGCCCCAGCATAGACATGTGCCACTTGTTCTCCTGCCACTTGTTCATGGGAGGTGTCCCTGACATGTGCCAGGTGTATTTACTAGACAAGAATGCACAAGAGTGATGAACCATCCTGCAGGTGAGTGTGACACAGCCAAACCAGTATAAGACAGAGAGGAACTCTTATTTTGAGGTTGCTGTCAGTCTCCAAATTTTAGATGAAATTTAAAGAATTTCTTCTTGAGGAAGCTGGAAATCCTCTGTCTTGAAAGGAAGTTGTGTGTTATTTTGAGAGCTAACATACCACCAGACCTCAATCACTGGTAAACTTACCATCATGGCTGGGCTTCGCGAATGAAGATTTGGGAAGGGCTCTACCCACGTTTCTTGCAAGTGCGTTGGTCGCTAAAAAGGCCAATACAAGAAAGGCATGTCCGGTTGCAAAAGACACAGCAGAAAGACTCCTTAGGTGGTATATTCTGCAAGGCTCGATTCTTTCTGCGTTGTCTTTTCTCCTCAAGGGTGATCCTGGTGCTTTCTCAAAAGCATCAGCAGCGTTATAAATGGTCTGTCTCCAGACCTCCCGATTGGAGGCCAGAGTAGACCAGTTATGGTGATCAATATGCCCGAGGCTGAGTTGTTGTTTCAGGGAGTCCTTGTATCTTTTCTTTGGGGCTCATCTCTTGCGGCAGCCGGTGGCAAGTTCCCCATAGAGCAGGATCTTAGGGAGGCGGTGGTTGGTTCTTCATCCTTGAGACGTGCCCTGCCCAGCACAGCTGTGTTCTCAGTAACATGGCCTCAATACTTGTGACTGCTGCTTGTTCTAGAACAGATGTATTGGTCACATAATCTGACCAGTGGATGTTTAGGATTGTACGGAGGCAGCGTTGATGGAAGCGTTCTAGGAGACGCAGGTGGTGGCGGTAGATGACCCATGATTCAGATCCATATAAAAGAGTAGACAGCACTATGGCTCTGTAAACTTACCACTTGCTTTTTAAAAGCCTGTATCATGCAGATATGCACCATTCGTGACCAGGGTTCACAACTGGTATGGCAAATGCAGAGAATCAAACATGGGGGTCCATGTATTTTCCCTTTGTGTCGTCCGTGGACAGTGGGTAACCTTGCCATTGGATGTAGCTGCTCCAGGGATTAGTTTTCCCCGCTATAGGATGCAGCCATGAGGCAAGCATCTATATGATAGTGTGAATATTTTGTCACCTTTTTGTCTTGACAGGCTGCAAATTACCACCAGCAGTGCAACAGAGACTTCATTTGAAGTAGGTTTCCAGTGCAGGTGATAGTACAAGCATGTAGGAGCCCCTGTCATCACTGAACAGCCTTCCACTGTGGGATTGTCAGAACTGGCTGCACCTGGATGGAAATGGCTGGCCCAAATCTCCTAAACCTCTGCTGTGTGTGACCAGCCTCAAAAGTGAACTCTCTTCTGAATCGGGGTCTTGTACCCAGCACTGTGGTCCACACTGGGGAGGGTCAAAGGGCTCTTGAGCTGCAGGTCTGCTCGGAACATCTGATGCTGACTCTGGGTAGAGGAGTCCTCACCTTCTCCCTGTTCAGATCCTCCTCAGCCAGCTCGGGGTCTGACAGCTGTGCCTGGGAGAAATGTATGAGAGCAGATTACAATTACAGTGATATTTTCCCCAGAATACCTTCCCAAGCAGTTCAAGGATTTATTGAGCCATAGAACAGTGTCTTTTGCCTACTCTCCCTTGACTGCCTTTTCTTTTCCCATGAGCGTGTCTGATGCACATGAAGTTCTGATGTCCTCAGCATCCTGTGACAGTGAGTTCCACAGCTGTGCTACATGTTGGGTGAGGATCTGCCTTTTTTTAATATATATTTAATCTGCTGCCTACAAGTTTCATTTTATCTCCTTTATTTCTTGTATTAGGGGAGACAGCAGACAGTTGTTTCCTGTTCTCCATGCTTCTTGTTATTGAATAGCCCTTTGTCTTTTTCTTTCACAACATGATGATTGCTACCTATAGTAGTCAAGATGTGGTTGTACCCTGCACTCATACACTGACCTAATGATATTTTCTCCCAGTGATTCCTGATTTTTTCCCATTCAATCTGATTTTTAACCTTTGCAGTGCTTCATACTGATCATAGAGCTGGTGTATTACATCTCTAAAGTCACACTTGTGATCAGAGATCCAACCAGAGCCCATTGTTTCATCTGTAAAATTTTCACAACTGTAGTTTGAAAATGTGATATTCATCTGTTCAGTGAATATCTTTGTCTAAAAGCCTACTGAAGCCTATGAGCATATATTTATAAATACATATATGTTTATATATAAGCATATAAGGTGATCCGTGGGTGTTTTTGTGCTGGAGTCAGTAACCCACCCTGGAATGCTGCTGCGTTGATAAAGCCCCATCCTGCTGCCCCAGCTAGACACATGTAACCCAGCCTGCAGAACAGTTTAATACTGTTGCTTACATCAGACAAGCTCAGGAACGTCCAGGAAATAAATTTGTTTATCGGTATGGCTTTAAACATTACATCATGTTCTTTTTCATGGAAGTGGTTTTGAAAGACCTTTCCTAGGCTTGTACCTGCAAACTTGAGAGCTCTGATACAGATCTGTGTGTGTAACCACATGGCTCCAGATTCCTGGTTTGCAGGAGTGCCCTCTAGCACAAGCTGGGAACAGGAA
>NW_020897965.1:698092-733600 GCF_003984885.1 Neopelma chrysocephalum
CTTGGCTGCCTGTGGGTGGTCAGCAGAGCTCATACACCTTGGCAGCAATGCAGAGCAACATTTTGGAATTGAGTTCAATCAACAAGCAGAAAAGTGCTGTGGGCTGGCAGCAGGTATAGTAGCAGTACACAGCAGCAAATGATACTCCAATGGGAGGCACTGTAGCTCATGGGACAAGGGCATCTGGCATCACTGGAGCGTGTCAGGTGTAGTCTGCCTTGCCAGGTTTACAGACACATGGCTTGTGGAGCTCTGCACTGCCATCCTCCTTCCTGAGACACTTCAGACCCACCAACTCCAAACTTTTAGTGCTCCTTGTACCAGGAGGTGGCCTCACTTTTGGGACCAGCAAGGCACAGAAAGTTTTTAAACTTGCCATTTCTTGCCATTTCTCCTTGTTCTGGTCAGGACAGGGTAAATTTTTGCAGCAGCTGGGAAGGGACATGGCCAAGACCCTGAGAACATTCTATACCACCTCACATCATTGCCAGGGGCAGAGGAAGGAGAAGGAGTTCCCTTCAGTTGCAAAAAGGTGGTGGAAGAATTGGTCTGGTATTGGGTATTTTGGGGCTGAGGGAGGGTTTGTGTGAATCATTTCTTTCTTGTACCCTCTGTCATTAGCATTGTTCCTGTTACTGTTCCTTTTCTTATCTCAAATTGCTGTTGCCAGTAAATTGTTCTTATCTCAGCCCGTGATCTTTGTTTTTTGTGCCTCCAATTGGAGGGGGCAGGAAGAAGTGTCCCATGTCCTGCCAGTACAGATCAGAGTCTGCTATTGGGAGCAAGCACCCCCCTGCTTGAGAGAGAGGGGACACACCACAAGGTAACCTGTGGTTTTGCCTGCCTGACCATGGAGAGGGCATGAGGAAGTGGGATGGAAAACCCACCTCTGCCCCAGCAGCTCAGGTACGTGAGTTGAGAGGAAGAACAACCACCATGGAAAATTCTTCAAGGGTAAATGCTGTTAGAGTTTCCAGTGGGCAAGTCCTCAGACAGAACAGAGGGGCTGATGTTACTTCCAATCCTCTTGAAGGGATCTCCAGTTCACCCAAAGGGTGGTTGGGCACTGAACAGCCTCCCCAGGGCAGTGGTCACGGCCTCCACCCTGACAGAGCTCAAGAAGTGTTTGGACAACATTCTCAGGCACAGGGTGGGACTCTTGGGTTGTCCTGTGCAGGGCCAGGAGTTGGACTCAATGATCCTGATGGATCCCTTCCAACTCAGCTTATTCTGTGATTCTATGATTTTATATTTACAAGAAGTGAGCAACGAGTACTATGACCAGAGCTACTGTGTGGATCTGATGGCACATCCAACCCACAAGAGTACAAAGCTTTAGCTGACACTGGCACACAATGTGTGCCTTCATGGCACCAAGAAACGTGGGGGCAGAATTCATCTCTATTTCTGGGGTGACAGGGGGATCCCAACAGCTGACTGTACTGGAAGCTGAAGTGAGCCTGACTGGGAATGGATGGAAAAAACACCTCCTTGTGCCTGGCCCAGAGGTCCCATCTATCCTTGGCATAGATTACCTCAGGAGGGGGTATCTCAAGGACCCAAAAGGGCACTTCTGGGCTTTTGGGATAGCTGCTGTGAGACAGGGGAAATTAGGCAGTTGTATACCTTGCCTGGTCTCTGAGAGGACCCCTCTGTTGTGGGGCTGCTGAGGGTTGAAGAACAACAGTTACCGATTGCTGCCACAGCAGTGCAGCGTCGGCAGCACCGCACGAACCGGGACTGTGACCCCCAGCCAGGACATGATCCCTGAACTGGAGACCAGGGAATGTCAGCAAGACTCGCTCCCCCTTTAACAGTCCTGTATGGCCAGTGTGTAAGTCCAGTGGAGACTGACAGTGGGCTGTCATGGCCTGAATGAAGTCACACCAGCACTGAGCACTGCTGTGCTGGACATGCTGGAGCTTCAGTACGAGCTGGAGTCCAAGGCAGCCCAGTGGTGCCACTACCAACATTGCTAATGGGTTCTTCTCCATTCCTTTGGCAGCAGAGTGCAGGCCACAGTTTACTTTTACTTGGAGGGGTGTGCAGTACACCTGGAACCAACTGCCCCAGGGCTGGAAACACAGCCCCACCATTTGCCATGGACCAATCCAGAACTGCACTGGAAAAGGATGAGGCTTCAGGACACTTGGAATGCACTGATGACATCATCATGTGGGGCAACACAGCAGAGGCAGTTTTTGAGAAAGGGGAGAAGACAATCCAGATCCTTCTGAAGGCTGGTTTTGCTATAAAGCAAAGTAAGGTCAAGGGACCTGCCCAGAAAATTCAGTTTTTAGCAGTAAAATGGCAAGATGGACATCATCAGATCCCAATGGATGTGGTCAACAAAATACCAGCTGTGTCCCCAGTGACCAGCAGGAAGGAAACACAGTCTTTCCTGGGCCCTGTGGGGTTTTGGGAGATGTACACTCCAGAGTACAGTCAGATTGTCAGCCCTCTCTATCTTGTGACCTGGAAGAAGAATAATTTTAAGTGGAGTCTTGAACAACGACAAGCTTTTGAACAAATTAAACAGGAGGTTGCTCACGCAGCAGCCCTTGGGTCAGTCAGTCATTACAGGACAGGATGAGAAGAATGTGCTCTACACTGCAGCTGGGGAGAATGGTCCTCCCTGGAATCTCTGGCAAAAAGTACTTGGGGACACTCAAGGATGACCCCTGGGGTTCTGGAGCCAGGGATACAAAGAATCCAAGGTCTGTTACACCCCAAATGAAAAGGAGAGCCTTGAAGCTTATGAGGAAGTTTGAGCCCCTTCAGAAATGATTGGCACTGAAGCACAGCTCCTTCTGGCACCCCAATGCCAGTGCTGGGCTAAATGTTCAAAGGGAACACCCCTTCCACACATCGTGCCACTGATGCCACGAGGAGTAAGTGGATCACTCTGATCACACGGCGAGCTTGGACAGGAAACCCCAATCACCCAGGCATCTTGGAGATCATCACAAATTGGCCTGAAGGTGAAAATTTTGGACTATCATCATCCTTGGAGGAGGGAAAGGTCACATGTGCTGAGGAGGCCCCACCATATAATCAGCTACCAGGAAATGAAAGGTGACATGCTTCCTTCACTGACGGTTCCTGCCGTATTGTAGGGGCACATGGACACTGGAAAACTGCCGTATGGGGTCCTACACGGTGACTCACAGAAGCTATTGAGGGACAAGGTGGATCAAGCAGGTTGCAGAGCTGAAGGCTGTCCAGCTGGCTTTAGATATCTCTGAATGAGAGAAATGGCCAGTGCTCAACCTCTGCACTGACTCGTGGATGGTGGCAAACGCTCCATGGGGGTGGTTGGACCAATGGAAAGAGGCCAATTGGCAGCGCAGAGGGAAACCCATCTGGGCTGCTGAACTGTGGCAAGATATCGCTGCCTGGGCAGAGAAGTTGCTGTAAAAGTCCATCATGTAGATGCACAGGTACCGAGAGTTGAGCTACTGAGCATCGCAACAATAAACAGGTGGATTGAGCTGCCAAAATTTAAGTGTCTCAGTTGGATCTGGACTGGAAATACAAGGGTGAATTATCTCTGCCTCAGTGGGCCCACAACACCTCAGATTCTCCAGGAGGAGATGCGCCATAGAGATGGGCTCGTGATCGAGGGGTGGACTTAACCATGGACACCATCTCCCAGGTTACCCATAACTGTGAAATATGTGCTGTGATCAAGCAGGTAAAGCCCCTGTGGTGTGGGGGACAATGGGATATAAGTGTTGGGAGGCCTGGTAGATCGATCACATCACACTCCCCAGACACACCAAGGGAAGTGCTCTGCGCTGACAATGGTGGAAACAACTCCTGGATGGCTGGAGATTTCTACCCTGTGCCTCATGGCACTGCCTGGAACACCATCCTGGGCCTGGAAAAGCAAGTCCTGTGGAGACATGGCCCCCCAGAAAGAACTGAGTGACACAATGGGACTCATTTCAAAAATAGGCTCATACACACCTGGACTAGAAAGCTTGGGATGAAATGGGTGGATCACATTCCGTGTCATGCACCAGCCTCTGGGAAAGTTGAATGGTACAATGAACTATTAAAAACCCCATGGAAAACAATGGGGAGTGGGACCTTCAAACATTGGGATCTACATTTAGCGAAGGCCTCCTGGTCAGTTCACACGCAGGGCTCCACCAATCGAGCTGGCCCTGCCCAGTCAAAACCTCCATGTACTGTAGAAAGGGATAAAGACCCTGTGCTGTGTATAGGGAATGAGTTAGGGATGACAGTTTGGATTAGTCCTGCCTCAAGCAAAGGCAAACCTGTCCATGGGATTGTTTTTGCTCAAGGACTGGGGTGCACTTGGTAGGTGATGCAGAGGGATAGGGAAATACAATGCGGACCTCAAGAGGATTTGATTTTTAGGTGATATCAGTCTGTAATGTTGAATTGTATAATATTGGTTGCTGAATGACTCTGCCACTGTGTGCCACAGCAACCATGGACAATGAGTATGGACTGCTCCAGCTCCAGCTCATGATGCAGCTTGTAACCAGCTGACACCACATTCGCACTCCTGCCCTGGAAGACATCTAGGACAGATAAAACCCACTGTCATGAACTAAAGGAACTCAACAAACACCTTGGAGGGATCGTCATTGACTATGGAGGTGGTACTCGTGCATGTGTGCATATGTATAGAGTTGGAAGGTGTAATCAGGGCATGCTGTAGATGGTACCGAATTAGGGGTGGATAAAGTCCTGGTTCCAGCCAGGACAAGGTTAATTTTGCAGTAGCCAGGAGGGGGCTTGGCCAGGATACCAGGACACGGGAGGGAGGTTATTCTATACCACCTCATCTCATTGCCAGGGGTGGGTGGAAGGGAGTCTCTTCTGAGGAGAAGGGGTTTCTTCCATTCGAGGAAATGTGGCAGAGGGAGCAATTGGGAATTGTCTATTGTGCGGGGGAGGTGAGGTTTGTGTGAACCGTTTGTTATCTTGTACCCTCTGTCATTAGTATTGTTACTGTTACTGTTCATTTTCTTATTTCATTGCTGTTTCCAGTGAATTGCTCTTATCTCAACCAGTGACCCTCGCCTTCTGTGCCTCCAATTCTCCTCTCCAGCCTGCTGCAGGGGGGGAGGTGTGGCATGTGGTTTTAGTGGGAGTACTAAATTAGAGTATACCATTCCTAAAACACGAGAGTTTTTTTCCAGGAAAAAGATCCCAGAAAACAAAGCAGATGGAGAAGCAATCTGTGAGTAAGACATGCTCTGGAGTCACGTATCCTGGTGAGGAAATGGCACCTGGAAGTGCAGATAAGTTTGCATGGCAAGGTTTTGGTAGGGGTGGGGCTGCAGGGAAAGCTACTGCCAGAAGCTTCCCCCATGTCTGGCAGAGCCAATGCCACCAGCTCCAGGACGGACTGCCACCAGCCAAGGTCAAGCCCAGCAGCCCACCCAGTTGTGCAGTGGTAGAACTTTGGGGATAACTTATTTAAGATGAGGGAAACCCAACCTGGGCAACAGCAACTTCAGCCAGGGAGAGGAGCGAGACTGTGTGAGAGCAAGAGCTCTGCAGACACCAAGGTCAGTGGGGAAGGAGGGGCAGGAGGTGCTCCAGGCCCCGGAGCAGAGGTTCCCCTGCAGCCCCTGGTGGGGCAGCTGTGCCCCTGAGCCCATGGAGGCCACAGGGGTGCAGAGACCCCCCTGCAGCCTGGGGAGGAGCCCACGCTGGAGCAGGGGATGCCAGAAGGAGGCCGTGACCCCACGGGAAGCCCACGCTGGAGCAGGACCTGTGGCCCTGTGGAGAGAGGAGCCCATGCTGGAGCTGGCTCCTGGCAGGACTTGTGGTGAGAGGAACCCAGGCTGGAGCAGATTTGCTGGTGGGACTTGTGGCCCTGTGAGGGGACCCACAATGGAGCAGCCTGTTCCTGAAGGACTGCAGCCCATGGGAAGGATTCACATTGGAGAAGTTCATGGAGAACTGTCTCCCGTGGGAGGGACCCCACGCTGGAGCAGGGAAGAGTGTGAGAAGTCCTGTCCCTGAGGGGGAAGGAGTGGCAGAGACAAGGTGTGATGAACAGAGCACAGACCCAATTCCCTGTCCCTCTGCACTGTTGGGGCTGAGGAGAGAGAGAAATCATGAGTAAAGTTAAGCCTAGGAAGAAGAGAAGGGGGAGTGGAGGTGTTTTAAGATTTGGTTTTCTTTCTCGTTACTCTACCCTGATTTGATTGGTAATAAATTGAATTAATTTCCCCCAAGTCAGGTCCATTTTCCTCGTGACAGTAACTAGTGAGTGATTTCTCCCTGCCCTTACCTCGACCCACAAGCCTTTTGGGGTATTTTCTCTCTCCTGTGCAGCTGAGGAGGGCAGTGACTGAGTGGTTTTGGTGGGCACCTGGTGCCCAGACAGGGTCAACCTACCACATTGATATAAAATGTTGCTGCAAAGCAGTGTATGAGCACAATATATAGAAGTTGGTAGAATTCAGTTTTTCTGCTGTTTATATGTTGTTTAAGGACCAGAGACACTAATTTGGTAAGGACTGTCCTGAATATTGGCAAGGGCTGGTGAAAATGTTCAGGATACTATTTTCCCTTGACTTGCATCTAGTACACAGTTTCCCCCTCTTTTCTTTAAAGTTGTGGCTTGAACACATGCCCAGCATTCAGGCAGGCAAGTAGAGACAGCTCACCCCTGCATCATGTAACTCCATGGAAGAAGCATTTTTCTTACATCCTGTCTTCTTTCCTCCCTCCCTCCCAAAGCGTGGCCATGCCAACCAAGGCACTCGAACATTTAGCTCCTGTGACACTCAGAGCCCAGACCCTCGTATGGAATGTGGTCCCTATGACCCGTTGATCCAAGTCATTGCAAAAATCCAACTTTTACTGTTTACTATTGCAAACAGTTGGCTGACATCCAGGCTAGGACCATCCATCTGGGCATGAGCAGAGCCATCTCTGGACTCAACCACATGGAAAAAAACCCTCCTATGTGTACAATTCCGATGTCTTTTTGTTAAGGGACCTTTATTCATGTACATGTCATATTCATTCTAAATTAAAACTAATTATCCCATACTCAAGGCTTGCTCATTCCTACTAAATGTTTAGATCCTGTGTCCATTGGTATGACTTTTAGGGCATTTAAAGAAAAAAAAAGAATTAAAAAAGGAGACATTTCAGGCTATCTCAGGTTTTACTGCTGTGCTGGTAACACCTGGTGTAATCTACCGTGTAACTTTACCTCTTATCATCACTGTGATACCTGAGTGCTTTCCTGTGAACATCCTGGCTCATCTGTCATTCCTCCCTTTTAGGGTTGGATGACTGAAATTGGGCCCTAACAGGAGAAAGATCCCTTGAAATCTATCATGGAAGAACATAGAAGGGATGGAGCAGCACCAGCACTTGCTGCCACAAGCACAGGGGCTGGTCACCAGCCTCCCTGGGCTCTCCTTACAGCATGTGGCTTTCTTTGGTGCTGAAGGACCTTCTGATGCAGCCCTTCATGCTGGCCTGCATAAATAAAGTGCTACAGGCAAAGCTGGGTACAGAACAGACAGTAAGACGGATGATGAAGAAAACTTCTAGTGCCACCTCTGTCAGGATCAGCAGTAAAAAGCAGACTCCATGTAAGAAAGAAGACAACCTGGTAAGGGTGGTCCCTCCATCACAGCTCCCTGTCCTGAGCTGGCTGCACACTGACCTAGGAGTGGAGGGAAATTACCCATGGACAAATGCTGCCAAAGCAGCCCCCAGCAGGCAGTGCAGCTCTCACCTGTGCTGCACCTCCGTGTTCAGGGCAGCTCAGTCCCTGCTGCCACTGCAGTGCCAGGACAGCACATTGCTCCTGCTGGCATCCCTAATGGCATGTGAATGAGAACAGCTGACACCTGCCTCGAGCTGCCCCCTCTGATGATGGCAATATGCACTTATTTCAGGCTAAATTGAACTATTTGGATTTTCCAGTGTGCAGGTGGTCTTTTTGAGATCAAGGAAGGGTAAAGTGTTTTGATCCCATTTAAGATTTTGACCCATAGTTCACTGGGGCAAAAAGTATTGAGTGGTGAACGGAGGAGGAGCCTGGTGAAGTAGTTACATGACAGCCATGGTCAGGGCAGCTGAAGATTATTTCATTATGTCAGCATGTAAATTAAGATTGCATAGGAAATCTTTACTATGTCTGTAGCTTCTGACTGCTTGACTGCAACTGTGCTGTGGCTGTAACCGTGTTTAAAATGCAATTTCCTTAGTTTTGTAAAAGCTTACTAAAAAGAGAATTCCATTAATGGAAACCATGTTGACTCTGATTTCTTCCCCAGTTCTCCCTGTACAGCTCCTTCTAAACCACTTGTAAGCCCTTTCTGCTATGCTGAGTATTACATAGCACAGAGCTGAGCAGAGTAAAATGATCGATATTGTAATGGACTTCTCATCCTACTACAAGGCAGAAATAATAAATGTCATGATATATGACAGCCCTTCTAAAGCCCCATGGAGCCAAACAAGACGCAGTAAGCACATATCTCCTACTTCCTACCCCTGTTTTGCTTCTCCATGTCTGTCCTTTGTTTCCTCCCACATTTATTTCCTCAGCAATGGAAGACTGTAATTGAATTAAAAGTGACTCTGTACGCAGGAGGACGTGCTGTGGCTGCACTGCTCCCCTTTGACAGACCGGGGTGGAATTCTGGAGCTGCCGTTGTCTTCCTGAGCTGCTCAGAGCCCTGTGGAGCCAGCTTTGGGTGAATTCGACCAGCAGCCATGTCCTCCTGTCGGTGTTACACCAGGTAAATAATGTACAGGCAAACAGCTGCAGTCCCTTTCACTATTACCATGTAGTACTCACCTTCCAGCTCCAGTCTGGTATTTGAGTCATGCCATAACTTCATTTTAAATTTTGATACTCATTCTCATTTTTCACTTGTTCTCATCTCAAGCCAAACTGAACAAATGCCTTATCTGCATCTGAACGGCTCTTCAGGCTGAGATGTCTGATCATTAATGAAGCCTCTCTTCTGCCAGGGACACCAGCCACCACACTTGTTAGGTTTTCTGCCTCTGCTGCTTCACAAATCCCTGTGTGTATCTTTTCTACAGTTGCCACTCTTCCAGTAATTGCTATGCTTAGCAGTAATTGCTTCATAAACGTAATAAGAAATGAACCAAACCAAAGTTTAGAAAATGGAATAAACCCTTTTCCTTTTCTGGTTTCCTGGTCAGATTTTAAGGGATGTAAACCACAGAATCACAGAATATCCTGAGCTGGAAGGGACCCACGAGGATCAATGAGTCCAACTCCTGGTCCTGCACAGGACACCCCAACAATCCCACCACGTCCAAACATGGAGAGTGTTGTCCAAACACTCCTTGAGCTCTGTCAGCCTTGGGGCTGTGCCCACTGCCCTGGGGAGCCTGGGCAGTGCCCAACCACCCTCTGAGGGAAGAACTTTTTCCTGAGATCCAACCTGACCCTGCCCTGACACAGCTCCAGCCATTGCCTTCAGTCCTGTCACTGGTGACAGAGAGCAGGGGTGGGAGCTGCCCCTCGTGAAGAAGATCTAGACTGAAAAAATACCAGGAAGGGTGGCCCAGGATGCTTCAGTGATCGCCTTGATCTCTTCTGTGACTTGAACATCCATCAGGGTGTTATTTCTACACATACAAATGGTGCACAGATTGCAATTTAACAACATCTCTACTATAGGATGCAAAGGAAGAAAAAAAAGATTGTTAGTTTTTTCTGGTTTTACTTAAATACTCTTGCCACATGCTACAAGTGTGTCACCTTCTGTTTAGGCAAAAAGAAGAAGTGGTAGGAAGATTATAAGAGAAATAAAGAAACCCCACAAATTCTACCCCGTGTCAGTATTTCCAGGTCAGCTGTAACCAGTGCTGGTCAGTCCCTGCACTGCTGTACAAACTAGCCCAGACAAGCAGCAGACACAGAGCCCTCCAAGTGTGACCCACATTGGTGTTCCTGGACCAGGTGGCCTCCAGAGGTGCCTTCCAGCCAAAATTATCCAGTGATTCTAAAAGAGGGCTCCCATAGGGCCCAAATTGCCCATTCTCACTCACATGCCAAGCTGCACTCCAATTTATACCTGTACCTGTTTTCACACACAGGCAAGTTTTAGTCAGCCTGTGGCAATCCACCTGACAACACCTCAGTGCATGATCTGCTGTAACGTTCACAGCATTGTAGGGGATCATATCCTGGTGAAACCATGGCTCAGGTAATCTCCAACTTGGAAAAGTAATTGTATTTTGCAAACAGGAGACTTTATACTCAAAGCTAAGCTCAATGTGTATGTTCTCTGGAACTGTATTTACTGTTTGCAAAGGGATCAGCTTCGTAGGAGAGTGAGAAAGGGGAATCTTTGACAGGTAGGTTTCATTTTACCACTGTGTCAGTTATTTTTCATTTAATGTTGTTCCTTAATGAATATGGATGCAGAGAATACAAGTTACACATTTCAAATAAGTGAAGAGATGAGCAATAAGAGCCTATAAACTTTTGTTTTTGAAGAGTAAGTGCTCAGGTGAAGTAATCTTGAGATTAGCACCCAAGGGACCTGACTCGTACAGACCAGCCCCTGGACAGGACAGCCTGGAATGTGGATGCTGGGTCCATCCAGGGCCACCTCTCATTCCAGGGCTTGTAGCTCCGAGTATAAAATAACCCTGTGACTTTCAAATTTATTGTGACAGATTTCCCCATGTGCTAATTCACATTAAAAACCGGTTTGCTCCCATCATACACTAGCTGAAAAGGAGTTTCCCAAAAGATTATTGTCCCTGAGCCGGTGGCCCAGGGAGCAGTACCTGGGGAAGGGAGCACATCCCAGCAGGCAGTGCACGGGGAAAGGGGCTGCTTTTGTTTAGTTTTTATTTCAGTCCAAACCGCCAGGAGCGCCCGGCTCAGGCGCACGCAGCAGGGGAGCGAGAAGAGCACAGCAGGGCCCGCTGCCGCCGAGCAGCTCCCGACGCGCCCCCGCTCCGCGTGTCGTGCGGCCGTGAGGGAGCCCTTCTTCGGCCCCTGGGGAGGCTCCGGCGGCCCGGCCCCGAGCGGGAACGACCCCGGCGGGGTTCGGCAGATCGGCCCGTCCCTCAGGCCCCCATCTCTGACCCTCATCTCTGACCCTCATCTCTGACCCCCATCTCTGCCCCCCATCTCTGGCCCCCATCTCTGACTCCCATCTCTGGCCCCCATCTCATCTCTGACCCCCATCTCTGACTCCCATCTCTGGCCCCCATCTCATCTCTGCCCCCCCTCTCTACCCCCCCCCCCCCCCAGTCCCTCACACCGCCCGCCCCTCAGGCCCCGCCCCCTCGGCGCCCCCCGCCGGCCGGGCCAACCCCGCGCGCGCGACCCCCCTCCGCGCGTGCGCAGGGGCGGTGCGGGGAGGGGGCCGGGGGCGTGGCCGATTCGCGGGTCTCGCGAGAGCTCGCGGGCTATATCAGCGCGGGGGCGGGCGCGGGGCTTCCTTTAGTGCGTGTCGGCCCGCGCTGCTGCTGATCCCTTCCGCCCGCCGCGCCCGCCCGCCATGGAGGACAGCGCCATGGACATGGAGAGCATGGGGCCCCTGCGCCCGCAGACCTTCCTCTTCGGTAACGTTCCCCGCGCGCCTGGGCCCCGCCGCACCCGCAGGCCCGGGGCCGGGCAGGGCCCGCATGTGGCCGCGGCCTGTGCGGGCCGAGCGCGGCCCCTCATGGTGGGTGGGGGGGGCGGGAGGGTCCGACCGGGCCGTTCCCGCGCGCGCCGCACGTGGCGCGGGGCTCGCACGTGGCGCGGCCCGTTCCGCTTTGTTCCCGCTTTGTTCCCGGTGCCTCCCGCCCGTTCCTAAGGACGCGGCGCGCCCGCGGAGCACATGGCAGCGCGGCGGGAGGCGGAGCACGTGGAGCGCGGCGGGGCCGAGCGCGGGGCTGCCCCGCAGGCCCGGCCGCCCCGCCGGGCCCTTGTGGAGGTGGCACCGGCCCGGACAGCGCGGGGGACGCTGGGCGGGGGTGGTCTCACAGCGGATGGGCTGGAACGGGCCACGCGGGAGTTGCGTGCTCGGCACCAGGCCGCGGGCTCGCCTGGGGTTTTCCCCACCCCACGTGTTCTCCCTCTTGGGAGCCCAGAGTGCCGCTAATGCTCGGTGCAAGCTCTAGAAAAGCAACAAGGTTAAAATAAATTATTAGCAAATATTTGCTTAATAAATAAAACAGGAGGCTTATACTTATATTGTCTTTTCGCAGGTTGTGAACTTAAAGCAGATAAGGAGTATCAGTTCAAAGTAGATGATGAAGAAAATGAGCACCAGTTGTCTCTGAGAACGGCAAGTATTGTTTAGTCTTAACCTTTCCATTTTTTATGTAGTGGTGTGCAGTGATGCAGGCGGTGAGTTTTTTTGTGTATCGTTTTTTCCCCCAAAACTTTATTCTTTTAGTGGTAAGTGTTTTTAGGCAAATCTGTAAAAATAACCTCTTAGTGGGAGTGGAGTATATCATGTCACTTTTAATATTTGCTGTATCGAAAAAAGTGCATCCAGTGGTGTTTCATTGCTTACAGCAAGCAGTGTAAGGCTGGGAAAGGTTAAAAACCAATTCACAGTAGGTTAATCAGTAAATATAATTTAATGCCAAAATATGCACTCAGGCATCTCTAATACAATAGTGCAGGTGCTACAGCACAGGGGCAAGGACAGATTTATAGACACACTTTCTTAGACTTCATTAGTAACTTTATTTTGAAAAGCTTTTCAGTATGTTCCCAAACATAATTCCAGTTCTTTTTCTTGCCCAGAGGCAGATAATAAGTAAGTCTAAATGAGAGGAAGGAAGGTTTATGTTTTGATTTACTGTCCTTGGTTTGCCCTCTCTGAGGAAGGCACATCTTCTGTTTAGATAATTCATCTCACAGACTCCTCGCTGATCCTGGGAATGGGATCTGTACATGATTTCTTGGAAGTGTCCTTAGATCTTTGTGGTGCCACACAAGCCAGACACGGTATTTCAAGGCCTTTGTTCTGGGCTGACCATGTTGGTTTTGGGTAGGAAAACATCAATGTGCCTCAGCTTCATGGAAAAGGAATTAGAGTTGTAGTATTGCTATTGTTTATTGCTCTGTTTATTTGAATACAAAGAGGTGTTTTGATGGTGAAACAAGAGAGTCTTATAATTGTGAACTAATTCCTGCAGGAGAATTGCTTCCTACAGGTGACTTACATAATAATGCTCTCCAAATATAGTGTTATTTAAAACACTTCTGGTTATGTGAGTCATGTGTCTTCAGTCCTTGTATATTATGAAAATTACAGCCTGGACTTGACAATGAGTAATTTGTTCTTAAATGCAATTTCTTTTGGTGGAAGTATATAACAGTAAAGTATGTACAGGACAAGTCCATACACAAAGTTCTTGTATCTGAACGTTTGTCATGCAGATGGAATTAGTCACTGAATGATATTTGAGTTGTATGGCTTTACTCAAAGATCTTTTTGTTTTTATTTTATTTTAATTACCTGTAGCATCTCTTCTGATGTTCAGCACATCGTGGGGGATAAAGTAGGTTGGATCCACAGCACTACTTTGTTGTTAGGGTTGTGGAGGGGGGGAAGCTAAATCAATAACCCGTCTTTTGAAAGGTAAGAGTTAATACTAACAGGAGAAATGGGTGTTAAACATTTCCAGTTTGCCACTTGATATTTTAAGAGACTTGAAAGGTCTTGGACATGGCTACAAACAGAAAATTCCTTGGTGAGCAGAGGAAGGGCTTGATAAAAGATAAGGTGTGAAGGTAGCAAATACCTGGTGACTGATCGTGCACCTGGTACAAGCCTGGTGGTGTAAAGACTGACAGTGCCCATTAAGATACAAATGTAGTGATGGACTTGGGCATGAGGTACAGAAAAATGGGCAGAAAGAGGGTAAAAGTACAAGACTATTAATGTATGTAGAGGTTTAAAGTGACATGAGAGTTTCTGTTAATGTCTTACAAAAAGTAGGTGAGAATGGAAAGGAATGGTCATTGCTTCGTTACCTGTTTAGTCAGTGCATTCCTTCAGTGTAGAAATTAAAGCAAGTGAATGGATGTTTGCCAAACACTCAGGAAATACATGAATAGTAAGTGCTGTAGTATTACTTGAACTGGTGCAAATGACAGCAGTAACTGGGGGTGGAGGGCATGCTCCAAAATTTGTCTCACCAGCTGAAAAATTCAGTGTTTTTGCCAACTCATCAAGAGGTGAGATCAGATCAGCGATTTCACCTCTTTAAATTAGCAGTAACAAAATTTGCATGGAGTAGTAAATCCAATATTCTGTTTCTCTGCCTTCAGTCTGATACATCTAGTCTGGACCGTGGTAGCCTCCTTAAAGCTCAGCTCCTGGAGAATGGAAACTTTGTGTGCCTCTGCCTGAAGTGTTTACACCCACGTCTTTTGTGGAGGGTGGAAGGCTTTCTTTGTATGGGCAGTGGGAAAGGAAGCGCAGAGCCCTGTGCACTGGTCCCGGGAGTAATTGTAGTACTTCAAGGGATTCTTGGTTTTTACATCTTCTGCATGTAGTCCTGACTCAAAGGCCAGAGATTCAGTGAACTGGAATTTCAGGCCTGACCGATGCATGTCACACATTTGCCTCCCTGCAGCTATGAGTTTTGAAACTTCAGGAAGTACCAGACTCATACTCAGAGTAAGGAATCCAGGCACTTGAGTTTTGAAACGCCCTGGGACAGCAGCTCTCAGTCCATGGTGAAATAAAGCAGAAGGCATGTGCATAAGTGACAGTACTGAACTGAACCGTAGTTAGACTTGACTCCTCAGTGAATGGCAAGTAAACAAAAAGTGCAGTGCGACAAAGGGAAGCCATTGGCAGATGAAAGAGGGCGGGAAGGGGGAGGATAAAGACTTCAGCATTAATTGATGCAGAACAGTGAATGGAGTTTAAAAGACTTAAAAATATTTAAGCAGATGCTCAGACTGCCCTGTTCTTGACTTTACAGGTTACTTTAGGTGCTGGAGCCAAAGATGAATTACACGTTGTAGAAGCAGAAGCACTGGACTATGAAGGCAACCCTACTAAAGTAGTGCTGGCATCCCTGAAAATGTCAGTGCAGCCTACGGTAAGTGCAGGAACGTGGGAAAATCTACTGGGAATTTGGTCTCGGGTGACAAAAAGTAGATAGAAATGGGCTTGGGTCAACTGAATTTTAGTGAAAATGAACGGTGGTAAGTGTGCTAAGACAAATGTCAGTTTTGATGTGTAGTAAATATGAAAGTACTTTTTGTGCCTCGTAGAGTTACTTTAGTCATCTGGAGGTAATAGACTTGCTCAAATTATGCATTTTTAAAAAAGTGATAGTAATTATGCATGTTATCTAAATGTATACAGATGTATATGCAGGCAGATGCATCTGTAGCCTGTGTTGCTTTCTTTGAGCGTGGGATGAGAATAATTATTTTTTCTGCATGTCCCAAGCTCTTAAGAGATTCTGAAGATGATTGCTGCTGTATCTTGCTTTAAGGGCACCCTACTTGTCATTTCTGCTATCGGGAATGTAGTTTGATGCAGTGTTGCTGATGATGTACAAGTAGAAGTGCCCTATGCTGTGGGCAGGTGGGATGGATAATGTTCAAATTGGCATTGTTACCAAGGGGAGTAAAACGAGTGTGGATTGGTCTGGCTTAGGTGGATAGGAAAAATTAAATATAGTAAACACTGTTGGTAGCTTATTGACCCTGATTTGACTCTTAACACTTCTGGAATATTCTGTCAGGTGGGAACTTGGAGTAACTGTGTTAGTCATGGAGTCTACAGAGTTCTTGTTTTCATTTGAGTGGACTGTCTGTTGACTATACTTTGCCCAGAAGATTTGACTAAATAAAAACACGTTTTTCTCCAGGTTTCGTTAGGGGGCTTTGAGATCACACCGCCCGTGGTGCTGAGGTTGAAATGCGGTTCAGGGCCTGTTTATGTCAGCGGGCAGCACCTTGTAGGTACGTATGGCTGGGTACTGATGGAGCTTTGCATCTAGCAGCCCCAACAGAACTTACAGGGGTGTGTAACTGGTGTCTGAAGCAGTGCCTTTTCTGATACTGACCCCCTGAATCTTTGTCACAGTCCCTGGAGGCATGAGGTGGCTGTAGGACAAAGCAGTTCATTGAAATGCTTGCATGCCTTTTCTTGCCACGTGCCTGGTATGGGTAAGGGGCATTTGTCAGCATTGCAATTGGAGTTCTAATTTCTGCCCTTGGAAGTGGGTGCTAGCGTCCCACAGGAGACTTTCTGTTCTCAGCTGAGTGTGAGAAGACTGCCCATGAAATAGTTCTGAGTTTGAACTAACCAGGACTAGCCTTCTCCTTTGTAGGATTGTCTTTGAAACTTGTCTTTCTCAAGAAGTTTTAAAATGTGTCTGCTGAGGAATGGAGAAAATGTTACTCTTAACTTTCTTTGGCCTCTTATCTGTGAGGGGTGTTAAAACCGGTGTGTATGAATGGTTGTTCACCTACTTTTGGTTTCAGTGTAGTAGTACCTGCATTCAGTCAGCTGGAAAAGTTTCTGATCTCAGTGGTTTGGTCACTAGTAGGAGCTTCCCATGAATTCACCTCAGTAAGACCAAGCCTATTCAGTGGTGGGTGATGCTCCTCTCTTTGTTTCTTACTACTAGTCTTGCTTTACCCATTATTAAATAAGATGAGATTTTTACATGCTGCCTTCACTTTTTCAGCATTAGAAGAAGAACCAGAATCAGATGAGGAAGAAGATGATGCAAAAATTGTGAACGCTTCAACAAAGAGACCAGCAAGTGGAGGAGGAGCTAAAACACCACAGGTATATGGGCTTGCAGTCACCTTGTTGGAAGCATTTTCTTTTGGTTTGCTATTAATGCTGCCTCTAGAAGTATGCAGCTAGATGGCTTGCTATGATTCACTTAGTATGTGGGAAAGGATTATTTTGTACTTGCATCTTGACAAGTTACAGGAATGTATTTAAGTGCAGATAGTTCCCAAAGCTTTGCTGGAGGGGCAAAATATAATTGCTACTTTTGTGGAAACTTTGTCCACTGCAGTAAATACTCTGAATTCTCTCTGTGAACTGTGTGTGTGCAGATTCTGGTGTAAACATCAGTGCACTGCAGGGGTTGAAATGCTGATTGAAGCTCTTTCCTGTAAATGAAAGGTTCATGTGCTCAGAGCATGCTGTAAATTTATCAATAGTTTTGGACTTGGCAGCTGTAACCTCCTGAGTTTTAGCTAAATTGATTGAAGATAGTATTGTAATTATGCTGTGAAATTTTTTGGATGACAGTTGCTCTTTATTGGTGTAAAATGGTATTAACGCTTAGCATACTTTTTTGTTTTTAAAGAAAAAACCAAAATTATCAGAAGATGATGAGGATGATGATGAAGATGAGGATGATGATGATGAGTATGTATTCTTGTTTTGATAATGTATTTTGAAATACAGGGTCAACTTTCAGAATATGAATTGTATGGCACAACTGTGAGCAAGCTGTTTTTTATCTTGGCTAGGGAAAAAGCAGAATTGCCTCATCTCCACAATGCAGTCTGAATTAGTGTTATTCAAATGTGTCATACTGGGTTATAAAACTTAGCTTCCTGTTATCTGTTAATTTGTAATAAAGCTAGAATTTCTTTATTATTAGTAGTGGAAGTCCCTAAGATACTTGCCTTCAGTATTATGGCAGAAGGAAGTTCATTTAACTGCTTTGAAGGTAGTGCTTGCTCTGACACCTTGCCATGTGTGAAAACAAGGTGTAAGGTAGAGCTGGGAAGATTACTTCCTTCATGAGGAAAACGTTTTACTGGGAGGGAAGGGGAAGATTATTTCCTAATGTGAATCTTGAGTTTTGGTGAGTGACCTCCTTTCTAATTGTAGTGATGAGGATGACTTAGAGGATGATGAGGAAGAAATTAAACCACCAGTGAAGAAAGTAAGTGGCATATACATAGACACTCACACTGTGATACAACAGTAATGGGGCAGGTAGTCCTTTAAATCAGTGAGTTTAAGCACAGCTGTCTGGCTGTGCAAATGGGGGAGGCATTTGATTCAGCTCAGTCTGTATAAAAAAATTGTAATAGGACATGAGACTATTTAAATACGAATGTGCATGCAATCCATGTTTTATTTCCTTGGCTGCAGAGGGGTGACTATGGGATTAACAGCACACACATGCAGTTGTCAGACTGGTATGGGGCCTGTATGGCTGTTGGGCAGCAAATCCTGGTCACAGTGGATTGTGGTTTGCCCTTGTTAGTCCTGCAGGCTGTGGAAAGGACTTTTTAGTCCTTCAAATACAAAGGGATAGAAACGTGAGTGCAATTCTGTCAGCCCTCGAGGGCCATCTGGTGGTGGAACAAACACACAGCAGGGCAGCTGCAGAGGGACAAGGGCAGGCATTTTCTTTTTCTTAAACTTGTGTACTTAGGCTTGAAGTTTTATGTTCATATG
The DNA here is from genome assembly GCF_003984885.1 of Neopelma chrysocephalum. Lineage (NCBI taxonomy): Eukaryota > Metazoa > Chordata > Aves > Passeriformes > Pipridae > Neopelma > Neopelma chrysocephalum. The sequence continues at coordinate 716,518 of NW_020897965.1, forward strand.
TACTGTTTGGAAACGAATATTTAGTGTTTTAATTCACTGTGTGCTGCTCTGTCCTAATGGATTTCCATAGGTGATAGTGCACAATGGTTTAAGGCCTGGTAAAGACAGTCTGAACTGCAGATTCCTGCCATCTAACCCAATCTAGTGTGGCTGAACAAAACGGTCCCTTGATTTACATAGGAGTGTAAGATCCCAATTCCTAAATGTGCATGTGGTATCATGTCCCATGCACATCTCAGATGTTTCTATATGGAATGCCAAACAAGAAATAATAGTTAATGCAATATCTGCCCCCCAAAGACTGCGTAGTAATATGTAAGGACAGGTGTGATATATAAGGAATATAAAGTGAGGGTCTCACATAGTTATATAGTATCATAATAGAATGTATGTTACGTATTGTGCTGCACTAACAGGTTTTCATTTGGGTTCCTGTAATATGCTTTTTTGCTTAAATGATGGATGTTGACCATGTTTCCTGGATAGCGAGAATAGTTTTTTGAGGTTAAGTAGTATATGAATTTGTCACAAAATCTTGAGTATTATTTTAATGATCTTAGCATCTACGTGCAGTTCATTTGGCAAATGAACTTGTGTGCTTGCTTTACAGCCAGTCCGTGAGGTTTCAGGAAAAAATATGCAGAAAGCAAAGCAAAATGGAAAAGACTCTAAGCCGTCCACACCAGCATCTAAATCAAAAGTGAGTGAAAACAGATGAGTAAACCAAAGGTTTATTCTAGTGTGGAAGGTAGTTTTCTTGTCTGATGGTAACTTCAAATAACATACTAGCCTTTAAGTTAGGTGTTTGAATCTTAATACGAAGCATGTTGAGGATACTGTTCACTGCTTCGTGTTCTCCTGTGAAACCCTTCAGTGATCAATACATAACTACAACAGCCAAGGTTTGAAATCAGACATGCTGTCCCTTGGGAATATTGGTGATCCCTCGGTTTGAAATACAGAATCTCTTTGCTAGCACCTTGTGCAAGAGGGTGGCTGCCAAGTGTATTCCCACTGGAGTATGTCCAGAGGCTGCTGCTGCTGAGTTGCTCTCACTGAACTGATCCGTCTCAGAAGGGACAGTTTCTTGTTCAGTGCTCAGTAATTGTGTCCTGCTTCCTTATGCAGCTTTTCCTTGCTGGGCGTATTCCCGTGTGATGCCAGGAAGGTTCATACAGAAATGAGCGTGGGCTGGATGGCAGGAGAGCATCTCAGAAGCAGTGCAGATGTGCCTTTTAAAGCATGACCTAATCTGGTTGCAGATGTGGAGTGAACTCTGAATCACTGAATGTTTTGGCTATTTTTGGTTTCATTTCTGTTGAGAGAAAGAGCTGTGGAGGCACCTGCTCAGAAACAGGATGTTAGCTCCAAACTTGAATACTGTACTTTTTCTTGTTTCTGAGGAATGTGTTGGAAGCACAGATTTAGCTTTCATGATTTTTTGAAAACTGTATGGAATATGTATGTGCTAGCTAGTTTTTCCATTCCATGTAAAATCCACAGTAGGTTCTAATATATGCTTCTTTTATAAATCTTGGTCTTATACACTAAGTAGCTTTTATGTGCAAGTTGCTAATAAAATTAATAATTTTCAGACTCCAGATTCCAAGAAGGATAAAACCCTAACTCCAAAAACACCAAAAGTCCCTCTGTCGTTAGAGGAGATTAAAGCGAAAATGCAAGCGTCTGTAGATAAGGTGAGTTTTTGGAAACTTGAGGTTTCTCTTCTGTGCTTCCACAGATCAGAAGAATTGGATGTTTTTAAGAAATGTCACTGATGGCTGTTATCAGAGGGTGTTGATTTTTAAGCTCAGAGAAACATACACATTTGGGACAAAAAGAAGCCTCTGTACTCTGGAGAAACAAAACCACTTTGTTTCTGGATGCCTCTCGTGGTGCTGATTAGTAATTTGGTATTTCTTAGTGAACTGTCTCAGTTAAAATTTGAAAAAACCTATAACCTTCAGTGATCTTTATTCTGTGTGTGTACTAGTGTACACATTTTAGGTTACTAGAGCAAAGCAGAGTGAGTTCTTCGCATGCTAAAATGGCTTGATCTTGAAGCAATATCCACCTTAGCTATCCAGATGCCTGTAAGCCTCAGTAACTTTCGGAAGAGGGAGATAGGTGCTTGTCATATGAGATAATGTCATGGAAGACCTGAAAGTGTTTGCTTTCTGAAGGGATATGAGATTAATTGGGTCTCCCCTCAATGGTTTTTTCACCTTTTTGAAGGCAGCAGGGCAGTCACTCTGCTTTTGGTTGTTACCAGCTTTGACTAGGACTTCACAGTTACACACATGAGTATTTTGCTTAGCTGCTATTTAAGTCTAAAAAGGAAACTGAGTTACAGGCTGGTTGGGTAAAAGCATAGCAAGTAATAGCAATTCTTTTCCCCCTTAGCCAAGTTTAAAAGTGATTTGATTTAGCTCAGTCTGTATAAAGAAGTTGTAATAGGACATAAGAATATTTAAATTTGAATGTGCATGCCATCCATGTTTTATTTCCTTGCTGCAGAGGGTGTGCCAGCTGGAGGTGTATTCTCAGTACACCTGTGCCTAGAATACATGGTACTGAGGGCCTGATGTCTGGTTTTGCTTTGCTGGCAAGAAGTGTGCTTAGAAATCATATGCTCACTTGTGACTGAACCAGATTATTCATTGGAGACTTACTTTTGGCTGATAATGGTGCTATGAAGAATTCTGTTGGTTTGTTGGTTTTTTTAGTTAAGATTGATAAACTTCTTGACCCCTTACAGTGGCAAACAAAGTCACCTAAAGAGTTAGGATTATCTTCTGCTTAGATCATTAGTGTTTTGAGGCTGCTTTGTCCCAGGAATGCAAAACAAGGCTAAAAGTGTTCTGACTCAGAGTGGGTACAGAGTGAGCAATGCCAGGTTGTGCTGAGGGCGGGAATGCAAGGCCCTGGATTGGGATCTGACGGGGTGGGTGGTACCATCCCGGTGGGTCACTCTAACCTGGACACTGGGGTGGTGTTCGTGTGACTCAGAGGAACCACGGTCGGGGTGTTTCTGCAGCTTAAGCACCAGTGGCTGAGCTGGTCCCAGGAGACATGTCACTGTGGAGGGGAGCAGAGCAGAGGATTGGCAAAAGGAGCTTAAAAGTACACTATTGCTAAAGACTGTTTTTGCTGGGAAATGCTGTGTATGGTGCTGCTGTAGCAGGCAGATTAATTTAATGTTTTCCAAGATGGTGCTAGAGCATCCCTGAATAAGGCTGGGTGTGTGTGCATTCCCAGGTTCCACAGCAGTTCAGCTGATAGCCAGCAAGTTAACAGCTTTATCTGACTAGCATATGACTGCAAACAGGGTTATTTGAAGTGGTGACTGCTTGCTGTTGTGCTCTGGAGCATGAGCAAGTGTCTTGGACAGCAGTTTTAATGCATAACCACTCCTGTGAGAAATGCCCTGGATATTGTAGAGAAGAAAATTTTCAAACGGTTTAAAGCAGATTGGTGTGGGAAGTTGCAAGGTGGGCTCAGTAAAATTCCATGTGTGTTGCAAAGAGTTTCAGCTACATAGGTCATTTAATGATTCCAATAAATGACCTGCATACACTAAAGTTTGCCTTTTTTCAAAATAGGGTACTATCCTGCCTAAGCTGGAACCCAAATTTGCCAACTACGTTAAGAATTGCTTCAGGACGGAGGACCAGAAGGTAACTGAATTTATTGGAGCTTGATAAAGTCCAAAAACTTTTATAACCTGACTTAAGGATTCTTTTCCACTTAATCTTTACAAGCTTTGGACTGTTTCAAAGGGTTACAAACCACAAACAATACTTCAAATTACATAAATGGGAATGGTTTTTAAGGGTTTAGTTGGCTAAGATAGGAAAGCTAATATTTTATTACATTTTTCCAGCTTTTATATGGTTGGTAAATTATCTCTTGCATACTAAACCCACAGAATTTTCCTTTTGGCACCATATTGGCTAAGGAAATGAGCTGTGGTTTTCCTTGCTGCTGAATTTGGCCACCTAGGCCAGTCTGCTGTTCAGCCCTGGGTTGGGGAGGGTGTCTGGGAGAGGGGAGCTGTTTTGTGATGGAGATTGTGGCCTTCTTGCTACGTTTTGTCCCAGAATGAACTGAGCTCTTGAAAAGAGGGCAAGCTAGAAGGTGGTATCAGGAAGCAAGTTTCTGAATTAGTTATTACCTAACATAGACTGGGCTAAAATGTGTCTTAGATTTCCCTATCAGAAGTCCTGTAAGTTAACTTTTTTCCAGTGATGGAATTCCTTATGCTTTCCTGATTCCCCTGGTGGTTCAGAGTAAACTTGTCTGATAGACAAATTGATAGGTTCTTAAAAGAATGTTGAAAAGAAGCTCTCCTCAGCTGCTGCAGCTGCTCTGACATTAGCCAGGGTAGGCAGAGTTCAGCCAATATTTGCCTAGCTGGTCCACACCCATCCTCTCACTCACCTTCACTGAATTCTTACTATTGTGACTTAGTGTGAATAGCAGTCTTCTAGCAGAAGGACCTAATGTCATGCTTTCAACTTAATTTTCTCTGAAAGAAATGCATTTTTTGTTATAAAATTTAATGTCAATATTTTATGGAATAAGTGGATAGTAAACTGAAAATAAGTTGAATAATGGATTCCAATTTCTAACTTTTTGTGTACACTTCCAGGTCATTCAAGCTCTCTGGCAGTGGAGACAGACTCTGTAAGAAAAGAAAACAGTTTAAACAGTTCATTAAAATCTGCAGTCTTACTTCTGTAACCATTATTTGGCTGTTCTTTTTACAAATGCTGAAAGAGCTTTCCCTCCTGTGTCTGATAAATGTCATCCAGATTACCTTGCCAAGAATGTGTTGTCCAAAATGCCTGTTTAGTTTCTAAAGACGGGACTCCACCCTCAGCTTCATTTTAAGTATGTATGGAATGTTTTGATAAGGCATGGTGGTGGTGGTGGTCAGACAAATGGAAATGGTGGGGAGACTAAATGTATGTGGAAAAAGAATAAAATTTAGTATTTTAATAAAGTACTATTGTTTCTTTTTTATGGATTGGGGGTAGCTTGCATATTGAACTCAGAGATGAGGCTTTAAAGTTCTCCTAGGAATTTACCTTGAAGTATTTTAGCTACTTTTCTCCATCAAGTTACACATCAGCTAGTCTCATTTGTGTTAACTTTCAAAACAACTGAACTCCAGTTCCGTGAGCTTTGCAGCTGCTGAACAGCTGATTGGTGAGAAGACTAAGTGGTAAGCGGGGCTTTATTCTTGTCTGAAAGTGACCACTAATTATATAATTGCCTAAACCAGCCCTTCCTGCCTCGATTTCTGATCCGCTTCATTGCGCTTTGGTTTATGGTTTCTCTCTAACTACTGGGTTTGTAGGGCTGTGACTCCCTTTGTAAAATGCACTAGTTTAGATTTGGGAATTGCTGGCTGTGCTGTTCCTCTGAGGAGCTGCAGTCTCTGAGGTTGCCTCTCATAATGACTCCTGTGAGGGTTTTCTGGAGATGGGAATTAGCTTGAATGCTGTAGGGTGTGCCTAGAGAGCTCACTGAGCGGTGCCAGTGGATAAATTCCTGGGAATGCTGAGGAACTAATCAGCAAATGCAAAAGCTTAGATGGGCAGGGAGACCGGGCTATTTTGATTATTTCTACATGACACTAAGAAGCAGAGTTAAAATTTTGGACTGCTCTTGGTTGTCACAAAAGGTGTAAGGGCTTTCAGGTGAAGGAAGGAAAGCATGGATGCTGTGCCTGGCACTGAGCTCTTCCTCAAGGCTCCTGCCCAACTGTGTATCGCTTCAAATGCTTGAGTGTTAGATCTGTGTACAGGAACTGAGTAATGGTGGAGACTGAAAGAAGACTTAGCAAGAAAACATTTAAGCAGTTGTATGGTAACCATTAAACTTGGCTTTAATCCGTGCTACGTTTGAGAATTAATGCAGCTGACTTCTGTTCTTCACAGCAGCAAACCCCTTATTTGAGAACAGAAGAGCATTAAGACAGGCCATATCAGCTTTAAGTTTTCCTCTTTTAAAGAACTTGAACCACTGAGTTCTGTAGGAGTTGCCTTCCCAAGACATGGTAAACTCTTGTTGGGTTGTGCTCATTGGGCATGGGGTCTCTTTTTTACTGAGCTTTTTTACAAGTTGTTTAAGTAGAATGTACAATTTGGTTTGTGAAATTGCCACTGGAAATACATTTTTTTTTTTTAAGTTTGCTATTGAGATTCTGGGTGTGATAGGAAGCAGTGCAGGTCTCCAGAAGCAAATAGTTCTTTTTGGAAAAACAAAGCCAAGCAAAGTGCATGGTAGAGAAGTGAAACAGTGCAAGCCTAGTGTCAAAGATTCATTTAAGCTTGAGTATTAATTGCAGCATGTGAAATGGCAGAATATAAGGGTTTGAAATGCGTGTTTCGGTGGGGTTATGTCAATAGATGATGTCATATGCATAACAGCAAATTTCCCTGGTGAAATGGAGCTGATGGCACAGACAGGCTTATTTAAGCAAAATTGCTCTCAATTTTGGCTGAAACAAGTGAAAATGCTACAGTAATTTCAGCAAGAGGCTATCCAGCCAATAAAATACTCTGATGATTAAACTTTTAGGAAAAGCCAGGGTGTTGTCTGTAGGTGACTGACCAAAGCAGCTCTGGGCTGCAGCCACAACCATTTCAGGGTGAAGATTAAGCCTGTATGGACAGCTCTAAAGGAAAACTTCCTCCTATGCTGTTGCCAGGGTATAATGTAAGTAAAACCTGTGTCAGGCTGCTGTTAAGCATCGTGAGATGTCTTTGAGGCACCTCATCATCACAGAATAATGATAACTTCACCTGGCCCTGGTTATCTTGAGTTCAGGCTCAGAGCTGCAGTTGTGAGGAGTGGGCAGTGTCTGGGGCTGTGCCCTGTTCTGCCAGGCTCCACGAACACCTTGCTCTGTTTGGGACTCCATGCAATGACTGGATACAGCCATATCCTCTGGGATATTCTCACACAGCTGCCAGTTCTTTCACTTCTTTGAACAGAGCCTCAAAGGTTGGTTTGAAAAAAAACTGATGTGATAATACCTGTTGAAGAGAAGAGACAAATACCAGATGTGGGTTGTTGAAGTACTGTGTTCTTGACTTTCTGCAGAGTTCAAACATGTTTTTGCCATGGTAATGATGGCAACAAAGCTGTAATGTTTTGATAGCTGTGTCGAGGGTAATGAGCCTGTGGGTGATTCTGGTCCCATGGCTTATTTGGGAGCATGGAGGTCCATAGGCAAATGCTTTCTCACTCCATGACGGGAGAACAACTTGACTTCCTTTACAGGACAGTTAAAACACCTCTATAGGTGGCTGTCCCTTCACTTCTGCTTTCTACACGAATTTTCCCCACTGCTGCCTTTCCTGTTGCAGAACCTGTCTATTCTGGCTTTTTCCATGTTTTGTTTCCTTCTATAAGCGTTTTGTTCCTTACAATGCAAAGGTAGTTGGTGTCCCCCTGCACAGGACAAAGGCTCAGCTGAGCCATGAGTGGGGACCACGCAGGGAGGGCAGCAGCCCTGTCCTCTGCTCAACAAGAGTGTTGGCTGCAGGTACAGCAGCTCCATGTGGATGTACTTTGTCCCTAAGTCTCGGGTGTTTCTTGGCATCTCATTGCAGAAGAGGTGATAATAGAAGGATACTGTCCTGGCAGGAGCTTGGTCTGTGCCTTATTCCTTGGGGTGTTCAAGAGAAGTGCTTGTGGCCATCTCAGGTCTGTCCTGGGGTTCTGTTTGCTCCTTTGGCTTCAGCTCTCCTGCCAAAATCATGTCCCGGACCCCAAGTGCTGTGATGAGTGCAAGGCTCTTATTTTGCTTGTGTTCAGCAATTGTTGCAGCCTTTGGAGAGGAGCAATTCGAGCATGGCTGGCAGGAGGGGTGGGAGTGTGTGTGGGCTGAGGTAATGGAAAACAGGGCCAGGATGGGTGGTGGTTCTGGGCTTCTTGCCACCCAGACGGTCCCTCAGGGGCTAAGTTCATGCTGGAACATGCTCTCTGTCCTCTAGTAATCTTACCCAGATACCCCAAGCTATGTCCTGTCTCCTTCCCATGTGCCATTACTGACTAGCAGCCAAGCTCTTCCCTACGTTTCCTTCCCTCTTTCTTTGTGGAACAAGCACCTAGATCCTTATTCCCCCTGCTGTTTTCCCAAAGGGGAGTTCAAGATGGGATCTTGCTTAGAAAATGGCAGAAAAAGTGCAAATAAATGGCATGGTTTGGAGCTGAACATTGGATGGAGCTGTTATTCCCTACCCTTGGCTAGTGGGCAGTAGGTTCTGGCAAGCAGCAGCAAGTGCAATCGGTTGTGTTGAGTGAGGGTTGGAGGTTTTGTGATCTGGTATTTATTAAGGGTTGCTTTGTCTGAGTCCTGGCTCTCAGTGTGAACAAGGAGAGCTGAGCTTGCATGATGGGGTGCAGGAGAAGTGGTACAGGACTTCCAGGTGTACCTGAAGGGGCCTGACTTGTCCTCCCATTTGCAGACAGCAGGGAGAATCCCCTGCTGGCCATTTGCTGGTTATCTACATTTATGTTTTTGGCAGCAATTCTCTGTGTTGGGTCAGCTTTTCAGGATCTGGCCCTTGGGTTGTCTGATGTAAATGGATTTTAAGCAGTGCCTGATTGGGACCAATAAATCACTCACATATATTGTGTTACTTAGGATGTGTGACATGGGGACCACATGTATGGCCTGTGCCCAGTTTATGAAGATAACTTATGCTCTGCTCCTTGCTTTCTTCTCTCCTTAACCAAGCCACAGGAACCTTTATAGGAAAAGGATGCTGGGAGAAAACAAAGAACAAGAAAGGGCAATGAATAAAAAAAAAGGTGTCTGAGGGTCAAAAGTGAGAATGGGAAAAGTGAAGACTCTCAGAGGGAGGTTTCAGCAGGGGACCTCTGACCATTCCTGCCACTTGCAGAGCTGGCCATGGCAGCAGCCAAGGGGCATGGGCACCACTGTACTTGGAACAGCAAGTGGCAAAAGGAGGGAACAGAACTAGGCCACTCAAGAGAATTGATGCTCCTGATTCATCTCAGTGTTCAGTTTATGCTGGTGCTAGTCTTTTGTTTTCACTGAAGGCAGTTTTGTTAGAAAGGTCCCACAGTCTTACTCATTTAATTGCCTGCTGAGCCCCATCCAGTTCTGTTGACTTACTGTATTTAAGAGAAAATAGTTTCTCTTGACTATTTTCAAATTAAGCCTGAGGTTTTACATTGCTTTAGGGTTATTTTAATGAGTAATTGCAGGGAGAGTTGAAGGTATATTGTTAAGGTATTTGGCATTTCACCACTGTAGCCACCTTGATCCATACCTGGTTTGTGTAACTTTTCCCAATACTCCTTACATTTGTCCCAAAGTTTGGAATTCATTTACCAAGAATGTCCTTGGTGAGAGGCTTCTAATGACCCATATTGTGCTATATGGAGGCAGTAAGTGTTATCTCAGCATTGCTGTGAGTTCCCAAAGTACCTGCTGCCTTAGCTGTTTTCTGTACGTAAATGTGTGTGAGGACACCAAGAACGGGGACAATTACAGTTAATAAGTAAAGCTTTCAATTTAGTGCTAAGGCCATTTCTGATGTTTGGGACGTTCTTACCTGCCCCTTAACTCTTTTTCCCATACTTTCAAACCTTTCCTTCAAATTTTCTACATGGAAGTAGCTATAGTCAGTTAAAATCTAAGGGCAGTAACATGTCACGGGACCACTATAGTGGGGGAACCCAGCCAACCCTTGTGATCTCCAGAGACCACAGGAGGACAGAGAAAATGGGGGTCTTGGCTTTTAGGGTCTCAAACTAGGAGAGATGCTTCTACTTGTTCCCTTTAGCTTTTTGTTTCTGAATAGTCCCTTCCAACTCATTCCCAGTTCTACATCTTGTCACAGCTGCCTCCTTGCTAACTTAGTCCTTCACTGCTCCTCAGATTTCTGTCTTCTATCAGTTCCTCCTCTAGTCTTCTCTACCCACTGCTGTTGGAGCAGCACAGCCTTTCCCTGGTCTCCAGAAAAAGCCTGAACACCATTGCAAACATGGTGCTCCTGCATGAGTCTGTCCCCTTTCTAGATTGCTTGGCAAAGTGTCTCTGAGAGTCCCTCTGTGCCTGGTGCCCTCATTTTGGTTGTGGTGAAGAACCTTGATGATCAAAGCCCTGCTGCTGTACCTCCAAGTGGATGGAGCTTTGCTTGTAGGACTGTGAGATGCTTGTCCGTGCCCCAGGAGAATGGGACTGACAGAGATGTCTCTTGACTGACCCAGGGCATTGATTTTCCAGAAGAATGCCACGTTCTGGTATATTTTTATGTAAATCCACCCCTATTATATTTTTTGAATTCCTGCTCTGAAGGAGGTGTGGCCCTACAGCTTCCCTTCAGAAGGATTAGTAGAAAAATGAGTTTTCCAGTATTGTTTTCAGAAACTGTCCTGTGTCTGTCTCATGGCCCACCTTGAGTTGCTCAAAGGTCACTCAGTCACTTGTGCTGTCTCTGAGGGCAGTGACACAGGGCATCGAGAGTCCACAGTGTCACCAGTTCTGTGCCTGCAGCTGTGTGCATCAGCCCTGAACTGCCCCACAGTGGCACATGCCAGCTGGGGGGACATGCCCTGAGATAGCAGCTGGGGCAGGGGGCAAGAGCCCACAGTGGTGGTGTGGGAAGGGAACAGTCGTCCCACAGACAGGGGTTGAGATGGTGACTTGCTGGAGACAGCTTAATTCAGGAGATTTCAGTCAGAGAGGTTTATGTTTAAGAGCTGTTGAGCTGAAAAGCTCCAAGTTAAGGAAATACTAAGTTTTGAAGCTTAACAGCTTGTGATTTTTTTCCTTTTTTTTTTTTAAGGGAAAAATGAAACCATAGAGGAATATAAATCCGAGGAACCAAGCCTTTGGATTTAATACGGTGCAAAGGCTGGAAAGTGGAATTTCCTACTGGTTTGTGTAGGGGTGTCTGCTGAGGTTGGCTTGTTCTTGCCTCCCTTCAGAAGCTTTCAAGCAGCTGCCACATGCTTCAGAGGGGAGCTGCAATGCTCCTGGGTGCAGGAAAGCCCACGGCAGGACACAGGGCAGGGGTGGCTGGGCTGGGGGACACAGGGTGGGGGCATGTGCTGCCTGAGGGGCCCTGGGCACTGCAGGGGGGCTACCCAGGAGAACAGCGTATTGAACCAATCCATTGGTCTCTCCTTAGCTTGAGATGTCCATCACTGTCAGTGATTTCATTTGCCTCATTGCTCTGCTAATAAAGCACTGAGATTTGTTTAATGAGTGTGCTGGAGCTTTCAGAGGAATCTGAGGTGACAGTCCCCAAATCCCATGGAAATTCAAGAGGTAGGGGAAAACTTTGGCAAACTCTGAAACCCTGCCAGCTGAATAAGAGGCAGTGTTGGGTTTATCTTCTTTTACAAAGTAATGATACAGATCAGAGTAAGGCTTGTAGTGTGGTGAGTTCTCCCTTTGCAAGGGGCCATGAGACACCCATGTGGTCTAGAGCTGGAAGGGATGCTGTGGTTGCCTCTGTTCCCAAGAAGTCCAGGAAAGGCTGTTACCTGCAGAAGCTACTGGGAGCATCCCTGCTCTCTGGAGTTGGGATGGCCTTTCTGCAGCACCAGGCTGGTTGCTAGTGGCTTTTGGGATTTCCTGGCCACCTCTCTCCTTCCAGGATTAGGTGCTCTGCCTTCTCCCAGCTCCCTCCCCTCCAGTCCACAGAACGCTGCCCCAGTTTGCTGCTCCTCTTATTAATGCTGCAGAATGAAGCTACCATGCTTGATATCCTATTATTTGTATTTCTTATATTATTCCATTATTCTGTTGTTTTATGCTTGTTTATATTTGGCATGCATTAAGTGCCTTTTCAGCCTGTGTTCTCCAAGGCAGGAGTTCCTGGTGGCCAAAAGAAGCCTGCCCTGGTCACAGCACAGAAAACTCCAGCAGAGCTGGGCTGATACATCTGTGTGAGCTCTCACTCACCACTGAGGTACTTCAGATCATTCCTCACAGATAGTCTCTGCTTAATTCTGGGTGATGGCTGTGTTGTCTTTATCCAGCCTCCAGACTGGATAAACTTCACCTCCTTCCAGCTGGGCTTTCCAGCAGCGATTAAATAGCAAATATTTCTTGCTGAAACAATGGGGTCGTGCCGCACCTGCGCCTCAACAGTGCCAGTCTCCAGGCCCCAACCCACCCAGGTGCTGGGTTACTGCAGAGGATTGGTGCTTGTATTTGCAGGATTGAAGTCTCTGATTCCTGGTGCCATCCCCCCTGGCTGGCGTGGTGTGGTGCAGTTCATGTGTTTCAGCTTGGTGTTGGATTGGTGGGGTTTATAAAGCACAGCTAAAGGTCACAAGCTAAACAGTGTGAGCATAGGGCACCCAGCAGCAAATGCACTGGTGTGGCTTTTTTTCTCAGTCTAGTGAAGGCAAGCTGCTATGCAAGTTCTGATAGTGTTTCAAATGCTTGGTGTGGGAGTTCAGCATTTCTGCCTTCACCGTATTTACACCTTTGTTCAGTGTTTCAGTTCCTTACATCTCCATGTGCTTTCAAAGTCCAGGGAACCAGCGTAGTGACTGCAGACACACCTTGGGTCTGTGCTATCTCCCAGGCTCTTCATCTCTCTCAGGGCTTGGTGAAATCCGTGTGTAAAAGCTGACAACGAATGGTTTGGGTTGCTTTTGTTCCTCCATAGTTTATTTATATCCAGGAGAAAAACTTCAGTATGCTAAAACCTAACTTCCATCTGGAGTTCACTGGTAAGTGGGCCTTCCCTCTGCCTCTTGGCATGCAGGGAAATCTCTGAGCCTCAGGGGCTGAGCACCAGCAGCTTTCCAGCCTCGCAGCTTCAGTTTGATGGCCCGCAGGTCCTTCGCCAGGGACCAACCAAGGCTGCACCACTACAAAATTTCCGAACACCAAAGGGCTCTGTCTCAGGGAATGCATTTGAATCTACAAAATGTGGGTTGGTTTGTTTTGTACCACCTTCTCTGCTCTCCCAAATGTGAGTATCCATGTGTGAGCGGCCACACTGCCACCCACCACACTGATCACTTACAAAAGGTTTGCAGAATTTTCATGGGAATTTCATTTATATGAGAGTCCAGAGGAAGCCATGGAGATGCTTTGAGGGCAGGAGCACCTCTGCTATGGAGACAGGCTGGGAAAGCTGGGGGGGTTCAGTCTGGAGAAGAGAAGGCTCCAGGAGACCTGAGAGCCCCTTCCAGTGCCTAAAGGAGCTCCTAAAGAGCTGGAGAGGGACTGGGGACAAGGGGGAATGGCTTCCCACTGCCAGAGGGCAGGATAGGATGAGATATTGGGAAAGAATTCTTCCCTGTGAGGGTGTGAGGCCCTGGCACAGGTTGCCCAGAGAAGCTGTGGCTGCCCCAACCCTAGAAGTGTCCAAGGCCAGGTTGGACAGGGCTTGGAGCAACCTGGGCTAGTGGGAGGTGTCCCTGCCCATGGCAGGGGGTGGAATGAGATGATCTTGAAGGTCCCTTCCATTCCAAACTGTTCTGTGTTTTTACATATTATATATGGTTCTGTGCTTTGTGCTTCCAGTGCCTCAAATCAGGGCTTTAGCCCGAGGCTTTGTGATGGCTGAATCCAAATCCTGACTGTTCTTCACCATGTTCTGCAAGACTGTGGCTGAATGTGGTGATGCTGAGGCTGAAGTTCTGTCCTCCTGGGCATCAGTTCAGGGTTGTTTTGAGGTGGCTCTTCTGTCAAATGATGGTAACTGCGAAGCATCCCCTCTCTCCCTGTCTGTCCAGACTATGTGGCAGAAGTGTTTCTTACCTTGCGAAGGAATTGCCTTTTTGTGTGTAAACTGGAAAAAGACAGAACATGCGCCCCAGCCAGCCTAAAAGTTGTCTTTGCTTTTACCTGGAGTTTCGATTGCAGAAACTCTTTTCCATCTGATATTCACTAAGGACTTCTTATTGAAACAGCACAAAGCTGGGGATGCAGATGACAGGAGCAAACAGCACACAGGTTTGCTCACCAGTGGCAGGGCTGGGATGTAGAGCTGAACTTGGTCTTTATAAAACAGCAGATCAGATTTTTTCATTTTAATTTAAATCTTGGTACTCCAGATGCAGCGGGGCCAGATCCTGTGCTGGCCTTTCCTGCTGGCTTCTCATTCACATTCCAAAGGGGTCTCCAGGGGGTGGGAAGGTTTCCCACTCAAGCATGCTCTTAAGTCCTTGGCTCCATTGAAAGGGCTTCATGCTCTGTGAAATGCCCACTCCTCATGTGATATGGACCACTGGAGCAGGGCAAAGGAAGCTCATTTCACCAGGGGCACCTTCACTGCCCTGCGAGTGAAAGGTCATGCTGCTCAGACTTCAATTTGAGCTGCTGCAGAGCGGCCACTAATCCAATAAGCCACTGAGGCACTGTAGGATACAGCCTTAATTCAGGCATTTGCATGGGTGAGTGGGAGGCAGCAACCCTGAGAGCTCCCAGGGACACCCTGCGCTGCACGGACCAACCCGGTCTGTGTCTTGCTTAATAAAGTGTTGAGAAGATCAAGCTCTCAGGAACCTGCTGCACCAGCCTTCACACCTGGAATGTGCTGTGTGAAAAATAAACAGCTTTAAAGGTTTTACAGTGGGCATCGGCTGTTCTGGCTGGGTTTGTGTTGGGAATCGGATCACACGGCAGCCTTCAGCAGTGGAGCAACAGGTCTGTCTGTGGAGCTTTGAATATTTCATATATATATATATATATATATATATATGTACACACACCTTCATAACAACATGCAGCTAAATTATATTTCTGTTTTTTCAGAGGTACATATGAGCTGCCTCATCTCTATTCTCTCTATTCTGTGCCCATCTGTGTTCTTCAAGGCTGGTAGCCTGAGATTCACCCAATATTGGTATTATTCTCCAGGTAACTATTGGGATATTAAAGATTAAATAGTTTTGCCAGACTAATGAGGCACAAAACATGGATCTAGTTTAAATAAAGAACTTGTGTGATTGCAAATGAAATAACTGAAAAAAGAAGACATCTCATGTGCCCTCCTTAAAACAATCCCTGGTGTTGCCCTGGTAGTTTGTGCTGTTTGAGGTGTCCAGGTGCCTTCTGCCCTGTGTGGATCCAAGTCCCTTGGCCTCAGTCGGGTTATGGTGGTCACTTGGTGTCTCAGCACGGGCTGGGCCAGCATTGCCTGTGATGAGTTTTTCCACATGTAGCTGACAGCGCTGCTGTAGCTGCTCTAACTTTCCCTGCTGTTGTGGGGCAATTAAAATTATGAATGTTAGCAGCAGCTTCAAATTCCTTTTCTAGCTTTTCTGCTTCCATCCAGGTGCAGCAGCCCTGGGCCAGCTTGAGTATTGGGCCACTGGTTGCTGTCTAAGGAGCCTTTTCTTGGAGGCAGGTGATGGGGCTGCCAGGATGGAAAGCCTGAGGAACAATCAAAGCTTGTGCTCACAGGTGAGTACGAGTGGCTGTGAGTGTCACAGAGGAGTTGTTGCCTCTGGCTTTGCAGAGCTCCTGTGTGTGCTGTGCAGGGGCTCCTTGGGTGGCTGATGCATGTGGAAACACTAGGCTTGACCCCATGCCGTGGGTGCCTCTCCTGTGGCTGACTGAGCAGCACCCAATAGCACAAGATGGTATAGGATGGGCTTCTCCCACCCAAAGAGCTGCCAGGAAATCAGGTACTGGGGGTGATTAGGAATATATGGAATATTTTCACATCTAAGCTAAATACTGTAATCTTGAGAGTGCCCAAATTCTGTTTGTAACATTCCAGAGCAGGCATCTCAGTGAGCTCAACTTGTAGGGTTTGGGATGGTGGCTCTGATGGTCTTGGGCACCTGTGAAAACAGCTTTCAGCTGTGGCAAGGTGCTGTGGGACCGCTGTGACAGGGATGCCTGGGGCCTCTGATGTTGGTGACATCAGCAATTGACAGCGGTTTGGATTTTTTTTTTTGACTTGCAGATTCAGAAGACCAGAAGTGTGAAGTCTGTTAGATAGGTGTGTGTTAGTGCTGGAGGTTTTATAAGACTTACTTTGATCACTGTCTTAAAACTTCTTGATGTTTTCTGTGCCTCTTGGGCCTGAAACTATGGGCTGAAAAACCCCGTGACTTGGTGCCTGAAGGGTCCCCAGTGATGAACTCCGTAGATTAAAGATGCTGCTTGATTTTGGCTGAGGGTGCCGGGGGAGCAAGTGCCTCAGTCCCTGCTGCAGTGGGAGCAGCTGGGCCCGACACCCTGTTCCGATGCTGTTATTCGAGCGGAGAATTTGGAAAGCTCAGCGTTCTGAGCTATGGTTATGTTCTCACTTAATAAGGTGTTAACTGACGTTGGGCACTCTGTGGAGAGTTCGGCTATGCGTGGAGGTTAACGGTTCCTGGCATCTTGTCTGCTATAAACGAGCTTTCAGACACGGGGAAAGAGTTACCACACGCTCTCAGTGCGTGAGTTTTTTTCTTAACATAAAAAAAAACCCGAAACGCATCAAAACCCCCCACACGCGAGGCGGAGGAAGCGGCTCGGCGGGCCGGGCGGTGCGGGGCGGCGGAGCGGCCGCTGGAGGGCAGGCGAGCCGTGCGGAGCGGGGCCCGGCCGAGCCCGCACCGAGCCCGGCACTGCCTGACCCGCTGTCCGCGTCCCGCCGCGGGAGCGGAGCCGGGCCATGCACCGGCCGGGTGTCCCGGCCCGCGGGGGCCGCGCCGGGGCTGCCGGGGCCCCGCTGCCGCCCGCCCGGGGCCGGGACGCGCTCCGGCCCGCTCGGAGGTAAGGGCGGACCGGCCCCGGAGCGGAGAACACGTGTTAGCGGAGCGGGGCAGCGGCAGCGGCCGCTGTGCCGGGGCGCTGCGGACCCCTCGCGTTCCGGGCGAGCAGCGGCGCCGCCCGCTCCGTCGGGCCGGGGAGGGCGCGGGGCAGCCGGAGCCCCCTCCCTTCCTCATTTTTCAAAAAAAGGCTTCCCGGGCCGGCGCTGCCCTCCGGCCGGGCGGTGCCCCCTCCGCGCAGGCGGTGCCAGCCCCGGGGGCCGCCCGGGCGGATCCCGCCTCCCGCTCCGCGCCCCGCGATGCCGCCCGCCCGCAGCGCGGAGCGGGCGCGGGGCGCAGCCCGGAGCGGGGCGCG
>NW_020897965.1:734000-866926 GCF_003984885.1 Neopelma chrysocephalum
CGGGGGGGCACTTGCTGATGATCGGAAGTTACTGACAATAAGCACCTTCATCCCCCCAAAGGCGGAGAGAGAGAGAGGGAGAGGAGGAGGAGGAGGAGAGACAGGGGGAGAGGAGAGCTGATGCCTGACGAGTCACTCGGCGGAGGCAGAGCGGGCGGTACCACAACTTCCCGGCGGCGCGGAGCGGCGCGGAGCTGCGCGGCGCGGATCGGAGCTCGCCGGCCGGATCGCTCCCATGTCAGCGCGGCGGCGGGGGACTGCGCTCCGCTAGCGACCAGCCGCCGGCCAACCCCCTCCTCGCCCAGCGATGTATTCACTGCTCTCAGCCTGCACTTGCCTGTAAGGATTATGACATATTTCTAAATATTTTTTTATTATTATTTTTAAATTTTAAAAAATACTTTTAATTTTTTTTTAAACTTTCGTTCTGGAGTCTCCGGTTGCGTTTTCCTTGCAACCAGGTGGTAATTGGGACCCGAGCCTTTCTATAAGCAGAGCATCGCTCTATGCCCTTTAAAAAATTGCAAACAAAAACAAAGCAAAAAAAAAAAAAAGCAAAAACCCCCAACTTTAACCATTTTACCACATCATTTGATCTTTTGTTGCTTTTTTTTTTTCTCCTCTCCAGATGTTTACATTTCCTGCTGCTGTGCTTTCAGGTACAGGTACGTGTCCTTTCTGTCCTCTCTCGCTTTTGGTTGTAAAATAGAAACAAAGGCGGTGTGCTGACCTCGAGTGCCAGGCAGGTTTGGCTGGGGCTTTCACTTGTTTCCCTCTAGTTTTTATAGCCGTATTAAACCGAGCCCCGCACCAGATGCTGGAGTGTCACTTGCCCTGGACCGGGACTGCCCCTCGCACTCAGCTCCCGTTCCGTGCCCGGTTGTGCTCTGCCGCCGGTGCGAGGCTGGGGAGCAGCCGGTGCGCCGGTAGCCTGCCGTAGCGGGATCCTCTGGAGTGCATTAGCCTGGCTAATGATGTGAGAGGGAGTGCTGGACTCTCCTTGCACAATGTTGATTGATGCACTTGCCTTGGAAGAGCAGGCGCTCTCCTGCTCGCCCTCCTTTTTATTTTTTTTCTTTCTTTTCTTTTCCTTCTTTTTTTTTTTTTCCCCTTTCCCTCTTTGAGAACTTACTCCCAAAAACTGATACTTTGAAAAACACGAGTTTCCCTAGCCAGGAGAAGGAGGCTGTGTGCTCCCTCCCCATTATTCAGTAGAACGCCGTCCAAGTCAGCTCCAGCCTTTGATCCTGCCTCGGCAGGAATGAAGCCGTTGGAGGAACACCCTGAGCGGCAAAGCCCTGCAGCCCAGGCGCCCGCGGGATGGGGATGGGGATGGCAGCTGCCCCCCAACAGCCCCATGGCCACACACCTCACTGCCACAGGGATTTTAGCTGGGCATCCTGGAGCAGACCCACCTGCGGGGCTGGGCAGAGCAGGTGCCACTGCTCCAGTGGCTCCAGCCCACCATCCCCCCAGGACTGGGGGATGCCTGTGCCACCCCTTGGCCCCGTGTGATGTGTTGGCCAGGATTGCACCTGCTCACCCTCTCCAGATCCCCAACAGCAGCAAGGGATGGTCCTGGATGAGCACAGCCACAGCCTTGGAGGGGGCTCTGTCCCTCTGGCTAAGCCCCAGACCAGCCCCATCCCTGGTCCCCCACCCATCAAAAAAATCCCTGGTCACGTTTTTTTCCTCATCCCCACCAAAAACTGCAGCTTGAACCCAACACCAGCAGAGCCTCCCCCGGTGGAGTAGCCTCCTCAGCAGGAGAGGATCCACAGCTGTAAATTACCCTGCGGTTGGAAGGTGTTTGCTCTATTTCTCTGGTGCATTTTTTTTCAAGCCCAAGGAATAACAGGCTGCACAGGGCTCACAGCGCCAGCACCCTTTGCAACGGGGAGACATTTTTTTGTGCTTGTGCGGTAACTGAAGTTAATCAGCCCTCCAGCCCCCTCCCTTTCCCCCTCCCTTTGGTGCTTTTAGTGAATCAGAAAAAGTTTGGCTGGATGCCTGGAAAGCACTTGCTAAAATCTGATCTCTTACTTCAGCAGCCTTAAAACAAAGTTATTGGCATTTATACAGTTGGAGCTTGCAGGCTTCCAAAGCAATAAAATAATAAAAAAAAAAGGGGGGGAAAAAAAGAAAGCTCTGCGCTCTGGTGCTATTAGAACCATATTTGCTCCATTTCGTGCTGATTTTGCAGCATTCTGTGGGATGTGAAGTGGGGATGGCTGTGCTGGGCACTCCAGGGGTGTCCTGGCTGCGGCTGGAGGGCAGTGGAGCTTGCTGGGTGTCACAGTGAGAGTGGAGCTCCTTCGGCAATCAGGGTTGGGAGCCAAAACATTAGATTAGTCATACTCGAGGGCCTTCGAGTGAGTGTTTACAGTATTAATGGTAGATGAAAAGATGTGAATGCTGTAAGTTTTTATTGCCCGTTTTGTTACACTTTCTTTCTGGATTTATTCACGGGATTACATGTTTTGAGCCTGAATGGGAGCGAGGGATTATAGGATTTCTTTTATAATGATCAGTTTGGGTAGGAGTTAGCCTTTGGTGAACTGGAGTAAATTAATGCATCACTTAGGTTTAATATTTATTTAGTCTAAAGGAAGTTGTTTAGTTTTGCTTAAAGGGCTCTGTGTTGTATTGGAGAGATTTAAGAGCTCCTGAAGTGGATTATATTCTAAAGCCACCTTTCGCCCTCCTGTTCAAGCCGTGATCTGCGGGTTGCCCCATGTGTTAGTCTTAGAATTACGCTCCTCTGCTGCTGCCTGTTACCCTGTGGCTCTGTGTGCAGAGACAGAAATCCCTCCAGCATGTGTGGGGCTGGAGATGTTCTGGGGCAAAACACCACGGCTTGGCTGTTCTGTGTCTTCTGTTAGTTCCTCGTGCATGAACCTGCGGTGCGTTGATGTGTGAGCTGCCTGCAGTTGGTGTCAGTGGCTCACTGCTGCTAAAAACTTTCTTGTAGACTCCAAACCCACCTGCACAGCTGCCGGAGGGTGACCTGCTCAGGGACAGCATCACCTCTGGGCAGGTTGCGGCAGCACTGGAGGGGCTGTTCCCCAGGCTGGGCCACAGGGAGATTGGAGGGTCTGGAGCTTCCAGGAGCAGGATTTAGACTCCTGGATGAGTCAGACTCCAGGGCTTTTCTGTCATGTGACATTTCCACCAAGAAACATGGGGATGAGCACATGTTGGGTCAGAGGGGAGCACTGCTGGAGCATAGGTGCAGCACAGCCCTGGGAGCAGCCCAGTATCTCACAGAGCTGCCTGGAGGACAACTCATTCACTGATCCCTTCCCCTGCAACAGCAATAGCCCTGTCTTGTTTTCTTCTCTTGCATCTTAGGAAGTTCCTCTGCTGCTTGGGGTTGCTGCAGTTCCAAAGCAGAGATACTGGATACCCTTGGGGACCCTGGAGACATTAATTTATTTATGCAGGTTGTTCTTAGGGATGCCCTTTCATCGATGGTTACTGATCTCTCCCTCTTATCACATGTCTTTAGCATCCTTCAGTTTATTCTCCTGCTACCTTTTCATACTTTCAGGAGCAATTTCTCTTCCACGTGCTTTTCCCCTCTGTATTTCCCAGGGTGATTTTGGGTTTGGCTTTGGAGTCAGTCTCTGCTCTTCAAGCAGGTGAGAAACACCAGGAGCACCTTGGACGGTTGGAGGGGATCACCCAAGCTGTGCTGACTCCGGCAGCACCGTGACTCTTAGGACATTGGGCTTGGGGACGTGGGACCTCAGAGGGCCTCCTTTGCCAGGGCAGGTGGGGGCTGGAGGCAGCTTCAGTGTAGGCTGAGCAGTAGGATGCGAGGTTCTGAGTGCTGTCCTGGCTTGCAAGAGCTTCCAGCTCTTCTGTCCCTAAGCCACCTCCAGTGCATTGTCAGCTGGAGCACGGGGCGATGCCGCTGCAGGGGCTGCCCTGGCTGTGCTGTAGAGCAGAGGGTGGTCCTGCCTCAGCCTCTTCCCTGCCCTGATAAACCTCACCGTGTTCTTCTACGTGGAGTGCATCTGTCTTAGATTATGAAGGGGTCCCTGATAGGGCCAAATCCTTTGCTTTTATGGCTCTTGTAGGTTAAGATCCAGCTTTGGAATCTGATCCAGAAGCAAACACGAGGTCAGAGGAATGCACAAGGCAGCACTGGGCTATTTTCACATCTGCTGGTGTTGTGTAAGAGGAAGGCTGCCGTGCACCATGCCAATAGCAACTTATGTTTCTCCTAAGCTCCTGTGCAGCGACAGACAGTTATTGTTTGGGGCTTTGTAAAGAGAGACATGGAGAAGTGTTGCTTCCACGCATTCAGTGAGCCAGATCCTGCGGTCTGGCGGAGCTGCGCGCGGCACATGTCGGAGGCGTGAGCCTGCTGAGCAACTCCCTCCCCTCTCCCTGTCTGCTGCTCCACAGCCGTCCTTCCCAGGACAAGGAGGACGAGCGGCGAGTGCTGCCAAATGGCACTGGGGACAGTGTTGTGGAGAAGCAAGAGGTGGTCCTGGTCACAGCCTGCCCAGCCTGCCTTGCCTGGCTGCCCCTTCTGCAGGTGTGCAGCAGTGCCACAGGTCCCTGCCCTGCCCTGCCCTGGGCCTCCTGGTGACAGTGCTTGTCATGGCACTGAAGGAGGGTTCTGGACTGCGCCATTCTCATGTCTGCCCTCCCTGTGGATGGGAACCCCCTGTCTTCGCCCACCATTGGGTGGCACAGTGTCTGTCCTGGCACGGCAGCCACGGCTGTGTGTACTGCCAGAGGTGGAGTTTGGGCATCACCACATTGCCCCCGAAACCTGCGCTGTGGGACAAGGCGGCTGGAACCTCGTACTGCTCCCATCCTTGAGGTCCCCTGCATACTAAGACTCAGCTGGACCCAGAGCCCTGGGGCTCCCAGGCTCGGTGATCTGTGCCTGCCATCTCTGCTCAGCCTGGACCAGGACCACCAAGCCTCAGCAGGGGATCCCTGTGCCAGCACCTGCCTCCTGCTCTGCGAGGGTGTAGAAGTCATGCTGAGAAGGACAGAATATGGCAAAGGTGGTCTGGGAAAGGCTGGACAGCTCTCTGTTGATTTTTCTGATTGCACCTGACAATTACTAGGCAGTGAGAAGACCAGGGAAACTGCATGAGCAAAGCCTGATTTAATAAGCAGAGAAGCTCAGCGATGTTGCAGTGCATGACCCCGTCATAGGCCGGAGTTGATGAGATGGTGCACAGCTCTGGCTCCGTGCTGCTGCTGGACTCAAGACAGCGGATGCAGTACCTGCCGGTGTGGCTCTGCTGGCCCACAACCTGCAGAGGCAGGGTCTGGTTGCATATTAAATCATTTGTTCTAGTTTCAAACCCCCTTGCTCTCCAAGAAACAACTTTGCTGCTTGCCACAAGGGATTTTTGTTCCCTGCTGCTGACTCATTGCACCCTTCCATGAAGTTCTGTGTCCTGAAGCTGCCCCTCATGTCCTGTTTCTGCCTCCTGGTCTTTGAAGAGCTCAGGCTTGTGGAGGAAGAGGATGCATGTTGGAGCAGTTGCCTGGGCTAGAAGCCCTGCTGAGTGGCACTGGGCTGGTGCTTGTGCTGATGCACACTTGGGAGAAGTGGGAGAAGTGAGACTGAGATTAGCACGGAGTGAATGCAAATGTGGGTCTTGCTCCTACAGGGGTGGGAGTGTGCAGCCTGTGCCCCACCGCTGGCTTTGGCTGCCTGCCCTGGGCACGCCCTGCCTCTGCTTCTGACAGTCTCTAGCCCCTCAGTGTGCTGGGGCAGGTTATCTGCCAGAAAGACCCCTCAAACTCATGTTTAGCAGGAAGATGTGCGAGGACTGATCTGTTTCCAGATTCCCACCCTAGTGAGGCTGACACAAACTTGAGTTGCTTCAGCATTTGGGGGCTTGGGTGTGCTGTGGCATTGGGCACAGCATCACCTGTGGGTGTTGCTGTGACAACGGGCAGCAGAGCAGAGTTGCTGCTGGGAGGCTTCAATGTGCACCCCTGTGTGTGCAGTTTGCTTTTCCAAAGCTCCAGAGATACGCAAGTTGCTTCAGAGAAACAGAGAAGGACGCAGGTGTTGTTGTGCAGAGCACACAGGAGGGTACCTGTGAGGTTCGGATTTTGT
The DNA here is from genome assembly GCF_003984885.1 of Neopelma chrysocephalum. Lineage (NCBI taxonomy): Eukaryota > Metazoa > Chordata > Aves > Passeriformes > Pipridae > Neopelma > Neopelma chrysocephalum. Next base: position 740,101 of record NW_020897965.1, read on the forward strand.
TTCAGATAACTGGATGCGGCATGGTACTTGTATTTAATTTTAGTTTTGCTTTCCTTGTTGCACCTGGACAGAGGCAAGTGCTGCGGGGTTCAGAGTGCTGCGGGGTTCTGCAGGACGGGTGGCAGCTCAAACTCAAAACTGGTTTTTGCTTGGCCGCAGCGTTCTGAGGTGGGAGGGAAAAGAGTGGAACAGGCAAAGGCCACGAGGCAAAGGAAGTGTCGCTTCAAAGCCCTGTGGGTGCTTTTGGGATGTGGTGATGCTGGTGGTGGGTCCTTTGTTGGGAGTGACTTCAGGGGGCTCAGGTAGGATGAACAGCACTGGGGGGCTTGGGCAGCCTCTCAGAATATCTGATTTTGCTGTAAGGTGATAGCACCGAGCTGGTCAGCCGGGTCAGTGCGTATCTCTCTCTGCTGCAGGAGGCTGAGCTTGAGATAGACTCCTCTGGGACTGAAAATCATGTTTTTGGATCTATCTACTCCCAGATTCTTGGGAGTATTTTATTGTTTCTCTTCCTTTCCTTAGGAGTTGGGAAAACCCATTGTGCTCTCTCCTCCCTTGCTGAACTGCTTTTGCTTCGTTTTCCCCCAGATATGGGTACTCTAGATATCAGTTGTGATAAGTGCAGGTGAAAAATATGTTCAGGAAACATGATTTGAAAAGGGAGAAGAGGAGTGGCTGCTGTTGTTGCCTGGGAAGAGGTTGGTGAGGAATGATACCTGCTGCCAAGGCCTCTGCCTCGGGTCTCTGGAAACTGCTCTGGTCCTGGGAAGGCTGGGGTAGGTTGTGCTGGGGGAGCTGGAAGCCCTGAGCCCAGGGAGGCACCAAAACACCCTCCTGCCTGGGAGATGCACCTTCCTGTGCTCTGCTTCTTAGGTCAAGGGGCTTCCACCTGTGTATCTGTGGCCCCAACAAGTCTGAACATGATTTTTTTTTTCTTTCTTTCCCTGGATTTTTGTGGTTTGATCACCTGCTGTGCCGTAACAGCAGGTACCAGCAGAAATTATGCAGAGCTGTGCATCGAGCTGCCTACCTGGTATGTCACCTCTGTGTCCTGGTACCTCCCCAGATGTCCATGGAGGATTAGGCATCCAGCAAAGCAGCTGGAGGGAAAATATATTAAAAAAAACCCCAAAATAGAAAAGACTGGCTCTGCCAAAGTATTTTCCTATTCCCATTCAGCAGCCTTACCATAGCATGAAGAGAAAGAAAAGGGAACAGAGAGGAAGGAGGGGGCTTAGCCTGTCATGGTCTGTGTATTTCCCTTTGTGTGAGCTCCTCGCCGCCCTGGGGGCTGCAGTGGGTGGGAGCTGACGTGCCAATCTTCTCCCTCGGCCAAGGGCAGGCTGCAGGTCTGTGTCCCTGCTACTTCCATGTGGGGCTGGGTTCCCTGGCCACCGCTTCCACAGCTCCCTGCCTGCTCTGCCTGCACAAACAGCTGAATTTCAGGCTGAACCACATGGCAGTGTTGTCCATGTAGTGACAGCGCTTTGGACTCTACTCACACCCTGCTCACAGCCTGCATTTGCTTTTTCATGAAGTTACCAGCTTGATTCTGCTGCAGCCCATGGAAAAGGGATGGTGCTGCTGGGAAACCCAGAATGCCTTTAACCTCCAGACCTTAGGGTGCTATAACAGTGTCTGATGCATCCTCCTGCACATAGCTCCTGTCTCAGTGCTTCTTCAGCTTTCTGGCTGTAGCTCAGTGGGTGCTGTCGAGTTTGCTGGTGATGCCAGCTGAGATGAACATTGCTTTGGAGGCAGTGGGAGGAAAGGGGAAGATCTGAGGCTGTGGCGTTGGGATAAAAGGCTTCAGGTTGCACCAGAGCAGGTTTAGATGGGATATTAGGAAAAATATCTTCAATGAAAGGGTTGTCAAGCAGTGGAAGGCTGTCCATCCCTGGAAGTGTTCAAAAGATGTGTGGATATGGCATTTGGGGACATGGTTTAGCAATGGGCCTGGCAATGCTGGGTTAACAGTTGACTCAATGATCTTAGAGGGTTTTTCCAAAGTAAATGATTCTGTGGTAAGAAGCAGGCAGTGGGGAACAGTTCAGCACAGCCTGCTCACTGCTGTATGGCCGATGATGATGGGAGATGAGATGGAGTCCAGTCCGTGGGCTCACCCGCACCCAGATAGAAGATGGGGCAGGCTGGGGGAGCTGGGACTTGCCCCAGGCAGAGCCAGAGCCCCCAACAGTGGCCAGACTGAGGGGGGCTGGATCCTGAAACAGCAAGGGGATGGCCCTGAGGGGAAGCAGGGTGGTCAGGGGCCAAGTGCACCCTGTGATTTCTCTTTTATAATACAAATCATGTTGAGACTGATGAATTGGTGTGGGTCTCAGGGAAGTGCATATTGCATGGATACAAATGCCAGGATGCAGCAATTAATGCATTGCTCTTCCTACAAGGTATTCCCAGCGCTCCTTAGTCCTCTCACTTCCTTTTTCTCTTGCTGCATATTTCAAATCCCTTTCTTTCCTTCTAAAATACTATCTTTGGCATCATTTTGAAGGACAGCTTGTTAAAAAGCTGTTATATCTTTTGGAATGCCCTGAGCTACTCTTGCACAGAAATCCAGAATTAACAGAAAAATGCAGGGAGCAATGGTGAGCCTGGTAAATAACTAGGCTGTAGCACGTGCACTGGGTGCCTGTGGGCATGGCTGGTGGGACGGGTATATAAATTAGAAAATGGGAAGAAGAACATTATTAATAGAAAGGCATTTTGCTGCTTCTCTGATGCTTTTTTGAGGAGAAGGATGGTCTGGAAGGCTGGCACTGCAGTACTGAAATCACGGGGACTGGGGTCACTTCCTTCCTGTCAAACCTTGGGTGATCTGCTGATGGTGCTGCTCCATGGCTTTTCCCATCGGAGTGTTGGATATAATCCTGATCAGATAATCATATTTCCTTTTCCAAGTTGCATTCAAATCATAGGTGGAATTTGACTGGGTTATAGGAATGGACAAACAAACAGCGAGTGGAGTGTGTGCTCCACTTCCAGCCTTGTTCTCCAACTCTAACATGGAAGCTGGTTTTGACCCCCTTAAGCTCCCAGGCCGTAAGGTTACAATCCCATATGAATAGCATCAGTCCCTCAGTGTGAGGCTGTACTGTAAGACTGCATGGTGCAGAGTGGTATTGATTAGCTGTAAAATAAATTATGATCTATGTAGTGCAGGTTTCTGACCCCGTGGTCGTGACCTTGCGGTGATTGGGGAGACTTCTGTCCAGCTGAGATCGGAATAGCAAACAGTCCCCCAGCAATCAATAGGGAACCAGCAGCTCTGGTGGCTGAGGCCTGTTACAGGAGGCTGCATACACATGGCATTTTTATCCTGGGGAGCAGGCGGTTCTTCTACAGACTTCACCCAAAATTAGATGTGAAACTCCGTGTTGGGCATCCTGCTGTATGACCAGCCAGCCTGACCATGGGCCTTGGGGATAGGAAATGCTGTGGTGCAAAACGGGTGTGCATGTTTCACCATCAGGGCTTTCAATGACCAGCAAAGCTGGTACATCCCAGGTTGGAAGGGAGGAGTGAGGGCAGCTTTGCCTGACGGTGCTGGCCAGGCTTGGACAGCATGGAGGGTCTGCCCTGCTTATCATAGAGGCACAGAATGCTTTGGGTTGGAAGGGACCTTAAAGACCACCTTATTTCAACCTGTTGCCATTAACCAGGTTGCTCCAAGCCCCATCCAACCTGGCCTTGAACACTTCCAGGGATGGGGCAGCCACAGCTTCTTAGGCCCAGAGCTCTTCAACATCTTAATAAATGACTTGGATGCAAAACTTTAAGGGATACTAAGTAAGTTTGTGGACGATACAAAATTGGGAGGAGCTGTTGACTCCCTCGAAGGCAGGGAGGCCCTGCAGAGAGACCTGGACAGATCCGAGGGCTGGGAATCACCAATCATGGGAAGTTCAACAAGGGGAAGTGCTGGATTCTGCCCTGGGATGGGACAACCCTGGATGGATGGACAGACTGGAAAGCAGTGCTGGGAAGGGCCCTGGGGGTCCTGGTTGGTCCCAGTTGGCCCTGAGTCAGCAGTGCCCTGGCAGCCAGGAGGGACATCCCTGTCCTGGGGCATCAGGGAGGGGATTGTCCTGCTCTGCTCTGCCCTGGGGCGGCCTCACTTTGAGTCCTGGGAGCAGTTTTGGGTGCCACAATATAAAAAAGATCTAAATCTCTTAGAAAGTGTCCAAATGAGGCACACAAAGATGGTGAAGGGCCTGCAGGGGCCATACCAGGAGCAGCTGAGGACACTTGGTGTGTTCAGCTGGAGAGGAGGAGACTGAGGTCAGACCTCCCCGGGGTCTGCAGCTCCTCCCGAGGGGCAGCTCCATCTCTGCTCTGTGTGAGCAGGGAATGGCCTGAGGGAATGGCTGGAGCTGTGTCAGGGCAGGCTCAGGTTGGATCTCAGCAAAAGGTTCTTCCCCCAGAGGCTGGTTGGGCACTGCCCAGGCTCCCCAGGGCAGTGGGCACAGCCCCAAGGCTGCCAGAGCTCCAGGAGGGTTTGGACAATGCTCTCAGGGATGGGGTGGGATTGTTGGGGTGTCCTGGGCAGGGCCAGGAGTTGGACTTTGATGATCCTTATAGGTCCCTTCTAATTCAGAATATTCTGTGATTTCTGGGCAATTTGTGCCAGAGCCTCACCACCCTCTGAGTAAAGAATTTCTTCCTAACATCTAATCTAAATCTCTCCTCTTTTAGTTTAAAGCCATTCCCTCTTGCCTATAATAAATGGGAGCAGTCTGCCAGTGATGCAGAGGGCTTTGTGCTGTTTATGTTGAAAGAGTAGGTAATAGGAATTTAATTGCTGTTTAAATGTAGCAAACAAGAAAATGGAATTTATTTCCTCAGCTTAGATTTCTTTCTGGGAGCCTGATTTCCCCAGCGTGCACCATCACCACGTGTGCCAACCAGGTTAAGTTGGGGGGTTTCACTTCTAAATGAAATGTGTGCTAACTCTGCCCCGAGCCAGGAAGGCTGAGCTGGCAGAGCTGCTCTGTGCTGGGTGCTGGGCCCAGGTGGGGGACAGCTGTGGGCATTCCCAGACCAAACAGGGAACTGGGCGTGTCTGGGCGAGGCACGGTGCTTCACGGGGCTGTAGGAATGGATGCGGGTGCCTCTAAGAAAGGGCTCCTGGGGAACCTCATGCCATAAGGTCTCATGTCTGTGTTTGCCCATGCCTGGCCTGAATTTCACCTCAGAAGCATTTCTTCCCAGTGCTGGTGACTGGCAGTGGGTGAAGCAAAATGTGTGGGGCTGTCCCTGGTCCCCACGAGCTGCATGGGGACGCAGCAGCCCTAACTTAAGTGATTTTAATGCTGCTTTCTTTTTTCCCCCATTTAAAATGTTTCAAAACCAGATTTATTTTCCAAAACTGTTGAGAATTGTTCCCTGAAAATAGGAAACCTGCAATCTAAATTAATTAATAACAAATGAAACTTTTCCCCAACTCAACAAAGCAGAAAGATAAGAAATCCTATTTGTCTGGTGTTTGCAGTGTAAATATTTCCAGGCAGAAGCGTGGCTAATAGAGATCGGAACAAATCTTCTATTAGAAAACAAACCCTGCTTTTCTTTTCTGGCCCTAGGCTCGTGTGTTTGTTAGATCGGATCCTGAAGGCAGATTGACAGTTTGGTTTGGATTAAAGTCAACACATGCTTTATGCCATATTTTTGATAAGGCTCAATAGTAATCTGATTTTTTTTTGTGTGCTGTCTTTAGAACACGAGCAGCAGAATTGTCCATTCTTGGGAATATTTTTGCAGTGAAGCCATTGAGGAATTTATTTCTGGAGGGAAGATGAAATTACTGGTGTTAAAAACTCTCAAAATCCCAAGTAAAGTTGAAATCCATTAACTGCAAGCTGTAAGCTTGACATGAGCTGGGCAAACTTCAAACATTTATTAACTGATCTAGAGAGTGTTTTATTTAAATACCTTTGGAAAGGCGGAGGGGAGGACACTGGCTCACACAGGGGGACCAGAGCAGGTTCCTGTACTTTACCACCAGCTCCAGCTCCCAGTTCTGATCGGCAGGAGTGAAGATCCTCACCATTTGTACCTGTACGTGCTTGTGAGTTCAGGCTTCTTCATGGGAATAACAGGCATTGCCACTGCCTGCTGGTTCCCTGGACCACCTCCTGCAGCGTGTCCCAAGGTGGGCTTTTGAGTACTTTGGCCCATTAGGTGCAAGTAGTTATTTATTTGTACAGTAGAGATTCATTCTGTTTTTAAAGAGGCTTCACTCTCCAAAGCTGGTGTCTTTTGTCTTTACTGTGTTCCCTAGAAAGAAAGTGTGGAAAAAAGGTAGAAAGAATGGGGAATGGGGGGAACCAAATGAGAAGATTCTCTCTTCTCTGACAAAGGAGGAATTGCTTGCTGCCGTTGAACTCTGTGCCTCAGCAGCTGTGTGCCTGGAAACCTGTCTGCAAAGCTTTGTGTCTTGTTTTCGCTGCAGGACACAGCAATCTGTTGTGCCTAATTTTGTGACCACCTCCATCTCTGATGCCAGTGTGAAAACTTCCAAATGGGGTTATTTTATCAGGGATGAAGCCAGTCCCAAAGTTTTCTTGGGAAACTTTGTTGCTTGAAGGTAACCAGTGCTGGCAGGACCTGCCGGGTGGTTGTGCAGGGCTAGAACTGGGCACTGGAAAAGCTCTGACTTGATGGTGATGCTGAAAGCAACCAAGATACTTATCCCAGCTATGTATTAACTTCATAGAAAATGGAATTAATGAAGCTGAACATCGCCTGGGTCTGCATTCATTTGAAGCTGCCTCCAGCAGTGGGTTGTGCCCAGCAAGGGGCTTAGGTGTGCTCTGTTCTGAGTGACAGAGCTCCTGGGACATGTGCCATGGGGTGTGGTCCTTGTTCCTCTGCAAGACAGTGCGAATTCCCTGTATCCATCTGTGTTGGGTGAGTCGGAGATCTCCAGCCTCAAATGGAAAATGTGTGTTTGCACAATTAGCGTGGCCCCTTCCTTCCCTGGGAGCAGAATGGTTTATTGATTTCTGTGGCCCACTCACCCCCACCTATTCAGCAATAATGACCCTTCCACCTCAACTCTAAATCATCTCAGCCTGCCTTGCCCGTAAGCCCTCTAATCTTTTTGAGTTGTTGTTGGTATTTATGCTCGTGGAGGTTTATGATCTGTCGGCACTGGCTGCTGAAATGCTTTATTTATCCATAGGCTGGGCCACACAGGGAGCGTCCTTATTCTGGTATCATGTTCAGGATGCTGTAGTTAAGGGTTGTGTCAGCACTTCCATGCACAAACCTTGTTATTCAGGGGTTTTGCAATTCTGTGGAAAAGAAAACCAGCGACCTGGCACGGCAAGGGGAGGCTCAGAGGCTCAGAGGCATACATGAAAGCCCAACAACCATTTAGGGATTATTAGATGGGCAACCTCTTTCCTCGAGGAAAATAGCCAAAAACATCCTCCTCCTTCGGTTTGATTTTGTGAAAAGAAAACCCTCTTTTGTGTGCTTGTATTGGGGTCGGATGGGGAGAACACAGTGAGGTAGGACACTGGCTGGAATCCTCTCCGGATCCTTAAAAAATAAACATGCAGGGGTGCGGATCAGAGCTGCCTTCTCCTCAGAACACAGCGGGGTGTGCAGGGGCTGGGGAGGCAGCTGCTCCCTGCACCCCCTTCGTCCAGCCCCGCGCCCGCCCGGCACCGCAGCCCTCGGAACAGTAGGTGATGGGGTTTGTAAATGTGATTTATTGCCTGTTAGTGCAGGAGCTTGTGGGCTTATAAATTACTCGGAGATTTCTTGATAATAGAGGGAGCGTGGTATAAACAGGAGAGATAATAGGGCTTGAGAATGTATTTCAAAGCACTTTTGGGGAAGGAGAAGTTCCGTGGCTGCTGGCAGGTATGGGGCAATCCTGGCTGTGCTGGAGGAAGAGCCTTTACAGAACAACCCAGCCAGGATATTTTTTATTGCTCCCTCTAAATGCTGATGGGTTTTGTGGTGCTCCATAGAGCAGCCTGGAGCAGAGTTGACAACTCAGAGTGAAAATGCTCCTCAAGCCCATTGGCCCAGGACAGCAGGCTGGGGCTGACACTGGGGGAACTCGTGTGAGCAGAATTGATCAGTCCACAAGCAGGAGCAGGCAGTGGCCAAGCACTGAAGGGAGCCCACAAGAAAGATGGAGAGAGACTATTTACAAGGGCATGTAGTTACAGGACAAGGGGGGAATGGCTTCGTACTGACAGACAGTAGGTTTAGATTGGATATTAGGAAAAAATTCTTTACTATGAGAGTGGGGAGGCCCTGGCACAGGTTGCCCAGAGAAGCTGTGGCTGCCCCATCCCTGGAAGTGTCCAAGGCCAGGTTGGATGGGGCTTGGAGCAACCTGGGCTAGTGGAAGGTGTCCCTGTCCATGGCAGGGGGTGGAACTGGGTGATCTTTAAGGTCCCTTCCAACCCAGGCCATTCTGTGATTCTGTGATTCCTCAAGTAGGGGACCCTGTGGCAGCAGGGTTTTCACCGAGGGAAACCAGGAGCACCAAATAGATGCTCAACTTTTGTTAGCAGGTACCAAGCTGGTGTGACTGGCAGCCCTCAGTTGCTGCTCCAAAGCCTTTTTTCTCACCTCTGGGATGGTGCCAGCAAGTCTTGCAGGACTGTGCCAATGTGTAGAGCAGGCTGAGAGCAGCAGCAAGGGGACAGGAGTATTGTTCTGGGGAGGGCAGTAGTGAATTGGGAGGTGCAGGAGCACATCTCCTCAAATGTGCCTTGGGTTTAGGTCACTTCAGTGCTTACTTCCCTCTCAGTTTGCTATGACCACCTTTGGCAGGGGCAGGAGGGAAAGGGTTGGCACCTTCTCTGCAGGCTTGTGAGAGCTCCAGGCTTGGTGAGGAGCATCTTGAGTGCCAGTGCTGGAACAGAGGCGGTGCCCATCTCTTCTTTTTCCCTTGAAGCTTTTGGAGCTGGCCATACACTTTGTTCACAGAATACAAACATTTTTTAACATCTTGGTTTTACGTTGGGGATGTTTTTGATGTGAAGTCATGCTTTCTGATCACTGCAGGAAGTTCTGCATCTCAGACCATGTTTACAGGTAGGGCCACCCTGGGGAAATTATAGGAAATGGAAAAGATTGTTAATAGTGACTATAATTGATTAAGTTTTGCTAAATAGAAGTGGGTCTTTCAAGATAAATTGATTTGAAGAGATTTATTTAAAGCACGTAGGACATTTACAAATGGAGGTTGGTTCTGTCCCCCTCCTATGTCACCAAGGCTCCCATGGGGTTCATCTGGGGGTTCATGGAACATCCAGAGTGCTCCATCCTGCCTTACAGTTCATGAAATAGGTTTTGCAAGGCAAGCAAAGCATAAAGCAAGATCAAAATAAAATATCTCCGTTGCAGAGACAAAGGAAATCTTGCATCTTATGTTTCAAATAACTGATCAAATTACTAATCAAAATCACCTCTGAAAAACCCTGTTCCAGAAATAGCTTGCAAGACTTGCGTAAGAAAGACATTTCTCATGTACGTAGGCAGGGATCTATGCAGGAGCAACTCTAATATTGCAAGTGCTTGGTCACAGTAACTTTAGAAGAGAAAGAGGAAGCAATGAAACTTGTCAGCAGTGTGTTGGCAAAGTGGGCAACTGAAATGGGGAAAAGGTGTTTGAAGGACAAGGGGCAGCTCATCTCCATGGCAGTCATTTCACAAATTGCCATTTGGTTTCAGGTGATGTGCTGGCCTACTCCACTTTTCACCCTGACTGCTCTTTCTCAACACTGGTGCCCCAGGATCTTGCCTTTAAGAGGCCCCAGTGGGTTCTGGGAGCTCCAGTGGCTTGTTCCTGGGAATTGTTCTGCTGCTGGATTGTGCTGTTGTCCCCATTCCCTTCCCTCTCCTGCTCAGGAACCTCCAATGTCGTTTCCACACCTAAGTCTGTCTTGGGCACAGCAGTGCTGGGCACCTCTTGGCCCCTGCAGTTACAGGGCAGATGGATCTTATGTCATCTCTGTCCCCTTTCTGAAAATTTTGGGGTTTGGTACAGCTGTGTACTTTGCTCTTTTAAAAAGCAAGGGTTGTGCCCCTGGCTCTTGCAACATTATCTGAAGTTAGAGCTTATCTAATAGTCAATTTAGATATGGTGGGTGATATCCAAGGACAGAGAACATGTCATTACATACTGCCAGCATCCTTGAAACATGGGAAATGGAGGGAAAAAATTAAATGCCCATTGGTGGTTGCTATTTTATTGGGTTTTTAGACCCGAGGAGAAGTCACTGTATCTCTGAATCATAGCTTGAAATTTGCAGAGATGTTCACATACAACTCTTTTTCCTGTTTTGACTCTAAAGGCCTAAAAGCTCTGCCCTGGGGAAGGGCAGGTCCACAGTGACCCCTGGCCATGTGTCAGCCACAGTGGGCAACACCAGCCCTGCTCTCACAGGCTTTGTTTCACTGGGTCAGCATGGAGAGCCCAGAAAGCCCATCCCCAAGCTAGGCATCCCCCCTGCATGTTGGAATTAAGCCCTGAAAGTGAGATCAGCCCAGAGAGACCAGACTTTTCCCCCTCAGGAACTAACAGTAGTAGGCTGGTGTTGAGGAGACCTGTAACCATGGAGGCTGCTGTGTATTTCCCAGTTTCCAGTGGTGGTTTGATAGTTTCCATAACATGGATTTGATACTTGCCCTAACCCTGCAAAAGTCTCCCTTCAGAGCAGTGCTGTTGGAGACAGTGGGAGTGAAGAAGCAGCTTGGTTGAATGATGGAGAAGATAAGCCTAAAGCGTAGTAGGGGAGGGTTCAGACTATGGGAGGGATTTTGAGTCTCAAACAGCTAATGTCAGCCTCCTAGCAGCAGGCATGAAAAAAGTGGAGACAGGCTAGTGGGGGTGAACCAGGGCAGAAGTGAGGTACCAGCAGCACAAGTGTTCCCAGCTGAATGACTCCTGCAATTTCAGTAAATCCCCGGAATGACCTCCAGTTATTGTTAGATGGATTAACCTCCCTGTCCTTGAGCACAACCATTTTCTTATATTCCAGCATGGTGTAGAGGGTGCCAAATCATGGGATGAGTGAGCAGGGACATCTGAGGAGGTCCCTGTCCTTGGCATCGTTCCTGCAGAGGGTCACTGGGTGTTATCTTGCCAGAATGAGCAGGATTGGGACCAATTGGAGCTTAGTAAAAGGTTTCCAGAGAGGAAATGTGATAGAGGAAAAGTGATCTGGGATAATTCAATCAAGTCCCCAGGCATCTCTGCTGAATAAGTTGTGGGCTTTTGGAGAAGCCACCTCTCACATGAGGTGAGTTCTTGGGAGCTGCTGTGGGGACAGTTGTTAGCCACATCTCTGTTTGCTTTGCAAATGCAGTGCAAAAAGGTATTTTGGGAATCCTGCCCTGAACTGGTGTGTACTGCTCGGCAGTTGCCGGGTTTTACCCTAGAGGGAGTTGCTTTTCTGCAGTGGGAGCAGGGATCTGTGTGTTCCTTGGAGGATGTCAGGGGTCCGGGATGAAAGGAACTCCCAGGATAAGTACTGGATCTGCTGTGGTGCTGCCCCTGCAAATGTTTATTCCGTTTTGGGGAGGTTGGTCTCTGATGATATTCCTTCTCCTTCTGATGGCAGTGTTTTCCTGAGTATCCTTTGGGTTTTCCATGTCTTGTGCTTTTGCTCCTGTTTTCGTGGAGGTCTTGTCTGTGCTGGTATCAAGCAGAGGAGCAGATGTCACCTCGAACCGGCCGGGCCTGTGCTTTAAACTGGCATTTTAAGCCCTCGTGGCAAATGACTCTGCCTTTTTCCAGGGTTTGGAAAACCCCTGACCGGTTTCAGGGGAGTGGGCTTGGGGTTTCCACTCTGCCCTGCTGCTGTGGCCAAACGGGTTTGCAGCTGGAGCATCTGCCCTGGCAAGAGGTTGCTGCTGGTGGAGGGAAGGGGGAGAAAAGGTCAGGAGTGCTTTGAACCTGGCAGGTTTGTCAGCAACTGGGCTCAGGTCTCGTTTGAAGAGACAGACAAATTGCTGGTAAGTATTTTTAGTGGGGTGCTGCAGCTTTTGTTCCAGGAGCATCCTGCTGGGAGCACTGGCCTGGTCTCCACTGCAGCCCCACCTGCCAAGCCAGGCTCCTCCACCGTGGTGTGTGAAACAGGGCGAGGAGCGCAGGGTGCTGGGCACAGACGGCGTGCTCAGCCAGCAGCACCCCGGGGGAGGGGGCAGACCCTCACCCTTGTTTCTCACCTTTGCAGAGCTCCCTGTGCCTTGGGCAAAGGCTTTTAAGTTGTTTAGGAGCAAGTTGGCTGCTAGGTCTGCTGCAAAAAGGGGCTCCTCCTCCATGCATGCTGGGTGGGTGATGCACACAGGGCGCTGCTGCTGCTGCTGCGCGGGGACCGCGTTCACTCCTCGTGCGCTTTGGGCTGGTGAGACTTAATGGTTTTCTCTCAAGGTTTTATTTCTTGAATGCCTGTTTCAACTGCTTGACACCACTAGCAGGCAACTCTTTGCGACAGACTGAATTGCAGAATGGGTTTAATTCCTGCATATCAGGGCATTTTATTTCAGCAAGAAAAGAAAAGTTTTGTTGTGCTCAGGTAGCGGAGGCAGTTGTAGCATGCCGAGCTCCCTGATCCACGGGCTCACGGGGGTTGATTGGAGTTGTTCTGCAAAGCCTGTTGCAGATTTCTTTGCAGCAACACTCATGCACTGAGGAGGGATATGGGCATGAAACCACTTCTGAGAAATATGTGTGTCCTGGTGTGAGCAGTGAGGAGTGGTTGCAGCAGGACAGGGCTGCTCGGGGGTGCAGGGTTGCCTGTGGTGCTTGTGAAGTCCGAAGGACGTTGCCACTGATCAGCAGAGCAAATGAATACGGAAACTTGCCCCTAAGCAGAGAGTGCACCCTGTGGGAGGCATGGCAGGAAGGGGGGGAATTGTTTAGTGTTTTGTTTTGCCCTCACTGAACTTGATAGCGTTGGAAATGACTGTGGTGAAGTGGCAGCAATGGGAGCTTAGCCCATCCCCAGGAAAACCACCTGGAAGAAACCACGGCAGATTTCAACCATAGAGGGGGATATTTTGAAGAGCTAAGGGTTGAGGAAGCAGTAATTTTTGTAGATCAGGACCGTGAGAGCTATTGGGAGTGTAACACATCATCCAGAGCCGATCCTCTCTTTTCTCCGTGGGCTGTGTGTCTCAGGGTGGGTTTGATCTTCATGGTAGGATGTGCCAGGGAAGTTTAGGTTGGATCTCAGGAAAAGGTTCTTTCCCCAGAGGGTGGTTGGGCACTGACCAGGCTCCTCAGGGCAGTGGGCACAGCCCCAAACCTGCCAGAGCTCAAGGAGTGTTTGGACCACGCTCTCAGGGACAGGGTGGGATTGTTGGGGTGTCCTGTGCAGGGCCAGGAGTTGGATTCAATGATCCCTGTGGGTCCCTTCCAGGTCAGAGCATTCTGTGATTCTGTGTCCAGAGCAATGCACACGCAGGGAGGTCTCGGGGCTGTGGAGGTGTGAGGGTTTCTGCTGGCACCAAGACTTGGGTTGCCATGATCAGACACTATCCACGTCCAAGCCAGGCAGGTACAAGGAAGTGCTGTCCAGGGAATACCTGGCACCAAAGGGGTGAGACCTGAGTGGGTGATTGGACTGGGAGATGGCAGGTGGGGCAGTGTCTGGAACGTGGGGGTTTCACCCTGTCCCTGGATGGCTCTGCCAAGGTCTAAGGTGAGTGGCAGAGTTAAATAAACATTTGGGTGATACTAGTCCAGCTTATTGCTCTATTTTCTCCAATAAAAAAATAAAACAGTGCACTAGTAAACAAGAGTGTTGTACATTTTGGAAAACTGGGTGCTGAACATGGGAACAAATTTGGAGCCCTGGAACCCAGCCTGTCCAAATTCTGTCTATTGAGTTTGACAGCTCCAGCATTAATGCTTGCAAGCTCCTGTAGCCCAGGCTGCACAGAGCTGCCCCATGGAAGCCTGAGGTGACCTCATGAAACCACCATGGAAATTTAATGGATTTCAGTAAGCATGGGAGGAATATGTTTGTTGAGCTGTTTGTTTAATATCCTCTAATTTTCCTCCTGTTTATCTCTTGAAACTCTTGTGAATCATCACACTGTTTCCCAAAAATACAGTTCGCTAAGGTATGGTTGGATTCTTTTTCAAATGAAAAGCAGTGGATTTTGTGGGAGGGAGTTGTAGCACTCAAGCAGAGCTGAACTGCTTTGCACTGACGTGGGCCCTGAGGTTCCCTGCACCGGTGTCTCCCCCTGAGACAAAATCACATGAATAAGCACAATTTTGAGTCAGGATCTGTCATATCACTGATATCAGAGATGTCCTTTGAGACCACAGGGCTGGACATTTTAAAGCTCTGTCACGGTCTTGTGTCCCAGTTTGGGAATCCTGGACAGGACAACCAGAGCCACTTGACAAACACACATTTCAGCGTGTCCATCTCCCACACAGAGCATCTCCGTTCTCCCCTGGAGACCTCGGTCGACAGGCAGTTGGACAAGGGTCGGATCTGCAGAACCGAGCACCTGCAGATCCCTTTGGGTCCATGGGGACCTGCAGCCACCCTCCGGAATCCAGTACTGGGGGAGATGAGGTGCCAAAGCTGGAGTGGTCATGTCTGTGTGGTGTCAGGTCGGACTGTCCTTCCAGCGCTGACCTCCCTCGCAAGCCCTGGGCAGCGGCTTTGGGAGGCAACACGTTGCCAGTCACAGTGGAAGTCAGAAGGACCACCCAGTTCTGATAAGGGCAATTTAAAAAGGAAGGGGAAGATTGTGAAAAGAGGGGCAAAGAGGCACAAAGGGAAGAAAAAAACCACCCCACTGCCGAACAAAACTGAAGATCAAGACTGCTGTTAAACACACTGCCTGTGAGGGAGGTCTCACCGTGCCTTTTCTAATCTAGAGCCAGCCAGGATTGTATTAACAGCTTCAACGCAATGGAACAAATTAATCCCTGATGTAATTGAAATCGGTGAGGTCTCACAATAGGTGAGTTTGACCCAGTGGGATAGAAATAGAACAAGTATTGGAATGAAGGAGTGAAACGAAGTCACACTGTTCAGCCATTGGTATTTCATTCCTAGAAACAAAGGCCAGACAAATGCAGAGAATACATGGCTCTGCTGGGCATGGTTGAAAGCTGCTCAATAATATCAAGCTTTGAAGGGATATTTCTATGTGGAGAGGAAGTATATAGCAGAGATATAACAAGCATTAAAAAAGAAAGAAAGACAAAGAAAGAAAGGAAGAAAGAAAGAGCCCTGCTTGCTCCTTGCCTTATGGATTGCTGTGGTAAAATAACACCAGCCCTTAACTAAACAAAAAAAAAAAAAAGGATATATCTCAACTGGAGAAAATAATAAAAAGACTTAAGGTCTGAATTGTACTTCTGGAGACTCAAAACTGTTGAGAGCTCGTGGCAAGTGGTGGCGTCCTGCAGATCTCCCTCAGCTGAGATGCACGGGGTTGGTTTGCTTTGGTCAGCACAGGTAGCAGGAACTGGTCCCAACTGGGAAAGAGCTGCCTTTGCCTGCTGGGAGGTGGCTTTGTCTTGGCCCCTTCGGTGCTGCTGCACCACAACACAGCACAGGTGCCAGAGGGTGGACTGGCTTGTTGGGGCTGCTGAGCTGCTGCTGCTCGTGGGGATGGCAGTAATAATGTGACCGAGGGGCTGCTGGCAGTGACCTGGTTCTGAGTCGGTGAGAACAGGCAGATGCAGGTGGAGATGGGAAGGATGGGGGTGGTGGAGCCGTTTGAGAGCTGCATTGCAGCACTTGGGCAGTGCTCTGGTGCCAGGCTGTGTAGCGTGGGCAGTGCTGACTGGATGGCTGGGGTTCTAAAAGCCATTAATCAAGGCTGAAATCCTGCTCCTCCTCAGAATTAACCATTTCCCAGGGTGGAGCAAGTTTAAAATGTCTCACCAATGGTGTGTTTTCACAGTTCTGGCTACGGCTCATTCCATCATTAAGAGGGGAAACTTGGTTTTTTTGAAGGTGGCATCATCTTTCTCTAGAAAACGGTCAAATACTGGCTGATGGGCCATAAAACATTCATTTCCTGAAACTCTCAGGTTCCAGTTTTTTGGCACTCCATCCTGCCTTCCTCCTGGTTTCATACCAGGTTCAGTAACACTGTGTCTGCCACCTGAAGGTGGATGGATGCGTTGCTTTAGCAGTGATCCATGGCTTGGACAGCTGGTGGGATCTCAGGAGCTGCTGGGGAGTGTGGCTGAGCAATAGCTGTATTTCTCAGAGGCTGTGTGTTTCGGAAAGAACAGAGGTCTGACACTACCTGAGGAGATTTAATCTGCCTCTGAATGCAGCAGGCAGCTCTCTGGAGGAAAAGAGGCTTCGCTTGCAGAGCAGCTTTTGGATCCAAGTATGTGTCACCTCACTGAGTTGCATGTCCCCTTTTCCAAGGCCTGGAAACGTCTTCCCTTTGGTTCTTATTTAACATTTCTGAAATCCAAAGGGACGGGCAGGCTCGACCCCTTTATCACCCCATTTCCTTCTCCTTTCCAGCTCCATCCCTACAAGCACTTCAATTAAGAGTGTATTGAACAAAGAGCAAACTGCCTTGAATTTCACATACTGCAGCAACTTGAAAACACTCAAGTCCAAGCAATGAGGGGCTCAGTTCCAGAGCCTATCTGTGCAGGAGCAGGGAGAGCTCTGGGTTTTTCGCTGTGATGGGCCAACATCTCCTGCATGGGCTCATGCCAAGGGAGAGCTTGGCATCTGTCCTCTTTGCAGGCAGGAGCCCCTCTGTGACCAGGGGAGGTGGAGATGGTCTGTTCTCGGCTTTCTTCATGCCACAGCATGGTGAAATGGAGGTTGGGAAGAGAGCAGAGAAGGGGAATAGCCTGAATGCATTGCAAGGAGAAGCACAAGGGGCAAAAGTATTATTCAAGCTGAAGGACACTGTTACTAAAAGTGTTGTGGTTTAGGAACGATGCTCCCCAGTTTAGTTTTTCCACTGAGACTCTCCAAACCACACTGCAGCTCCCTCCTGCTACCCCTCCTTCATACCCCCTCCTCTCCCGTGTGTGGCCAGAGAGGAGAATTGGAGGCACAAAAGGTTGAGATAAGAACAATTTACTGGAAACAGCAATGAGATAAGAAAAGGACCAGTAACAGCAACACTATTAACAGCAAAAGTGTACGAAGGAGAAAGTGGCTCATGTGCAAAATGCTCACCAGCCTGACTCAACACAACCACAGCTGGTGCCAGCCCACCCCCCTGCCCCCTAAGGACCCCCTTCTCCTCAGAAGAGAGTCTCTTCCTCCTGCCCTTGGCAATGACATGAGGTGGTATAGCCTAATGTTTGTGTCCTGGCCACACCTCCTCAGCCACATCCCATCCTGGTTACTGCAAAAAATTTAACCCTGTCCTGGCTGGAACCAGGACAAAGAGTAAACAAATGTAAACTGGAGGTAAATATACGAGGTAGAAAATGAAGGCAGATAATATTAATGAAGTGTTTCTGAAACAGCCTTCTAAGGAATCAAAGACAAAAATGGTTCATGACTTAATTTGTGGACAATCTGTAAAGTGGTACAGCTCTTGTGGAGTGAGATCTTTTGGCCTCTGGGTTTTTAATGGGACATTCACGTGTGTCCAATGAAATAGTTTTTTCTCACCAAAAAGAAAAATCAAAAAATGTTTCCAGTGAGGTACTTTGTAAATGCCATTGATGGAATCTTTTGTGGAATCTCATATCTGCATCATTTTGAACAGCTGCTTCCACGGTGCACAGTGCTGCCCTTTCTCAGTGCATCCCGGAGGGTGCGCAGTCACCAACCACAGTGACATCTCCCCAGACTCAGAGTGCAGCTTAGCTTTTTGGATATTTACTTTCTAAGGAAAAATATTTTTCCATGGGCAACAGGAGGAAACAAACACCAAAGCAAATCTCTAAGTTCTGTTGTTTTGCCAGGCTTAGCTGCATTGGTGCAATTCTGACACTCTTGTGCCATAGCCTCTCTCCCACTGAACGTGCAGAGCTTCACTCCAAAGTGCCTGCTCCCTTCACTCTGGTTTCCTTCTGCATATCTGAACATGGAGCTGCTTTGCATTAAATGAATTTCTAATTTGTGCTTCTAAGCCCAAAGAAGTGACTACGCCCAAGCAGTGCCCATCCACTTCTGCCTGGCTCTGGACTAGGCTCTGTAACACAAAGGTAACAATATCTTGGCTATGGATTGACTTTGCAGCTAAGTGGAGGAAAAAGCAGCAAATAAGGAGTGCATTGTGTTTCAGTGTATGCTGAGGATGGCTGTCATGGTGAGCTAGCAAACCCTTCTGTAATTGGCATACAGGAATTTTGCCAAAGTCATGGAAGCAAAGTGGTTTGTTACTTGCCTTTGAGGACTTGAGAAAGATCTGTCTTGGATATCCTCTTGTTGACCTTATCAAGTTAACTTTCATGTGTTTAGAAGGTCATGGAGAAAATAATTAATATTGGGTTGATTTGATGGCTGAAAGGTAATAAGTATTTCCTGCTTATCAGATGGGGTTTGAGAGGACTTTGAATTGCGTGATTTGTTTATCTTTTGCAATCGGTACGGCCCTTAGCGAGAGGGATTTTGTATTCCTGGTTCAGCTGGGGGAATAACAAATGGTTTGCTCTCTATTGAGGCTTGGAGGCTCCGTAGCATAAATAGCAAAAACATCAGGAAATTCTGAAGTCCAGCTCCCAGCTAACTTGGCCATGTTGTGGGCCTTGGACATCTCATGCTGTAATGCTTTATGACATGAACAACAACAGATTAACATCCCCTGTTACTGGAAAGCTCAAAATAGAAAATCTGAAGTGCATGGAGGTTGATTGGGTGGAAAGCCAAATCCTGCGAACGTGGCTTGGCACAGTGGGGATTTCATTGACCTTGGTGGGGCTGGGCTTGCTCTCTGTTCACACAAGGCATCGGCGAGTGCAGAGCTGGGGCACAGCCCGTGCAGGACTGACACCGCTGCTGTCGGAGGCTTTTCTTGGATTGCTGTGTGGTGAAGCCTTGGGCGGCATCAGCAAAATGGTCTTTCCCTCACCCTGTGTCTGGGATTTAACAAATAGGGGAGTCATTCTTGAAGCTGAAGGATTGTTGTAAAGCCATTTAAAATGAAACTACTCATTGTGTAAGAATCATTCGGCAAAAAATCACTTGAAAATCTCCCCTGTGGACTTGCTGAGGACGGATGTCGTTTGTCGTTTCTGCTCCTGGTGGCTGTTTGGAAAGGAGGTAGGACTAAATGCACCTACCTTGAATGATTGGGCAAGGACAACAGAAGAGGGAGAGCTGCTTCTTTTCAGGTGTGAGGCATTTCTGATGCATCAGTGGCTTGAGGTGATAGTTATTTTTTAAAGGAATGCTGTTTATTCCCTTGCATAAGCTCTGTATTGCCAAGTGTGTTTTTAGGATGTCTTTGTAGCTGTATATTATCACTGAAAGGTGTAGTGACAAATAACAAATAAATGGATAAGGAACCGATGGAAAAGAGAAAGAGAGCAGGAGTAAAAATTAAACCAAATTTGATGCTCTGATTTAACGACTGGGATTTTGCAGATCTGTTGCCAAAGAATGAGATGGAGTTATGTGAAACCACTATCCTGAGACGCTGAAGTTGTTGTGCATAGACAGAGACCCATGCCAGTTGGATAGATGCAAACCAGACCATAATACCACTCCAAATCCCACCAAAACACTGAGGGAGTCCTGCCTCCTGTCCCTGGAGAATGTCCCACAGGGCAGGGTGCTGGTCAGGAGGTAGAAGGTGCAAGCAGCTGTTCACTTCAGCGATCTGTTGTGTGCAGCTCTGGATCCAGTCTGTGGGTTTTGCTGCCTACTGTGTGGACACGTGGATGATCAGATTGAAAGGCCAAAAATAGATGGTGGTCCCTTTGTGTACGATATCTTTTTAAGCAGTAACAATGTATCAACAGTAAAAAAAAAAAGGAAAAAAATCCTTTTGCTTTGGTGAAGAGGAGTGAAAGCCCTTAAGTTTAAGGGACTTAAAGGCATTTCTGCATTTGTTTTTGTGATTGTTATGGAAATATATTTGGGGGTGGATGTACTTGGTTTTAGGTGACCTTCTTGACTGAGTGTTGGTGATCGGTTGCTGAGGGAGACATATGTTACTAATTTTTTTGAGATTTAGGGAAGAGAGTCTCTCTTATGGTGTATATATAAATGGACCTTTTTATCTCAGAGAAGTTTGCTGCTTGAGGGAGTGTGCTCTGTAGGGCAGGGATCCTGTGAGAGTGGATTTCAGCAGTGATCAAATAGGTTTTATCTCATGAAATCGACACTGCATAAAATTTTGGTTTTGGGTATTGATGCTCTCTGCTGCAGGCCAGATGCAGCCCAGGCTGGCACAGCTAATTCCCCTTGGCCACACTCCAGCAGAGCATCCTGTTTCCACAGAGTGGTTAAGCATGAGCTTATCTTTAAACAGGCGGCTAAATCTGAGTGGTTTCACTGCTGCTCTGGACCACAGCTTCTTGGCCAGGGGACAGGTCAGCTGCAAGGGGAACCTGTAGTGTGTTCCTCTTCCAGGATTTCTTTGCCTAGGTCAGAGCTGGGCCTGTTGCTGGAGAAGTGATGGACTGATACACACTAGGGCTGACTGTATTTCGGGGGTCAGTGTCACCTGCTGATTCCTGCATCAGGCTGCTGCTGGGCTTGGATGAAGTGTTGGACTGTGGGTGGTGCCAGCCAGGTCCTTGGCTGGGGGAGGAGGAGATGTCATCCCCCTGTGCTGCCACGTGCCCTTCTTGCAAAGCTTAAATAGCTGCTCTTAGGCGGGACAGTGGGGACAAACATGCGTAGGAGTGTTGGAGATGTGTTTGGGGCTGAGCACAGTGCAGGATGCTCCGTGGGTGCTCCCCAGTCCACCCAGGCACTGCAGCTGCGGGCTGGGGCCTCTGCAGTGTGAGTGCTCCCGAGACAATTAGAAGAGAATTAAAACATGTTTTCGAAAACAGATTGCCTTTTCTGTTGGGAGTTTCTAAGAAAGCAAAGCAACATGCCCTTCCCCCCACTTCAGATCCCACCTGTTTTGTTTTTTTTCCTAGAAAAATGTGAAATTCATTAACATGTGGTGAAAGCAATGTAACGACGTCATCTTGATTTAAAATCTGTTTTAAATCTTAAAATGACGGAGCCAGAATTTTAACTGCAAATAGTCTTGCTTTGTGGGCATGAGGCAGACTGTCAGCATGATTGGAACATCTCTGGGCTTGGTAGTTTAACATCCCTTGCAACAATGGCATTTAAAAAGAAAGCAAGAAGACACGTAGGAAGGAAAAAAAAGACATTAATATTATTTCTGTCAAAAGCCAAGTCCTGCTTGCCATGGTGCCTGGAGAGAGCGGAGCGAGCAGAACCTAGCTCCATGCTGAAAGAACTCTGTCAGCATCCCACTGTGCCATCCTACCGTGCCTTCTGGGCAGGTGCCATGGCTGCTTCTCCTCTCACATCCTCAGTGTTGGGTCACAGCTTCTGGCTGTGCTATTTTCTGACAGTGGGAAATATTGTAACCCTTGTAACTTCTGTCAACTCCATGAATGTCTGTTTAGACCTGGCATCACCCTGAGCCTCCCTTTGCCCAGCCTGTGCCCGCGCCTTCAGCTCCCTACAGGCTTCTGACAGCAAAAAAGAGAGTTAAATCACTTTCCCTCCAAAAATTCAAATAGCAGAATCCAAGCATTTAATAACGGCACCAAAGGCAATCGTGCAGCATCGCTGTGAACCTCATTGCTGTGGCCACTGTGCTGAACATGGTGTTTTGGTTCAGGTTGCTTAGTGAAGGTCTGGTGCTGAGCAGCACTGCCGGCCTAGAGTTTTCCTCCCACTACAGGCCTGGTTGTCCCCTTGATAACTGAAAAGTTCTTTTGAGGTTTTGACTTTTAGGGAGTGTATGACTTCGAAGTATTTGCTGGTATGAGATGATATATGCAGGAGGCTGAAGTGGGGCTGTTTCTTGTGTTGTGGCCACTTGCTCTTATGTGTTTTAGTCTGGAATGGATCTGAAGAAGGATTTATTGGCCTTTTTCATTTGCATTGCCTGCTCCCTCCCCACGCTGATACATTAGAACACTTGCTTGCAGGCCAACAGGAGGACAAGAGTCCCATGTTTCTAAATGATTTATTGTCCCGTGAAGGGAGTCTGCTACCAAAATGTTGTCCATCTGTGAGTTTGGAGTGGGCAGCGTGGATGTTATGGTGCAGATGCTCCACAGATCACAGATGGACAGATCATGGAGCGATTTTTTGGCTTTCATACTGTTTGGGTGTGAAGTGCTTTAGGGTGCATTCTGCCCAGGCTCCCCTTTGGGAGGGCATCTTGAGAACGTCTGTGCTGTCAGGTACTTGGACCTTGGGCAAGTCAGGACGACTCATGGAAGCAAAAGCGGGAATCCTGTTTTGGTGTTTTTTGAGAATAGTTAAGATAGGAAACTAAACAAAAAGTTTCTGGTAATATTTTAAGGCTGTAGTGAACTAAGGTTAATTTACTGCATTGGCCAGAAGAGACAGATGAGGTGGCTGGGGCACTCACACCCCTGCTGATCATGGTGTGCAGTGGAACATGACTCTCACCACTCCTTGGGATCTCTCCCCAAGCCGTGGTCCAGTTGAGGTGGACAGAAATGCATCCACAGACGGTCACCAGTGAGCTGGCTTCACTGAAGGGCAGAGCTGGTGAAACAGTTAAGCTGAAGAGTGCCTGTGACACTTTTATTGCAGTAGATTTTGTGCCTGTGCGAAGCTCAAGCCCAGTCTGCTAAGGGCAGCACAGATAGTTTTTCCCTTGACTTCTCCCTGGAGTTAATCTGGGGAATCAGTGCAGATGCTGAGAGTGATGCACCAAATCCCTGAGATGGGGTTGTCCATCCCCATTCTCCCATCTGTGTCCATGTAACCTGGTAGAGGTTTTGCATATGCAATGGAGAGCCTAATTTATGGCCAGCATGGCTGACCAGGATTAAATCAATGCAGGGCCAGACAGAAGTTTTTATTAAAAAAAACACCGTTTGATTGCAAAACCCCAGGTTTGGTTTACTGTTGAGAGCCAGCTCTGGGTAGAGTTACACGCTGAGTGCCTGATACCGCGGCCACAGCTGTCAAGTGAAGGGCAGCCAAATCCGAGTCCTCGGCACCACGTGCCCCTTGGCAGGTTGGTGTGCAGTCCTGTCCAAGAGGCTTGTTGTGTTCATGGTCTGTTCTGTTCTCCCTCCCAACTCCCCATCCCTCTCAGATGTTTGCTGCCGAGGAGAATGTGGATTTTCGGATACACGTGGAGAACCAGACGCGAGCGAGGGACGATGTAAGCAGGAAGCAGCTTCGGCTCTATCAGCTCTACAGCAGGACAAGCGGGAAGCACATCCAAGTGCTCGGCAGGAGGATCAGTGCCAAAGGAGAAGACGGAGATAAATATGGTAAGAATATTTACTGGCATCCCCCAAATTGCAGGTCAAAGGCTTTAATCCAGCATGTTGTGCAAAGAACCTCTTGAGAGAAAAATAATAAGAGCAATAAAAACCAGAATGAAAGGAAAAAAAACCCTTTCCAGGTTAAGAACATGAGATTTGTTCTGTTGGAGCTGCCTCTCAGCTGCAAGCAGTTCCCACAGTACTGCCATGCTCCAATTCATTAGTGTATGATGGTGCTTGAAGAGAAAAATCTTTTTCTGCTCAAGGGATGGGTTAGGGTGTGTCTTCTGCAATTCATAAATGATACCCAAATTGGTGGTTGCGGAAATCCTTTCCCCGTGAACTTTGGGCTCGAGTTTGGGCAAACCCAGTGCTTCAGTGAAGCACTCTCGTGTTTTCAGGTGGAGGGATATTTGGTTTGAGCTGAAATGAAGCAGTCCTTGGGAGCTTTGAGAGAGCTCAAGCTGAATCTCTGGGCACGTGGATCTTACAGGAAAACAAATACTTGCCTTGCGCTTACAGCACCTTCAACTCTTCTCATTGTGATTTGCACACGAGCAATGTGCTGGAAATGCTGCTTGAGGCCAAGTCACAAAAAAGTCTGTACTTCTGGTGTGTTTTGAGATGGTTGTGGTTGAGATGCTTTTGCTCAGGTTGGTTGTTGAGAGGATTTTAGGGCTGTTCAGAACACTCGTCCTGTTTCTCTTTGGGACGTACAGCCCCACATGTTCATGTGTTGCTGCAGAGGGAGGTGTGCACTTGGTGTGTTCAGCTGGAGAGGAGGAGACTGAGGGGAGACCTCCCTGCAGTTCCAACTGCCTCGGGAGGGGCAGAGGAGGGGCAGGGACTGAGCTCTGCTCTGGGGGGACCAGGGACAGCAGCCAGGGAATGGCTGGAGCTGTGTCAGGGCAGGCTCAGGTTGGATCTCAGGCAAAGGTTCTTCCCCCAGAGGCTGGTTGGGCACTGCCCAGGCTCCCCAGGGCAGTGGGCACAGCCCCAAGGCTGCCAGAGCTCCAGGAGGGTTTGGATGATCCTCTGGGACACAGGGTGTGACTCTTGGGGATGGGCCTGTGCAGGGCCAGGGGTTGGACTGGATGATCCTTGTGGGTCCCTTCCAACCCAGCATATTCTGGGATTCTGTGACCATTCATGTGAGATTGCTTTCATATGCAGCACTGGTGAGGTGGAGGTGCAGAATCTGGGAACGGTTTTATCCTGTGTCACAGGAACGGTTTTATCAGGAATCTTCAGGCCTGATGAGACACAGGCTGTGCCGAGCACAGAGAGCAGCTCTGGCCACTGCTGAGGCGGAGGAGCAGCGTGAGCTGTGCCACAGGGCGTGACAGCCAGAGAGCACCTGGCTGGTGTGAAGTGAACCCCCACGGCCCTTGTGTGGAGTCACCCCAGCTCTCAGGGAAAGCCCTGCCCTGAGGTCTCATCAACCTTGTCCTTTGTCATTCCCAAATTTCCAGATAAAACAGGAGGGGAAAGTGCCACTTGGCTGCTAATTATTGTGTCATTTTATTGCATTCATTCTCATAAGGTTTGATATGTAAACGAGTCGCTGGGTGCTGCTGCCGCCGCCCGGGGAGGCTCCTGCCCGCGGTGGCTGTCAGGTGCCGTGATGGAGTTTTCCTCTCCTTGAAAGAAGGCGGCATTTACAGTGGGTGCAGCAGGGAAGTGTGCCCGGGAGCAGCTGACAAGTGCTAATTTATGTGTCAAAGCCCATCTTGTCCCCTTCATACATATGCAATCGTGTCTGAACAACAAATCGGCGCGCAGGAGCGTGCTCGTGACCGATGGCGATGCTGCACCATGGCAGAGCCTGAGATTTCCCGTCTGGGGAGCTCCTGCTGCCTGCATCCCTGCTCGCCACCAAAGCTCCCCGCTCCTGGTTGCTGGCGTCCTTCGGACAGCCCGGAGTGCTCCGGCCTTGGGGGCTGTTTGCCGACACCAGCCCCGGCTCCCTCCCCGCGCCTCCTCAGCAAACTCCCTGAGGCGTCAGGCTGCGAAGCCTTCTCGTCCCGAGCCCTGCTGAAAGGTTATGGAAATCTGCTCATCGACCTGCTTGGCACGGGAACACTCAGAGCATGATAATCGGGGAGACAGTGAGGTGGGACACGGCGGTCCAGGATGTGACCACGCAGAGCTCCTGTCTGGGATAATGGAGGGGAGAGATGTCGGAGTTACTGGAGTGAGAACCATCTGTGTTACAGCCAAACCTGGACACAAAGGCAATGACACAGGGTTCATTATGTGCCAGGAACCCCTCCCCCCGAGGCATTATTATGGAGTAACCTTTGATCAAGACCAGAGAGAGGCTTAAACGGGGTCTGGGGATCTCAACAGTCGCAAACTTTTGATCCACATCTCCGTCTTGCCAGTCGGGTCTGGAGGAGGACACC
Organism: Neopelma chrysocephalum; assembly: GCF_003984885.1. NCBI lineage: Eukaryota > Metazoa > Chordata > Aves > Passeriformes > Pipridae > Neopelma > Neopelma chrysocephalum. The sequence goes on from NW_020897965.1 coordinate 765,925, forward strand.
TCTCCTCCCATGCAGCAGATGGCTGTGTGTTCTCCTGTCCTTTTCCTCTCCTCCCCTCTCCGGCTGCCTCCGTGCTGGCACGGTGTGCCAGAGCCGGGCCTCACTCCGGGGGGACCCACTGGCTCCTGGGTTGCATCGTCCTTGCAGACAGTGCAGCTCCCGCGGCTTCTGCACTGCCTGGCCCCTGTCCCTCCTGGCGGGGAGGGGATGGTGGGGGTGGTGTGGGTTGATGGCCTAAGGATTACGGCTTGGGGAAGGCTTTGGGAGGACAAACAAGAGCCAATGTCTGAGAAAAGGCAAGAGATGTGGGAAAAGGTGCCCGTGAGCTGGCTCCGGCCCTGAATTCGCTCAACAACTCAGTCCCATTAAGGGAAGATAACATCAGGCAAGGACCACACAGGCTCAGGGTTCTGGTGGGGAACTCTGTCAGGTCCGTAATGCTCATCACCAGCCATTAGCACTAGCCAGTTTTAAGGATAGGGGAGCTAATAACGTTTTAGCACCTCTTTCCCCCCTCTTCCCATACATTCACAACTGGTTAAAGAACAGTGTCCAAGTGAAGAGATGCTTTTTTTCTTTGTCTTTTTTTTTTTTCACATACCTAACTTCCAAATGGCTGGCATGGGAGGGTTGTCCTGCCTTTGAAGGGAAGTTGCTTTTATTGCAAGGTTTTATTGGCTTCTGTAAAACTTCTCACCTCTTGGTTGCAGAGAATGCCCAGAAAAGAAGGGAGGGGGCAGATCTCAGGCAGGGAATTTCTCCTTTCCGAGCAGCCACCACAAGTACGGCAGAATGAGCAGCCAGCCCTGGCTCAGGGAGGAACGATGCTGCACGGCTGGAGGAATCCCCCTTGAATGTTTTATCCAGGGGTGCAAATGCCGTGTGCAAGGAAAAATACATACTCTGTAATGTATGGGTTTGCTGGCATAATAATTCCGGTGTGTAATTTTTGGTTCATGCATTCTTTCGGATCAAGATCTGGCCCTGTGTGTCAGATTATTAAATGGGAAATTAAGTCAGTTAATAGAATTAATTGAGTCGATGTAATCCTTTTAATCAGATGGATTTGATCCCTTCTCAGATGAATTAGAATCCATCAACAGATAAGTCAATTATTGGACTAAATTAAATCTAATAATAATGCCTGCTGCTCACAGCAACACTAATTAATCTAAATACACTTACCTATCTCCCAAGGTTGTTTTTTTTAAAGGCTTAATTGATGTTCCTAAAGTGCTCTGAGATCTTTAGATAATAGACGATCTATGTGAGCAAAATATTATCTCTTAACAGACTATAAACTAATTAAAAGACTGATCTATTTACAGATTGCATTTTTACTTTAATCTCTTCAACCTATTCAGAAGGAGTTTCCACTGGCCCAGAAAAACAATATTCCTGTTATAAGCTTATTATTACTTTACAGGTTCCTAAGTGGTCCTTTCATTCAGAAAATGAAAGGGGGAAGGGGGAAAAACAACCATTAAAGTGCTGACAAAAAAAAGAAAAGGACCTGGAACCTTTATATTCTACCTCTGATAAATGGTACAGATAGGGAAGAGAGGGATCAGTGACCTGAAACCTTAGATCCTTTCATTTATTTTCATTTCACAAAAGGCAGAAGACATTCTATCCTGTTTGTTCACGATCTGTGTATCCGGCGCAGTTGGGGAGACAGAGCTCTCTTGGTTGGGTGAAGGCATTTTTTGCCTTATTTGTATTTCACAGCCATGGGATTTTTGGTTTAATTTGTCCCCAGCTACTGCTGTCCTGCGGGGCAACGAGCAGTGATAGCCATCAGTGGAGAGGGGAGAGGTGTGAGAGCCCTTTGCTGCCCTCTCGGTGGAGGTAACCTTAATTTGCTTGGATGTGCTGAAGGTTGGGATGTGCTGAAGGTTGGGATGTGCTGGTAGGTTCATTACTAGTCAGAGTGTTCCAGGTGGTATTTTGTCCATGGACCTATTCCATCACAATTTAAAAAACACTCTTGGGTCTCTCAGAAGGTTATAAACCCTCTATTTTATAAACCTTGTCATTGATATGCCTTGTAATCTACAGCATAGAGGCTGTGTTTGAGGACACCCTGTGCAGGGGGTGGTGCACAGGTAGGACATCTCTCCTCAGCACCCCAGTGCTGGACCCTGAGCCAGTGACATCCCCTCGAACACTCTTCCTGGGTTCAGTGGGTTTTAGCCCAGGACTCCAGAGATGCTCCTGAGACAGGAGGTTTAGAGGGGTTAACAGACCATGGTTTGCCAGCAGTCGACACATCTGGGGTCAGGTAGACCAAGGGGGGAAGGAACCCCAAGAGGTTGTGTGCGTGCAAGATGCCAGGTGTTACCTCCACACGTCATGGGCGTGCTGGGGACAGAACACCCCGCACAGATGTGCTTTTTTGGGTGGTACAGAGAAAGCAAGGAGCTGGGGAAAATGGGTGACTCCTTCCTGGGGCCGCTCCAGCCTGGGTGGTGTGCTTCGGAGCTTGCAGCCCCCACCTTCTGTTCAAGCTGGAGCTTCCATGAGATGCCAGTGGACCTGCCCATGGAGAGCACATTACAGCTGTCTAGACATCAGCCACACTCCATCCCGCCAGAGATTTCATTTGTGGTAGAAGTGGGCTCTGTTCCATGAGGAGGTGTAATATGTGTGGAAAATATTATTACAGCAGAATAGCCTCCTTTAATTGACTCTCAGTTTTGCAGGATTCCTTCCTAGGTTTGGGTAATCCTGTGCTTTCCAGAATTAATGGCTGACATAGCACTTCTTCAGGCTTGGCAGCCTGACAGCTAATTTAGAACTCCCTAAACTCATTTCACTAATGACTCCCATTTGTTCTATCTCAAAGCCTGGAAACAAATGCAAAATACCAGTGCCATTGTCCCATCTTTAGCAAGTCATTCTTTCCCCTCGGTGTTTCTGGCACCTGAACAGCAAGCTGCCTTGGGAAACCTGATTAACCCTTTCGCTTCCTGGAATAGTTTAAATCAATTTCGATCCCTCTCCTGGGAAGATCAGGAGGGAAAACTAAACTCATTGTGGCTGGAAGGCGCAGAATTTACCTGAAAGAAAGGGGGGAGATATAGTCCAAGCAGCATTTGGGGTTTATGAAACATAGCCGTATTTCCACATTTTTTCCACGTGCTGCTTTTCTTCCCAGGAACAGGTGCGTGCAAGGGGCTGTCTGCCGGTGCAGCTCAGCCCCAAATCCCTCATGAGCTGGGATTCACTTTGTAATTTATTCTGCTGAACCATCAGGATGGCTGTTTCCCATTTAACCAATGTATCGCTGCCTCCAGTCTCTTCCCATTACAGTTTTGACATGACGACAAGATAAATAAATTTTTTAAAAGACCTTTTATCTTCTAAACCATTTATTTTCACTTACTTAGCCCGGGGGCAGAGCTGACCTCAGCGTAAGGGATGATCATTCACCATGGCAGCTGTACAGTCATATGTGTCCTGGGGACTGGCCTGAGCTGGAGGAGCCTTCGCCGTCCAGCTGCTGTGTTGTGGCTCTGGGCTTTTCCTTCTTGCCCAACAATCCCCAATAGCTTTATTTTTTTTTCCTTGAAATATCTCTCCTTTTCATCTGCAGTGGAGCAGTGCCGAAGTTGTCCCTTGAAAGCAGGCGAGGAGATGAGCTGAAGCTCATGAGTTTGTAGACCCACACACGGGGCAGGAGCTGGGTCTGGGGATAGAGCTTGGGCTGTGGGTGGGGCAGGAGGTGGGGATGGGCTCCCAGCTTGCTCCGGGCAGTGAGGGGCCTCGGCTGCCCTCACCTTCCTGGTGGCTCTGAAAGGTTCCATTTAAAATACGCTGTAAGCATTTTATACAAACCATCTGTACATTGAAGACATTTTTAGTTTTTATTCTGCCGTATTCTGTGCCAGGGTAGGGAAAAGGCTTGCTTAGGGGGGATGAGAAGTTACGGAAGAAAAATCCAAGCCTTTTGCTTTTTGATTCATGACAAACCTGTTTTGTACAATGAATTTTTTGTCAATTTCCTTTACTTTTGATTTTGGAAGCTGCTGTCCCAAGCTTCTGCTGCAGCCAGCTTCACACCTGAAGTCCATCTCTCTCTGCAGCAGTTCTTGTTTTGTACCTGCAGTAACAGCAGAACCTGTTGTTTATTTTCCCTCTGACACTACAGTGATTTTGGATTTCCCGTCTTCTGGATCTTGAGATAATTTAAAGAGCCTTGACTTTCACGGAAAAAAAAAAATCCCCTTTTAGCTCTGTGTCCAAACTTCAAGTCTCCATAACCACTGATCAGGGTTCAGAAAGCATAGGCCTGTCTGTCAGCAAATATTAGGACCCAGAAATAATGAGGAGGAGTAATTTAGAGGTCTGCTGATAATCTGTCATTTTTAATTTCTTTGTGGAGTGGGAAGTGAGCTACAAAGTGAAAAATCTTTATTTTCATGCAAGTCATAAAAAGGTTTTTGTTAACAGTTTGTGTGTATCTAATTCTGTGCTGTGATTTAAGTGTTCCCATTAGAAATGCAGAATAGGAAATAGGATCCCATCTGTGAGCAGTTTAAGAGGAAGTGAGACAATGGAGTCGATTGCTGCTTCAGTTTAGATAATCAATACAAATATTATTAGTATAGCAATTTATCTTCTTAGACACTTTATGAAAATGTGAATGCCAGACCCTGAAGACAGGTCAATATGATGCTATCTGTTCCTGCCTTGCTGTGTTTATGGTGTTTTCCCATGAAGCTCAAGCAGCTGCTTTGCTATATGTTCTTCCCTGGCTGTGATGAAATCACACACACACAATCTTAGGGCTTCCCTTTCTCCTCTGTGACTCTGGAAACGCACAGTGTGTGCTAGTTTAATGATTACTTTTATCTGAAATCTTTACTGGTGGCTGGGGGGGGGATACTGAGAGCTGATCTTTAAGGTCCCTCCCAATCCAAACCGTTCTGTGATTCTGTGATGAAGTTCTGGAAGAAGTTTGCATAATTTCGAATGTATTTCTAGGTCGTGAGTGATTCTGCACCAACGCTGAGAGAGCTCCTTTGGGTTTATTGCAGTTTTTCTGTGTTAGTGTCTGTTATCAAGCCTTGTTTTGTGCTGAGATTTTCCCACATCTAAGCATTTGGCCAGTCATGAATTCAAGTCAGTACTTGGGGTGCAATTAAAATTAAACCCTACAAATAGGCTAGCCTGCATTTCTAAATGGATTTTTAATTGCTTTTACATTGGAGAGGAAGGAAGGAAAACGTCAACAAATTCTCTTGTACATTTTGCCTTTGGTGTACATCACTGTGCATGATGTCAAGTGGCCAATGAGTTTTTTTCCTTCCTAAGAAATGTTTGGAGGAAATCAGAAGTGTCAATAACCCTATTAAGAACATGCCTTACTAAAGACAGGATGGGATATGCAAATCTTGATGTGTAAAGAGCACACTTCTACTTGAAGATACCATGGAACCTCTCTAGGTTGCTGTTTGAGATTCCTAAAGTCAGTAGCTTGCTTTGCTGGAGACTTAGTGGTGGTGGCATTGGCCACATCACTCACCTGGAGCATCTCCTGCTCCACTTTGCCAAGCTTGGGTGGTGGGACACTGAGGCTGGACCCTCCAGACAGTGGAGACAGAAGGGCTTTTGTTACTCATGCATAACCAAGTTGCACGAATTTCATCCTTTCAGTGTCCTTGTGTGTCCCTTCCTCATCCCAGAGCAATGGCTGCACGGTTCCCTGACCTTGTGATGTGCCGGTGGGAAAAGAGCTTTGCAAATGGAGAGATACTAAAGAGATGGTGCTGATGGGGACCACATCGGTGGCCTCGTTAGGAGTAATTATGTGGTGGATTTAGATGCTGTGAGACCATTCCTGTTTTCATATTGGGGTTTCCTCAAGAAAGGTGTTACATTTACAGAAAAATAAGGGACTTCAGTCACTCGGATTTCACCTCAGCTCTTTTAAAAACCAGATAGTCAGGAATTTCCGCAGCTGCAAGGTGGAGCACAGCAAACATTAACAACGCCAGTAGCATTGCCTGGCTGTCTGGAAGAGCAGGGAAGCGCCCAGGCCCCTACAAAACTGCACCGAGCCTCAGGCTCGGCGGAAAGGTGAAAAATAATGAAGCTGTGAAGAGGAGAAATTGCTGATGCATGACGCTTGGAAATCTGTAAGAGTCTAAAAAGGGAGCTGAAAATACCCCCCAAAAATGACTATCTGTGGCTTGAACGAAATAGTGTCCGATCAGCATTCAGAAACCGCTGAATTCAGGCCGTTCCAATACTGGCATTTTCCAGAGTGCCTGCCAGTCAGATGCAGAGGAGAACACGTGTAGAGCGTCTGCGGTCTCAGCGCTCGCAAGAAGGGGAAGGCGAGTTGGAAGTAAAGGGAGTGAGAAGGCCCAGTAAAAAGATCCCCTATTTTTTCTTACAGTGAGGAAGAGCCAGCATTTTGGGGTTGGAGGGAGATGGTGGCGTGGCTTTGTGAGCATCTCTGTTAATGAGCTGTGTGTGCCAGCAATAAATAGCGCACACTTTGGTCCCTGAGGAATTGTCGGTATTTTCTGAATGCCCATAACAGACAATTCATGCTTTTCTGGTGATGTAGGAGCTGAGACCTTCTCAATGTCTCCTGAGCCTCGTGTCCCTGACTTCTGCTGTAGTTGCTTTACTGATGCTGCCTGGAGTGGCTGTGCTTGAAGAATGACTGGGTAGTGCTCAGATTTCTTTTACCCTCTTCTCTCCTGGCTGCCTCAGAGGTCTTCTCCTCCTCTGCCTTCGCAGCTGCCAAAAAGGGTGCCTTTCTTCCCAAAGCAATAAGAAGAATATCCTGCCATCTGCTGTGACCCTGCCGCCTTCTAGCTGTGATGCGTTCTGGGTCTTCTCCAACAACTGGATGGCAGCTGTGCTGGCTGGAAGGATCTGGCCCCAGGTTGCCCTGTGGAGAGGAGCCCTTGTTCTCTGATGTTGCTCAGCTGTTTCTGGATCTCACCCAAAAGCTGGGCTGGTGGGACAGAGAAGAGATGGGTGTTGTGCCTGAGTGGCACGATGGTGACGCGAGCCTGTGACGCTTGAGCATATGGCAGGAGACATGTTTGGGATCCTGGCTCCGAGTTGGCACGGCTGGCATGGTTTGGTTTGTACCCGATGTTCTCAAGTGCTTTTGGAAGGACAAGCAGGAGAGGAAATGGGTGGTTGAATGTGAGAGGGGAGATGTAGCATCAAGGGACAGCCTCTGGAGGTGGTTAAGACCTCAGTCTAGAGAAGCAGCAGGGAAGTAATAGGAATAGGACGGCATATAAACACCAGATAAATCTAGAAAATAATGTCTAAATGTCCTGAGTGCTTGGCTGTGGGCAGTTGCAAGGCTCATACCGTGTCCACACCTGCCATGGGTGGGGTATGGGCGTGAGGGGTGTCCCCACTGCAGAACTGTTACTGCTCTGGCAGGATTTTGCAGGGGTGAGTGCTGAGGCAGACTGGGGAACACTTTGGGCTTCTGCTTTCAAATCACATATTGTGTTGAGTTATAGGGCGAACACTGCAGCTGCCTACAGCTGGTCTTGTCCTGTTGGGATCAGTGATGTTGCCCCAGGTTCCAGCAGTGAAGGAGCTTGCCTAAAGGTAACTTCAGTGTAAATCCCAAATAAGGTTTCTGCTGGTTGCATGGAAGGATCACAAGGCTGGATCTCTGTTACAGCCAAGGCCTGATTATCCTCTTTCCTACACTCCTGAGACTCTACCGACTTTTGCAGAGCCATTCCTGGAGCTCCTGTGTGAGACTGAAAGGAGATTAAGTGCCCAGCAGTGCCTCCCATTCCTCCTGTGTCTTGCACCTTTGTTCAGACCTTGCATTTCAAACCATTTTAGCCGGTGGGAGGTAAATCAAAGCTGTTAGGTTTGAGCCGGTGACAATGGCCTGGTGCTGTGTGGTGTGCCCAGCCCCTTGTCTTTGTGCAACGTTTGTGATTCTTGCCTTTATTTCATTTGCTTCTGCATCTGCATTTGTAACCGGTTTTTTTTCAAGTGAAGTTTCTGACTGGTGACTCATTAGGAGTAAATAGGCAAAAGGATATTGACTTTACACCTACTAATTTGGGGGTGCTAACAAGCACATGTAAGAGCTCTGTAGTCACTGGGTAAATTGTCCCACCTGGGGGGACTGGAGGAGGGGAGATAAAAAGCATTGCAAAGAAACAGCACTTTTGTTTCTAGCCACTAGCCTTGTCTGTTCCTGCAGCCATGTGGGGTTGGGGTGAACGTTTGATGGTCACCATTGCTGTAACCTGTTCTGAGCTTTGCCAGGATTTTCCAGCACTGGAACTATTAGACCTGTGTGGGCACAAGTAGCTAAGATCCTAATTATAAGATGCTAAATATGTTCACTCAGAAATGAGCTGGCCTTTACATGGGCTGGTGGAACAAACCCTCCTTCCTGTGGCACATGTGAGTGCAGGGCAGCGGGGGAGTCAGGATGTTGGCACTGTACATCTGCTGTGCTTGAAGGGGAGTCAGAGACAGAGAGTGGCTTGAACATAGATTGTGTATGTACTGACAGCAGCAAACATCAGCAGCGTGGGATGTCCATTGGGTGAACAGGTCTCCCAGTGGCTGCAGGGGCAGCAGAGGCTCACGGTCCTGGCTGCAGACAGCTCGTCCTGCTGAGGTCTGTGCTTGGTGCTACTGGTGCTGGGGCCCAAGTCAGCTGCAGATATGTCTGTCCCTGTCCAGCCACAGCTGTGACACAGTAACCACAACCCTGAGGTGGGCTCAAATTGAGATGTTGGCTGTCTCAGAAAGCCCCTATGCTGGTGTCTGTTATCAAGACAGACCATATCCCCCTCCTGTTGCAGGGGAGCTGGAGCACAGCTAAGGAGTGATGGTCTTTAGCCCTGATGGTCCTACTCAAAGCACAGGGTTGAGCTGGGTGACCTCTGGAGAGCCTTCTCAGCCTGAATTGTTTTGTGTTGTGGTGAATGTCTTTCAACACTGATGGTCAGAACAGAACTGGCAGGTAAAGCCATCAGTGATCTGTTGCTCTGAATGCAGTAGTCCTCCTTTGGATGCATTCCGTGGGACCCTTAGGAAGTGACTTTTGTGGTTTGTCCCCTTTGTGATTTTTTGAATTGATATTTTTGAGAATTTTTCTTATTTAAAAAATTGGATGTAGGCAAAGTTTTGCATTCTGCCCCTTTAGTCCTTCTGCCGTTTCCCTCAGCTTGAGGTGACCCACTTACATGGTAAGGATGATACCTTCTGCACAAGGGTGTATAAACTGTAGTTTATCTTAAAAGGTGTGTGCTGGGGAGTGGAGAAGCATGCTGTGTGATAACCAGCTATCATCTCTACTCCTTTCTGCACATGAATCCAGTTTACTGTGTACTTTGAATGGAAGGAAGCAGTCACCAGTCTGGCTGCATTTGATGTCAGGCTCCCTCTCAGCAGCTCTCACTCTGTGGCTGTGCCTTCAGCCTCACTCCTCCTCCTCAGTGCCTGACCTGGCTGCAGCCAATATCTGTCTCTCAGCAGGAGGAATCTGAGGAAATGCAGCAAACTTCAGCTCCTGGGGCTAAATTGTTGTGCTCTCTAACAGCGAACTGTGTTGAACTAATTGACAACCAGCTTTAAATGTACCCCAATCAAGCAAATGCACTGATTTATTTTTTCCTCTCTTACCGAGCGCTAAGCGGCTTCCAGCTTGGTTTCCTCCCCAAGAAGTGGATAACTCATCTATTGTGTAGTAAAACTGATGGGCAGTGTTGACCTCTATACAATCCTTTCAGTATGCTGAGGGAGGAAGGAGTTTCTTATGCTTCTGTGAATGTTTGACCACTTAAAAAAAGCAAAACAAAAAAAAAGCCCAACCCAAAACCACACACAACAACAAAAGATGATCCATTTTCTCTGGATGTCTTTGAAAGAAGCTTAGTTTAGAGACAGAGTGGAGAGAAAGGCTATTGATTTTGTTTGACCTCCAAAGAGACTGTGGTCAGTATATTTTCCCTGTTGGAAGTGGTTCAGGTCTCTGAATTTCCATGTCAGCGTTTGTGTTCTGAAGCGCACTGGAGCTTTTGCTGCTTCTTCAATAAATAGCAAGCTGTAGGGAAAGGTAATGCTGGTGTAGATTTATTTCCCTCTGGATCTGCCCTTCCTTTCTTTTTCTTTCCTATGTAGCTTGCTCATGTTGCTGATGAAGCAATTACAATCCTTTTCACTGAAAGCTGTGCAGGTTTGTGGCTTAAACTGAGACTACAAGCAACAGTTTTGTAATCTCTGTCTTGCTTTCTCCAGGGCTAAGCCAGGTCCTTTACCAACCTCTTGCCTGCACCAGCAAGAAGTGAGATGCCTTCTTTTACAGAGTAATAAACCCCTAAAAACTGTCATCCTCTCCTCTATCCTGATTATTCTCAACCTACCCATAGGAAAACCTTCCTGATTTTCACGTAGTCTCCTGCAGTGAAACAGAGTATTCTGTTTGGGGACTGTGGTGGTATTAGAAACGCTCTGCTCAGTACAGGTCTGCGTAGTTTTGTAGATGTTCTTGTAAAATGGCTCATGAAAACTGATGTGCCTTTTCTCTGGCAGTTGCCTACCAAAGGATGGCTTCCAGGGATGGAAATACCTGTAGGATATGTTGATTGTCAGGTCTAAGAGTTCTTGGAGCTCCTGGGAGCAGCAGTGTCAGTCAGCATCTCTCCATGCCAAGGTGTCAACTGTGTTATCTCCTCCTAATTTAACAACAGTGCTTCACACAGCATGTTTTTGGGTTGTGTGCTTCCGCCTGCTTGGCCACAAGTTCAACACAGGCAGTTTGCTGCTGTCAGCACATCAAAGGGCAGCCTGATAAACCTGCCACAGTGTAATCAAGTCATAGGTAGAGTTGCTGCGTTGGATACCAGCTGCTGAACTCCCCTGTGGGCTTTGCCAGCATGAGCTTCGTTTCTAACCCACATGGACAGATGTTCCTCTTTGTCCTAATCCCCTCTCTAGAGAAAGGGTTGGTCTTCTTGCCACTGCCAGCCTCACCTCTGCTTCTAGCTGTGTTCTGGGTCAAGGTGGAGGCTGCTGGTGCAGGTGCCTGAGAGCCTCATGGGATGTGTGGGCTGCTGACAATTCCACAGCATCAGTTTCTAACTTAAGCACTTCGTTTCCCAGAGAGCAACAGCCCAATGCGTCCCTAAAAAATAGTGAATGGTGGAAGATCCATTTGTGCACCCTGTGCCAAGCCAAGCTGAGACTGCAGCCTGTGTTGCATGTGTAACTCTACTGACCCCCCAGAGCAGGACTTTAAGGGTTCCCCAGAATCTGTTTTTGCTGTCTTCAGCCCAAACCTTCTCCTGAATATTCAATGACATTAACCCTTTGCAAATGGCTCAGCAATCACCTCCTGGCTCGGGAGTCACCTTTGGGAGTGGTGAGAAAGAGAGAGCTGTAACTGTTAAGCTGCTGCACAAATATGAAGGCAAGGTGCTGATGGAGAGGAAGCTTGTGGGAGGGGATGGACGTGCTCCCAGCGATCCCCCAGCCCCAGGCAGGATGAGAGCCCAAAGCTGCCCAGTGCTGCCCAGCAGTGTTCATCCTGCATCTCCCCGCTGGAAGAGCTGCTGGAGGTGTGTTCCATAGGTGCTGCCACTGGCCTGTCTGGCCATGCTGGGTGCTCGTGTCTCTCCTGGGTAGTGCTGCTGCTAATTATCCCTTGGCCACAGTTCCCAAGGTTTGTGTAGCAAGTGGTGTCACCCTATTTGCACTGGGCCAGTAGGTAGGACAGGGCAATGCAGAGGGGCTGCCATATGGTCTGGGACGATGTAGTAATAAATATTACTACAATAATTAATTTAAATATTGTATTTATAATTATTACTTATAATAATAATTACTAATAAATAGTTGTTATTATTGAAGTAATACAACAATATCCATCAACCCACTGCTTGCCTTGGGAGTGAGTAGTCCTGGGCTTGTGGTCTGAGCACAGAATGGGCTATTTAGGTGTTACCCACCTCAAGGTTTTGAAGCTTTGTTAATTAGTAAGCAGAAGGTTTTGCCAGAGCCTTAAGCAGCAGGTGATGGGCACGTTGTTGGAAGTATAGGTAATCCCAGGGAAAGCAGCAATGCTCAATGTTACTCCATTGCAGTGGCTTCCATAAGGTGGTCAGGAAGACATTGTGATGATGGATCAGGAATATGACAGTTTGTTTTTAATGATCAACAGCAAAAACTAAGAGCATATAGAGAAGCAAAGATGCCCTTGTGTTTTAAGCGCCTGTAATCTGTTTTTCAGAGCTGGGTACCAGAATATCCCTTTGATTCTCAAAGGTAATTGCACCTCTTAATTAGCTGGAGAAACACCCCCCACCCCAGCCTGAGATCTTGCTATATAAATTATAATTAACCCCTTGGCACTGGAAGTTGAGATTTCCTGCCCCCGAGCACAAATGCAAAACGCATTAGCAGCACTTAATGTGAGCCACTCGCCCGGCGCAGCCGAGGGGTCAGCCCGACCCCCTCAGCCCGGAGGAACGTGGCAGGGAAGCCGTGGAAACCCGAGGGGAAGCACTAAATACACCATTTGAGGATGTTTGACCCGCTTTTTTTTTTCAGAGCCGCAAATGTCGCGGCAGGAAGGACAACACAGAGCAAACCAAAGCGGAGGCCGGCGGGGCGGTGGGAGCCGGGAGGGGCGGCGGCGGGGCGGGTGTCGGGGCCGACATGGGCCGGTGCCTCGCCGTGAGAACGGCCGAGCGCCGCCGCCCCACACACCTCCAGCCGCATCATTGTCTGCGGCCAGACACACTTGGCTGTGCCTGTTGTGTGCAGAGCCCGGCCGGGGCCGGGCCACCCACTGCTGTCATTCACCAGCATCCTGCTTTTTTGTCTCCTTTTCATCGTGCCTGTTGGGGGATGAGCGGTAACTCCTCACACCGGAGGTGACCTGTGGAGAAGCGCCAGGTTGGGCAGCTGGCGATGGGGAGGGGGTGGCCTGGCTGGGCTGCCCCGAGCCCGCCTGCACCTGCAGCCCTTTCCTTCCCGCTCCCCTCACCCGCACCCTCACCTCGCAGGAGGGCCAGGCCTGGTGGGCACCTGGAAAGCTATCTGCTTTCATAGAATCACAGAAGGTTTGGAAGGGATCTTAAAGACCAGCTCATTCCCCACCAGGAGCTTGCACAGCAGCTCTTCAGCTCACCTTAGCTGGTTCTGTTGCTCCTTCGGGGTCTTGGATGGAGAAGTGGCTCTCTGCTGGCAGAGGTCAGTCAGCAGCTTTTTGCCAGGCTGTAATGCCCTTGGAGCAGGTGTTGTTGGCCAAGGGCTGCCTCTTGCCCCACGAGCCGTGTGCTGTGTCCTTGGGCTCCTCTCTGCCAGTGGCTCTGGGTCATACACTGCTTGCTGAGCTCAGGTGGTGGCAGCAGTGGGGGGTGACTTGGCTGCCTTGGCAGAGGTCTAAGGTGGCTTCTTCCCCTTGTGACAAAAGTGAGGGGCAGCCCTGCTTGGCACACGGATGTGGCCATCACGACTGCCTGCAAATATTTCAGGTCTGCTGTGTAGAAATAGTGGTGGCAAATTCCTTTCTCCTATACACTCCAAAAGTTGTGACGGGAGATAAAAAGAGGAGAGTAAGAAGGTGTCCCAGTGGGGAGGAGGGATGTGCTTGCAGGGTAGCAAATGGGATAGCAAGTGTTGGAAGGAAGGTTTCTGCTTTGGGTTTTGTCCTTTGTCTCTATGTCTGAAAACTTTTAGAATGAATTATGTGCTGATTACAGCACTAATCAAAGTGTCCTCCAAGCTAAACAAGCTCTGTTGATCCATGTTTGGATAGGTATGGGCTGGACACCTGCAGCAGTGGTGTCCCCTGCCAGGGCATCTGCCATCTCAAGGGGACATCCCACCCTTCAGGTGGAGAGAGGAGGGCAGGATGCTCCAGTGCAGTGAGGAGAGAAAGGGCTGAGAAAATTTTGGATGGAAACATGGGACTGAGTCTGAGCTTTACAGGTGACCTGAGTCTCCAGATGAACTGAGATAAATAACAAATAATATAATATCAGACAAATTTTATGCTCTCAATGCTGATTCTTTAAACTTAGAATACCCCAAAAATGAACTATTGGAGATATTGCCTCTTTTCTTTGCTGCTCTTGTTTATAATGCCACAGATGAGGACTGACTTAGTTCTGTACTTGATTTAATTTTTATGTTAAGATTTAACATGGGATCTGCTTTTCTTAATCCAAACACTTATGGTTTGAATGCAGAATTATATTTGAGATTTTTAAAGTGCCTTTATTAAAACATAAAACTAATTTTACAGTTCTGACAGGTCTTATTTAAATACCCAGTGCCAGATGCCTTTTGTCCCAAATGACTCTAGAAAAGAAAAAAAAAGACTTTTAAAATTTCTCATGCAATTAAAATGCAGTAAAAGGCAAGTAAATAGTCTTACATATGCTGAGGACCAGGGGTAACAGTTTAAGAAAAGTCTCATGATAAATGCGTTTCCAAAAATAAATATGTGAAACCAAAGGTGCTAAAGAGAGAGTTAATGTGATACCTGATTTTTGTTGGTTGTTGCATTATTTCTGTGGCTGCTGCTCTAATAGTTGCAGGAATTGTGCTATGTCTGTAGGGAGAGACCTTTTCAAAGAGACTGGTGTAGAGGACCCTTCCCCAAGGTCCTTCACCTGAGGGACTCTTTTGGGTGCAGCTGGTTCCAGGTGTGTGTCCCCAGGTGCTGTAGAGGGTCAGTTCTTGTCCACCTCTTTTAAACCTTACCCAAAAATAGTCATACTCTCATGTACTCTTACCTAAGAGTGATGATTTTCTGTACTTCATTTAGTAATACTTTAATTATTTGGGAAAAGGGAGCTTCAGCAGCACAAGCATTAAGAAGTCAGATATCTTTGAAATTGTGTTTGCAACCATTTTTAAAAGCAAACCCTGCCGAAATCTTAAAACACAGAAGAATTTTCCCCATGTGCCAGAACATTTTCTTCTGTTGGGTTGCACTGCTGCCTCTGCTCCTCTGGGTTCCAGAGCCACAAGAATCCCATTGAAAACACCAGAGCATCCTGCAACTTTATTTTCAGCGTATTTTTTACTTTCTGGAAGAAGGGAAGGTTACAATGAGCCCCTTTGAGAAAATGTGTGAGCACGCTTATGTTCTGATCCATAAAATTAATTATCCTAATTTCAGCTTTTACTGACACAGAATAAGAGCCTTGCTCAGTAGAACTTAACATCTTTGTGTATCAGGCACATTTGATAATCTTAATTCAACTTACACTGGAAATGCTTTAAGCATTTCTCCCGATTAGCCCCGTTTTGGAGCACTCACAAATGCAACAGTGGAACCTGGATAGAGTGTGTGAAACCATCCCAGGGTTGGCACACAGGAGAGATTGATGTGTTTGGGACTCCTTGGTGAGAGGATATGGTGGTGCTAACATCACACCTCCTTCATCACTGAGGATGAGCTTGCCTGAGGGAGATGGGGATGGCTGCAGGGTACGTGTGCTCTGCCCTGCGCTCCTGGCCACAAGTAGAGCAGCTTTGGAGAAACAAGAGTACATGGGGTTCCTGTAGTTGTCATTCTCTCCTTATTGTTATTTTTGTGTACATCAGTGTTTTTATTGGGTTCAGCTGAGACTGGGAACAAGAGAGTCAAAATAACTTCGTCAGGATTTGTTCTTGTGGTAATTCTAACCCTCTGTGGGGATGGGAAAGGTTCATGCTCTTTCCAGACCCGAGAGACTCCAGTGTTTTGGATGCCTTTCAACGAAGTGCTCAGGGCCAGGTTCTGAGGTCGTTGTCTGTTGGGCTTGACTGTGTCAGTAGGAGTTTATTCAAATGAGAATGATCAAAGACATCAGGGTTTGGCCCTTTACTTTTCATTTTAGGTGCTTTTTCAAGCATAACAGAGCTTCTGAACTTTTTTGAGGCTCATCCTTCACTAATTCCAGACTCAGAGCCTGGTGACTTGTCAAGCAGTTTTCCTGCCTGTGTAGAAATACTGTCCACTTGAGCTGTGTTTGGAGGCAGCAAGACACCCTGGTGAGATAGAGGAATTTCTGTGCTAACATTCTGAACATTTCTCTTTCCAGGCTTACTTCTTAGTCATGGCAAGTTTGCAGGTGGCAAAGTTCAGGGCAGAATTTGTTCACTGCAGTTCCCACCCAGGCATTTTAAAGCACACAACCTGTCTGCCTCCACTTTTACTGAATCTTGTCTAAATAAGCTTATTCACCATCACTGAAGCAACTGCCAAAATATTTTTAGTGTCTTTTATGGTGAATTATGTATAAAACATCTGCAAGAGGCCAAGTCTGATCTCCCACTACTTAATTCTGTTTTCTTAGATCTACTAATGGGTGCAAATGGCTCCATGTCAGAATGACAGTATTTTACATTCATTTTTCATGTGGGTAAACGATGACCAACCTGTGGGTAGTGCAGGCTTGGGCCAATAACATGGTACTTATAGCTCAGATTTTTGTTGTTGTTGTTGTTTTGGGGTTTTTTTGTTAATTTGTTTGTGGGTTTTTTTGTTTTGATTTTTCACAGTCACAGATTCAGGGATTTATTAAAGTTTTATATAAGTTGGACAAAAATCTCTAAGACCTACCTTTGTATTTATTCTGATCTTACATCAACTAAACTATCAAACAATTTTCTTATACATGGACTAATAAAAGACTTGGATTAGCACATTTTAATTAAGCTTCTCCCAAGATGTGGTGAATAACAGTGAGTTTGTAGGGACTGTGTCTGGAAGCTTTGTCATCCTATAGGAGCCTGGACAGTTCAGAGAAGAGGACTTCTTTGTTTTAGAATCCCCTTTTTAGCTTGATATTGCCATTCTGTCATAAACAATACATCTCCTACAGGGTGGGGAGGCAGAACCTCCCCGAGATGGCCTCTGAGATGCTTGGGGAACACCAGCAGCTCAGCATCGTTCCCTGGGCATGACTTGTTAGCTACTGCTGAACTGGTACAGGAATTTTTTGGGTGGGCACATCCCTCCAGGTAAGCCCTCTGTAATGTTCCAGGCCAGGTTGGGTGGCTCACTGAGCAACCTGATCTAGTGGAAGGTGTCCCTGCCCGTGGCAGAGGTGTTGGAACTAGCTGAGCTTTAAAGTCCCTTCCAATCCAAACCATTCTATGATTCCGTGTTTCTGTGAATGGCTTAAACAGGGGAGGTTTCACTAGTGTGTGAGTGCTGTTTTATGACCCGAACATCTCAGGCTCTGTGGGTTAACTGCAGCACAGTGTGTCACACCTGCATGTCTGTCCTGGGCTGGGCACTCAGGCTGGCGTGGTTGGCACCGACATGGATATTTCTGCATGTCTTGGCCCTGTGTCCTGTAGACATGCCCAGGGAGTGCCAAGGGATAGCTCAGTACACTGGAAGTGGGACAGGAGCCTTCTCGTGTGTTAGGTGGTTGTTTATGGATGGGGGTGCCCGAAACCATCTCCCAGAGACTGAAGCTCTTATGGGCTCGTGCGGAGGTGAAGCCCAGATGAAGGTGTCCCAGGCGGTGTTCCCAGGAAGGGGAACATTAGTCCTTGTGCTGTGATCCATCACACTGAGCCCTTGGGGCAGTGGCAGAAGGGCAGGGGGAGCAGAGAGCTCCCTGGGCTGGGGAGGGGAGAGCTCTCACCAAAGCCGTGTCCAAAGCTGCTCTCCCAGTGTGTTCCACCCTGCAGGCGGTGGCAGAGGTGGAACCCTGAGGCCATGCAGGGGTCTTTATCAGCACTCCAGGGACTTCCGATGTGGATGTGTGTGAAGTCCTTTGTGTGGAAGTATTTACAGGATCAGGTTACTGCAGTGTAAGTGCCTTTGAGGTCTTTGCTGCATTATAGATTTTCTTCTGATGTCTCCCATGCAAATATTTAACCTGACTAGTTCCTGAGAGCTACCAAGGCTGTTCTGCAGGTTGCAGGTTGTCTCTGCAGTCTGTCATTTGTTCACACAGAGCCCTTGGTCCTGCTCCCCTTCCCACCCCACAATGGGGCAGAAAGATGTGCTGTGGAGACTTGGCACTTGGTGTTGATGCTCTGAGGGGCCTCACACACTCCACACACTCCAAATTGTCTTTGTCCCTCACTGCAACAGTTAGTGAGGGACAGATATGGTGTTTAAAAGAAAACCTCATTTAGAGTAACAGCATTTTTTAAAAGCCTGGGTCAGGACTGGGAGCGCTGCTCCCCAGGCAGACCCTGCGCTGACACCGAGTCCTTCCCTGGCTCGTGCAAAGTGGTGGCTTAGAAAAGAAAATTACTGGAGCCTGGGTCTTGGAGCTGCTCTTACTGCTCCTCCCCACCAACATCCCTTTTAATAATTTGACATACATATATACTCTGCTCACTCAGGACAGACACGATGAGCTCATTGCAGTGGTATGTGGGTCAGAGCTCTGCCCTCCTGAGCACCAGCCTCATTGATTGGGGTGGTTACTCCTGATTTGCACCTGAATATTTGAGAGGGGAGTTGGGTTCTATGGTTCATAACTATTAAATATCATACAGTTTGCAGGACTATGCAAGTGTGCAAACAAAACTTAGGGATGCAGCCTAGATTCCCTCACTGGTCTATAGCCTTTGGGCTTCATTAGACCCTCCAGACTTTACCTAATTTTGGCATTATTCCCTCATCATTACATCATGAATGTGGAGACAGGGTCATTCTCTCCTACGTTATGGTCATGTAAGGGATTCACGTGGGTTTAGTAGTGGGTAGGCAGTGTTTGAACAGGTTTCAGCTATTTTAAGCACCCTTGCCTGTGCTGGGAGTCACACGAGAAGATTCAATCTTACCAGAGAGTGGATTTTGCTCTCCCATCTGATGCAATATATACAGCATGAACTATGGAAATGTGCCTTGTCTTGGTTCATAGTGCCAGAGTAACAAAATGGGAAAGCTGCTCTCTATTCCAGATGCTCTGTTCCCAGCCTCAGGGTATCAGTACATCCTTCCTCTTCATTCACTGGAAACGGTTTCACATCTAAGAAACTTTGTTTCATTAAAAAAAGTGCAACAGAAAGCAACAGAATCTTGGTCCTCTGTGAGAGTCTTTTCCGCTGGAAATCTGTTTTAGCTGGCTGCCTTCAGGGTGCCGTGAGCAGTGTCAGTGCCTGTAGTTCCTTCTCTCTATGGCTCCTTTTGCGAGGTTTTTACCTGCAAAAAAAAAAAAAGGCAACAGTGGATAGACTCGAAGTATCCAGTCCTTCTGCACCCTCCTTGTGTTTTCTCCTTTCTCTCTTTATTTATCTGAAACTGAGAATTTTGTGATAGGTACATGTAAACCTTACACTTCTCAGGTGTCCTCTTTCTCCTCTTTTTCCCTGTGCTTTTCTGGCTCCTGTCCTCCCACTCCCAGGAAATATTTGAAAGATAATTTGGCATATTTTCTGCCACCTTCACATATCTCCCTGACTTCATGTTTTCTTAGCTGGAAGATAGCTTTTCGACATATATGTATGTAATCCTTTTCACCTAGACTTGTGAGGAATTCCAGTCTCTTCCAGTGGGAGTTTTCAGGAAGGTTTAGGTTAAATGGACCAATAAGGCAAAAGCATGTAGCAGGAGATCTCACTCTCTAAAGACATCTTTTCTCTTTCCCCCCACCCCCTGAAAAATATATCAGAATATCTAGCTGTCAAAGAATTTAAACAATAATACCTGATCTGAAGATTGGAGTACAGGGCCTTTGAAAAGAAAGATTGTAATCTCTGTACAGTGTATCCAGGGATGGATGGAGCTGGAATTCAGGTGTGCTGAGCAGCAGAGTCCTGTTGGGATATTGCTCCAGCATGGTGGGACTCATTTAACCTGAGCTCTCCGTGGAAATTCTCTTGGATTTTCCCTGTTGCTTTCATTGTGGCAGTGGCATCTTTGTCAAGGAGACAGATGCCAAGTCCAGTTTGAATTAATCTAAAACATGTTGGTGGGGACTGAGCTTTTCTGCTGCTGCTTGTGAGTGGGTGGGAGACACCAGCAGCCCCTTGTGCTGGGTCAGCCTCCGTCCCCCAGGAAATCTTGTTGCAGCATTCAGGGCTGGGATTCAGCCCAGCTGATTTTAGATGTGTTGTTCAAGGTCCCTGTCCCTGCTCCTCAGAGAATTTAGGGAGATGCCTGTTTTACAAAGAAGCATCAGCACCCTGACACCAGTCAAGGGTGCTGCAGACTGGAAGCCAACTGGGTTATAACCCACCCTAAAGCCTCACTGGTCTCCCTTGTAGGAAAGGCAGTCAGGGATCCCTAAAAACAAGAAGATGTTTCCAACATCGTAAGACTCAGATTTTTTAGAAGTGGGTACCTCTGGGTGGCCTTGGCCTGTACCAGGGCAGCTCAGGCCACAGTGGGGATCAGACATCATCTGCTGAACCTCCTTCCCTGTGCTCCCCCCTCCTGGCCATTGGGTGCAGGATGATCTCAGGGGGTTGCAGGCCCCTTGGGGCGCTGGGCTGTGGATGCTGGTGTGTTTACTAGCATGGGTGTCTCATTGGATGCTGCTTATCCACTGCTGCTTGGTCTGGGCTGTGGCACCAGCCTGGGAGGGATCTCAGCACCGCTGTAACCTTTTGCGGCCCACGGGAAGGGTGACTTCCATTTAGTTCTAAATTATGACATTATTTTATTAGATCTTTAAACTTTATTTAAATTTTTTATTTAAAAAGGGGGAGGAAGGTATCATATTTTAATTAGTAGCGGGGTGCCAAAGGAGACCCAGATTAATTATTTGAAATCACTCCATCCAGATGGTTTTAATTTTCACAGCAGGGAACCGGCATCTTTTTAAGGTGATATTTTTCAAATTAAAATCAGCTTGGATATTACTCATACTGGCTGCAGAGCGAGGGGGTGGGGAGTGTGAGCCGGTGTGCCCCGTGTTTGTCCATCTGAGCGTGGGTTACCCATGGGGACCTGTGTCAGAGAGGTGTGAGCTGCTGCCTGTCCATGGGGACTGCAGCTCCAGGCTCTTGTGTTGGAGTGTTTTGTCAGCATTAGCTCCTGGTTTGACTGGCCAAAGCCGGTGCCTGATATTCACCGTTCTTCTCAGCAGCTTTAGTTGCAGCACTGAGGCTGGAATGGATGGGAAATGCCTTGCAGCTTAGAAGGGAACCTGTGGCATCCTGTTCTTGCCTGTGTGGAGCCCTCGCTTGACCCCTTCGGTGGGTGGCCCCACATCTACTTGTGTGCCTGGGTGGTTTCGACACTGTGGATCTGTGGGCAACTCCTTGGTGCTCTGGGCGTTGGCCATGGTTCTTGGACCAATCTTTGCTGGCTCCATAACCTTCACTCGTGTGCTGACTGCTGCTCTCCCTCTCTGAGGCTGACCATTAGCCCTCTGCTCCTGTTAGGGGAACCCCTTTCAAAGTCATCAAAGATAGATAAGGGTTTTTGCTGTTCCCTTGACTGTTAATGCTGTGTTGCATCCAAGCAGCCTCCCTGAACTTCTTGGAGCAGTGGGCATTCCCCAGGTTGTCTACCATGCTGGTCATCCTTGAGGACTGTTCTTTGGCCCTGTGCCATCCTCCCCATCCTGGCTGGGCTCACCTTGATATCCTCACTGTGATGGGTTATTTCTGGTTCACGTGGCCTTTCACCACAGGAGTGGTCACAGGTTTGATACCACCTTGGCAGGTGTGGGGAGAAAATGTGCAGCACCCAGTTGTTCCTTGCAAGCTGCTCTCCATCACCGACACCCAAGTCCATGATGCATTTCTGAAAAACTTAAATAAATATCCGTATTTGTGCATGATTGCAATTAATATTCTGCTGTAATACTGGCATTACCCCACTTGCTGTCAGAAAGAAGTTATAATTTAAATATCCCCTGTGATAACAGATTTAACTGGAAACCCCTGAACCTGCAGATGTGACTGAGCTGCAAAGGGAAAACTCTGTTTAGGGCCCTTGTGAGTTAAAAGTTTGTGATATTTGCACTGCTGCAGAAGCCAAAAGCTGACTTTACAAGTGGGAAAAATATTAATGTGTTTAAATGAAACAAACTCCCATTTCTATCCCCATGGTAAATCCTTACAATGAATGTATTTGCTCTTAGAGGGCTTTAAAGCTTGAAATATGAATGCCAAAAAGAATGTGACTTTTTGCAGCACAGATCAAACATTCTCCAGAGTTTGGCAAAAGCCGTGTTTCTACGGCAAGGCTGGGATCTTACAAGTGTGAGTATTTCCAGAGCAGGACCGTGCAGTTGCACTTGCTGACACTTACACATTCTTGCATTGTGTTTCAACCATGTCTCCTTTCTCCCCCTCCATGTCGGAGATGGATCTGAACCAAAATGTCCAGTCTGCCTGTTCCTGCCTCTCTGGGGAAATTCCTGGAATCTGAATCTTGAGCATGACTGGAATTTGTGTTTAGATTAGAGCTGGAATAAAAGACTGAATGTGGATGTGTCTGGGTTTTTGAGATGATGATGGCACACTGCTCACCTAGGTGGCAGCTTGGCCCCTTCCGCAGATACAGCTGTGTCAGAGCAGGTGGTTTAGGAAGATGCAGCAGAAATCTGTCCTCTACCATAGCTCCTGGTGATGCTGCAAACCAGCTCTGGCATCAATAAATGTGTGAGACACTGTGAGATTGGCCGTATGTCTCCCATTGAGAGCTGAAGACCTGGACCTGGACTGCCAGAGGCAGTTTGTGACATCCTAAGCACAGCTAGACATGGAGGACATCTGCAGGGTGGGTGTGTATCAGACAGAACAAGCAGTGCCAAATTTGTCCCCTGCTAGCTGTTGTGGTGATCTTGAGGAGATCACTGTGATGTTTTGTACCAGGAGCATGTGGCATGACCACTCCTATGCAGTGTTTGAGGGATGCTGGCTATGGGGAAAGGATTTTCTTTCTTGTCATGGTAATCTTACATCTTCATGAGAATAAAATCTATGTTCTTACCCTCCAAGAACCCTCCTGCAATGTGAAGGAGAGCACTGTCACTGGTTCGGGCTGCCCAGGGCAGTGGAGGAGTCACCATCCCTGGAGGTGTTTAAGAGGAGTCACCATCCCTGGAGGTGTTTAAGAGGCATGCAGATATGACACCTGGGGACATGGTTTAGTGGTGGATATGGCAGTGCTGGGGGAACAGCTGCACTCGATGATCTTAGAGGGTTTTTTAGCATCAAGCTAATATTGCTGATGGGGTGGCAGGGTTGGTGTGGACAGATGGGGCACACACGTGTATATGCCTCCTTTGTGCTAAAACCAGCATTAAACCTGGACCATCCACACAGGAGTTAGTGGAGAGGAGTCAGTTTTGCACCTGTGACTAAGCTGTGAGCTCAGCCCCAGGGTGGTCCCTTGGGTTGTTCCTGTGTGGAGCATCCCAGGGTGGTTCAGCTGGAGGCAGTGGGACAGTGCACGTTGCACTCTGTGACTTAATGGGACCACACTGGTAAATGTTTTTTTTTCTTCTTCCTTTACAAGCCCAGCTTCTAGTGGAAACAGACACTTTTGGCAGTCAAGTCCGGATCAAAGGGAAGGAGACAGATTTCTACCTTTGCATGAACAGGAAAGGCAAGCTAGTGGGGAAGGTAAGTGTTTCCTATTAATTAATTTGTAACCTGAGTGTTACCTTTAGCAGCCTCGTCAGGGCTGTAAGGATGTGTTCAAGCTTCGCCTGTCAGGCTCAAATGAGAAGCAGGATGGAGGGGATGTGGGGTTTGCGAGGCTGCCTGTGCCCTCCCAGCCTCCCCAGCCCCTGTCAAACAGCCCCCAGCCAGGCTGGGATCTCCAGTGGTGCCTCAGATGTGGATGGGTTCGTGCTTCACGGTTGTGTTCAACTGGAATGAGATGTCATGTCAGCATCCCAGTGCCATGGATGGCACTCCACAATAACTTCCTTACTTGGTCTTTCTTTGGGGGGA
The DNA here is from genome assembly GCF_003984885.1 of Neopelma chrysocephalum. Lineage (NCBI taxonomy): Eukaryota > Metazoa > Chordata > Aves > Passeriformes > Pipridae > Neopelma > Neopelma chrysocephalum. The sequence continues at coordinate 789,772 of NW_020897965.1, forward strand.
AACGCGAATATAAATTTCCCTCAAAAATTCCTTTTAGGGGGAAATTAAAAATAAAAGGGCAAGTGGAGCACTGCACTGGGGGGGGTGTAGGCAACATAAGGCCCCATCCTCTCAGTGGTGAGCCAGAGGATGGTGTCACAGAGCTCATGCTGGAATCCCAACACTGTGCTGGGGCTGGGCCTCGTGGTTCAGTGTTACAGGAATTTTTTTTATTACTTTGGATCCCCCCAAATGGAAGCATGTAACAAATTACAGTGTGTTTACCCATCTAGCTTAACTTCTTTGCATTTTTTTTGCTTATTAATTTGTTTTTGTAATTAAGGCAGTTCTGTATTGTTGGTGAAGCTGGAGGCTTGCTAACCAGGCAGGGGCTTGTGCAAAGCTAAATTACCACCAAAATAAAAGGAAAATAAAACATCCCAGCCTTCCAAACCCTGCTGCCCACACTTTGCACCACCAGGCATTCAAATCTAGCATCTTTGTGGCTGTGAAAAAGGAAAGCTGAGTTTTGTTTTGAGTCGAGGCAGTGAAAGCCACACTCCCAATCGAAAACCAGAAACCAAATGGCTCTGATGAAAAATTATTTACTTTTGTGGTCCCGGGGGTGACACCTGCGGGACACTGCCTTCCCCAGCAATCCCCCCCTCCTCCCCTTGTGTGTTCCTCGGGAGCAGTGTGGCTGCTCTGTCGAGGCTCAGTCCAGATCATTTGCTGCCAGCCGTGCCCTGTGCCTGACCCGCTTCGGAGCTGCCTGTCGAGGCATCCAGAGCACTGCTCAGGACTGGGGGAGACTTGGAGATTGGTGCTCTGGGAGGCCTGGGCCGAAGCAGCCAGTTCTCTCTGCTCCCTGCCCTTGTGCAGAGCGATTGCAACACCGCGTGAGACACTGCAGTTTGGTCTTGGACAGGGAAATTCATTGTTTTAACCAGATTTAGCCTCTCAGGATACACACTGGATGCTTTCAAAGGTTGCATTGGACACAAACCTGACTTTGATTTTTTTTGTGCTCTAATTTACCATCCTTTAAATGTGGTGATAGCGTTTTTCCCTGCAATGTTATAAGGATAATTTTGTTAATGTTTATGAGGTGCTGATACCACAGTTATGGAGACCTTAGAAGCACTCAAATTAGATGGGGTAAAACGAGCGCAAAATCTTACCTTTTTCTTTAGTAGACCTTTCCCCATGTGGATCAGCAATGGCACACGGTGCAGCCCACAACCTTTCCTGCTCTGTGCTAAGTGCCCAGGAGCATCCTGGCAAAGTCAGCACCTGTTTTTCAAAACATACATTATATTTGTACATAGTATGTATTTAAGACTCATCCCTTGATTTCGCCCACTGGGTGCCAAGGCAGGACAGTTCTTTAGCTCGTCACCTTTCACGCAGCATGAACCTTTTTTTTCCCCCCAATATGCTTTTCATAGCATTAAGTTGGCAAATGGTTTGTTACAAAAAATAAATGAGTCTATTCTTGTAAATATGAGCCTTCCCACCCCAGCCTGCTGACAAGTTCACAAACCAGCCGACCTGAGCCGGAGGGGGTATGGGACATGGCGTTTGGAAAGAAAATGTTCCAGACGTGTTGCCCATATTAACAGCTTCTCATGAGCAAAAAAAGAAAATAATAGCATGTCTTCTTGATACCAAAAGAGCGTGGTTTTAATTAGTATCATAGTTTCAGCTCTCTCTGTGGCAAGAGTTTGAGGGAATGCTTTTTAGCTTGAATGCTCCAAACAGCTAGTAAACCCCAAGGAAAACATTAGATAAAAGTTACGCCTAGGCTTATACAAATATTTAAGTTAAGTCTGGGGGTGGAGGGGAATGAAACCCATAAACTGATTGTTTCACGGTTGTCCCAGTATGTTCATTTGGCCAGAGAGGAGCCGTGGGACCAAACCGGGTCTTTTCCTCTGCTCATTTCCTATCGCCTTACACAGCATAATCCCCAACAATACCAGCACATGCCATCTGGCTTTATTCTGCTCCTCAGTCAGCAGTCTTGAGTCCCCCCAGTTGAAAACCTGCTTTGAATTTAGGCCCTTTTATGTCCCATAATAACCTAGAAAGTGTATTATGGGCTGGAGCAGGTTGTTGATATTCTCAGCTAAAACTGGTGATGAATGCAAGAGCTCCAGAGATGGACAGGGCTTGTTCCCCACCGTGGAGCTGGTTGTGCTGCAGGGAAGCACACTAACCCCCAGGGCTAGGAAGAGCAGCCTTTGCATCTAGATATTTATTTATGATAAATTGCACCTACACCAGCATTTCCGAGCAGAGACCATCTGATGGAGCCTTCTCAGGAGCCCCAAACCTTGTGTTTTCTCCCTCACTTGGATGTTACCACATGTGTGTTCGTGGCCCATGTTGACCAAAGGGCTTGGAGTCGTTTTGGGCAGACTTCTGACTTCATTGTAACACATGCAGCTGCTCAGGCCACTGAGGCTTGACATGTTGCTTATGAAAACTGGAGACAGGGCAGGTGTTGTATAGGGGTGACTTCTCTGTTAAAGGTGACCAGTACCCAGGGAAAACAAATTGGATTGTGTTTCTTTGTGGATTCTTGGTGTTATGTTGAAGAAGGATAAAGAAACATTTATTTTTTTACTTCTGACCATATGTTTTTTTTTTTTGGTTGTGGGTTTTTGGTGCTTCTGTATGTCCACACAGAAAAATTGTAGGTCCTGAGTTTTCTGGTCTTGCTGAAGTTTTCTGTGGACCACTGAAGTTTATCACAGAATCACAGAATGGTTTAGGTTGGAAGGGACCTTCAAGATCATCTTATTCCAACCCTCTGCTGTGAACAGGGACACCTTCCTCTAGACCAGGTTGTTCCAAGCCCATCCAACCTGGCCTTGAATGTTTCTAGGGATGGGGCAGCCACAACTTCTCTGGGCAACCTGTACCAGTGCCCTTGCAGTAAAGAATTTTCATTCTTATGTCTAGCATAAATTTATCCTCTTTTAGTTTAAAACCATTATTTCTTGTCCTATTGCAACAGGCCCTGCTAGAAGCTTTGTCCCCATCTTTTTTTAAGCTCCTTTAAGTACTGAAAAGCTGCAATAAGCTCTCCCTACAACCTTCTCTTCTCCAGGCTTTATGGTGGAATTGTATTACAAGGAGAGAGATTAAAATATGAAAACTGAGAAAAAGAGTGCTAGATGCTTTTCTGAGAAACTTGTCTTTTTAAAAATTATTAATCCTGTTTATCTCAGGCTTCTAACAAACATGGGGAGAAGAGGACTCTGAAAGGTCCAGCTCTTCTTCCAAGGAAAGGCACGATGTAACTTGTCCATTTCTAAAAAGGCACCAGGTGACCATCATCTAGAACACAAGAACTCTAAATATTGGCAGTAATTCAGTGCTATGGGGAAAGAGGAGCTGATGGTCTCTTTGGAAGGCCTCTGAGTTTCTAACTCTTGGTTCTCCAGGGGAGTCCTTCTGTGTTTTTTCTCTCTGCCTCAGCTTGTGTTATCTCATGCATTGAGATAAGGCCTTCAGCAAGGTGGAGATTTCATGTTTGTTGAAGGCTGTCAAAGGAAAGTCTTTGAAGTCTCCAGGAGCAAGGAATACCAGCCCAGGTGTGAGCAGGTGGCTGTTAAGTGAACTTGGCCACCTCTGACTGCTCTTGCTGAGCCCATCCTTACAGCAAATCCAAGCTCCCTGGAATGGCAGGATGCTGCAGAGATTGCCTTTCCCTGCCCTGCCCCAGTCCTCTCATCAGAGAGCATTTGCAGGAAGTCAGGAGTCTCTGTGAAGCTTGAACTGGATCTGTCGGCACGATGACACGATGACCAGAGCCCTGCCCTTCCTTTAGCCACTGCTGGGGCTGGTACCTGGTGAGCAGAGCATCTCCTGACCTCCAGGCACTGTTTCCAGGGAATTCCCTGTGGTTCTCTGCCATCTGTCCGTGGGATCAGGCAGTCTGGTCGGCACTGGCATTCAGGCTATGACAGGTATCCATAAGGAGGGTAGTTTACACTTCCACCTGTAAAGGGAGAGGAGAGAACAGCCCTGTTTTTCTGGGCTGACCAAGGGCAGGGTAGAATGGACTTGGCTTCCTGCAGAGCTGCCATGTGGGAGGTGAGGGTGCTATTGCAGACTGTGGCAAGGGAGACACCACTTTTCAGAGCAAGATACAGAAGCAGGGCAGACAAGTAATGTCTGTAAGGAATGCAGAAGATTTGAGAAGAATGGGGAAAGAGCTAAGCACAAATTTGAATTGATCCAGAAGTGTCTTCAGAAGATGCTCCAAGCAATCCCACTAATGTTCTTCCATGGCATTTGATGGATTACGTCTTTCCCACATCCAGCAGCAATATTGTTCCCTGTTGGCTTCATTTTGAGAACAACTCCACTTCTCAGTGCATTAAGGGACTCCTTGAGCTCTTCCAGGAAGGAGAAGCAGGTGGTGGTGCTGAAACCTGTCTCCTTAGTGGGCTGGGACTCAGAATGCAGTGTGGTAACTGTCTGTTGTGCTCCATGTAATGCTGCTCCATTGATACTGCAACTCTGCAGGCAACTCCTGCACTGCTGGAAAAGTGGATGATTCCTTCTTCTGAGGGAGGATGTGGCTACAGAGAAAACTCCAGAAATAGGAAGAGAGTTAGAAAACTGATAGAATGAGGTCTATCACAGATCATCCCTTCGAGCTGTACAGAAAGTGAGTGCACTAAAGTTGTATCCTGAGAGAACTACCTGCTCCTTGCATCAGTTCTGCTCCTGAGAATTGAAGCCTGAGAGCATGTGATTCTATAAAATAGGTGGTTTCCCACCAAATCCACATGCTGACTTGCACCATCTCTCTTTAGGTTTTCTTTCAAAAATTGTCAGTGACCTGGTGTCCACATGTTCTCAAAATCATTGTAGTATGTGTGTATTGTTTTTGTTAAAGAATTTTTCTCTGAGCTTAATGTGAGCAGTGGGGAAAAGGTGTTTGATGAAAGGTAGGAAGCCATGGCCAGTTGGAGGGCTGAGGCAGTGCTTCAGACTGGGGACAGGTAATTTGGGTGCCTTCTGGGGACAGCTTTGCTGATTCCACGTCTGCAGCGCTGGAGCCCTCCCAGCACTCACAAAGCACTGACAAGCAGTGCTGAGCTTGTGCCCTCAAGCATAGTCCAGCTCCTGAAAAAAAAACTGTGCCAGCCAAAGCATGGCAGTGCCAGGGGCATGTCATTGGTGCTGGGGGCTGGAGGTGGCATGGCTGTGCTGGCCACCTCTCCCTGACCAGCACCACTGTGCTGCTGCCACTTGCAGCATAGACCTGCCTCTCAGACATAAGATTTTTTTCTGGTATGATAACTGCTTTCCAAGCCAATATATTTCTTAATGTTACCAGAAAGTTGCTAATACCATATGGCAAGGCTCTCTGTATTTTTGCAGGACAACAAACAAATTGTTGCTAGATGCCAGACTGCTCTGGCAGAGCTTTATCACTGATGCCTGCCAGCAGTAGCCTTTAGGGGATAGTAATAATTTGGGGTTGTTTACATTACAGCTTTAAAATAGGAGTTTTCTTGAAGCATGTGTGTGTTTACTGAGGAAAGTTGGCTAAAAAACTGTGACAGCATCAAGGAGTGAAGGTGCCCCTGAATGTGCTCTTGGCCCTTTATAACCCCTCTGGCCTCATGGGAGAGGGCATGTGGTGTGTTACAGGAACTCCAGGGGCTTCAGTGGGAGCCACCCTTTGTAGGACAAGGAGATTTACCTGGGTGGGAGAGACCAGGTGATTCTCCAAAGCCTTACTTGTATACCTGGAGCAGCTTTTTCATCGGTTGGCTTTGGTCAAGGTCGAGGTTAAGATTTCTTGAAAAGCTGCCTTTGAAACACTGTTGATGGAGACTCCAGGCCAGGGGGCTGAGGCAAGAAGACTTAGGGATGAGCTCTGAGCCCTGTGCCCTTTATGTGCCCCAGTCCTGCCTGGCAGGGTGTGAGTCCTCCTGGTGTGCCAGGGCTGTCCTGGCAGCCGGGTGTGCTGCAGAGCTGCTGGGAGGTGTGTGGCGAGGGCAGGGGCACACTGAGGTTTGCAGTTTGGAACTCTAATGCAGCAGATGAGGTGTTTGCCCTCCTTAGCTTGGATGTTTAAAACCACACCTAACTGCATCTTGGATTTGGGGCAGAACTCTGAGTTTTACAGGGGTTTGATGCTTATCCAGATTTTTTCCCAGAGTTGCACAGTACTCAGGTTGCTTGAAAGGGGCTTGTAAAACCCAACAATTTCTGGAGCTGAATGCTGAATTTGCAACATAAACATGACCAGAATTGGTGGGGTGTCGGGTTTAATAGTGTGCGTTTTGTGAATCTCTCTGTGGCATGTTCAGCCATAAACTATTCTGACTTGGCATCTCATTTGAAAGCAAAACTTGACATGGCTTTTGCTGGGTCTCACTCAGATCTTGTTTTGAACTGCAATCCGGTTCTTCATATGGGGAGGTTGGTCCTTTTTTGAAGTGAGTTGTTCCCAGGCTTTTGCTCCCCTGTGAGTTTGTTTTAGTTTAAGTCATCTAAATAAATGCCTTCAGTGGAGCCTGAAGCCAAGCAGTCTTGGACCCTGCCATACTTTGAACAGGGAAACCTGATTTGAAATCAGTCTCAAGTGTCCAAAAATCTGGAATCAGGGCCTGCAAGATTGTAAAGGTCTTAAAAGCAATAAGATGACAAAACCACTTTTCTTTTGGGTGAGCCATTGGAATCTTCTGCATTTACCTGATCAGGCTTTTTTCCTGCAACCCGTGGAAAAAAATTTGAATTATTGTTCTGAAAACATAGAAGCTGAGATTCTCATGAAATTAAAAGCAGAAGTGGAAGCTAAATTCAGCAATTCTTTTCTTCCATTCAACCCCCCAAACATCATCGAGAGGCTGGAGAGCAGCCCTGTGGAAAGGGCCCTGGGGGTCCAGTCAGTGGCCAGTTGTCCCTGAGTCAGCAGTGCCCTGGCAGCCAGGAGGGACATCCCTGTCCTGGGGCATCAGGGAGGGGATTGTCCCGCTCTGCTCTGCCCTGGGGCGGCCTCACCTCAACATTGGGGCAGTTTGGGGGGACACAATGGAAGGAAGAGATTGAGCCATTAGAGAGTGTCCAAAGGAGGCAACAGAGATGGGGAAGGGCCTTGATTTGAAGCCGTGTGAGGACACTGAGGGCACTTGGTGTGTTCAGCTGGAGCAGAGGAGACTGAGGGGAGACCTCACTGGGGTCTTCAACATCCTCCTGAGAGGAAGCAGAGGGGCAGCACTGATCTCTTCGCCCTTGTGACCAGTGACAAGACTCAAGGGAATGGCTGGAGCTGTGTCAGGGCAGGCTCAGGTTGGATCTCAGGCAAAGGTTCTTCCCCCAGAGGCTGGTTGGGCACTGCCCAGGCTCCCCAGGGCAGTGGGCACAGCCCCAAGGCTACCAGAGCTCCAGGAGTCTTTGGACAATGCTCTCAGAGACAGCGTGTGAGTATTGGGGATGGTCCTGTGCAGGGCCAGGAGTTGGGCTGGATGATCCTGATGGGTCCCTTCCAGCTCTGTATTCTGTGATTCTCTGATAATGAGCCTTTGGGTAGCACTTCAGCCTTCTACAGCTGCTCCTTTCCCATTACTGGCTGACCTGAAACATTGCATTCAAGCTCCTGTGGATGCTAGATGTGATGGAATTTGTATCATCTGGTTCATTTGTTGCAGTTTCAGATCTTTACAGTGCCAGAAATGTGTCAGAGTTCCCCGAGGAGGGGCTGTTGGATGTTATGGACATTATGATAGGGATGTTGTTATCACGCCGTCTCATAATAATTTGTCATGGGTGTAATGTGCTCAGGACTGGCCAGACCCCACTATGCACCTTCCCCAGGGGGCTTTGGTGGCTCTGCTGTAGGCACAGGGATGAAGTGTCACAGCCTGAGGTGGGTACGGCTGTGCTGGATTTGCTCAGCTGGTGAGCAGTAGCCCTACTGGAATAGCTCCTGCCCTTGAGCAGTGGCAGCCAGCTTCTCCAGGAATCCTGACTCTGCATGGTGCAACTGTGTTAGAGCCTGGTGCTCATAACACCAGCGTTGTGGGTTTGATCCCCATGTGGGCTGTTCACTTAAGAGTTGGACTTGATGATCCCTGTGGGTGCCTTCCAGCTCAGAATATTTTGTGATTCTGTGTAATGATTCCCAAGAAGCCATTTATGATTGAGCCCAGCGAAACTGTTTTCTGGTGTTCATTCTACTGAGGCTGCTGTGGCACAGAAAGGGATGGGCTCCAGGGCTGCAGCAGTTCCCTTTGGAATGGTGGGAGTTCGTGCAAACTCGCTGGACCTTTGCAGCGTTAATATTCGTCATGAGCAATGGGCCTTGTCCTGGTTCTGTGTTTGTGATGACTTGTTTACAGCAGTTTCTGTGGAGGTGGGAAGGGGAGGGGAAAATGATGTGATTGTGGGTAATGAGTTTTGTGGAAGGTTGGTTTGTGGTTGTGTGGGACAACAGGTGACTAATCTTGGTATCATGGGGAAAGTCGAGGTCATTTGGAAGCTCCTTGTGCAGAAGACAGAGAACATTTGGAGGATGCTGACAAACACTGAACAGCTGCAAGTCTTGGGAAGGAGTGATGGGAGAGTTCTTGGACAGAACTGGGGTGGCTGGGGAATGCTGGCAGTGCTTGAGGTCACATGGCACAAGAGGCTGAGGAGATGGCAAAAACATGCTTGTATGGGGAAGACCCCCCTGTTTCACAAATGATTGAAACTGCATCAGTTCTGAACTGAGTCAGTGTGTGCACAAGGCTCGGATGCCAAAGCCCTGAAGGCTGTCTGAGCCAGCAGGCTGTGGTGTTCATGGCACTGATGGGGATGGGGAGAGAGGCTTATGTCACCATGGAGGCACTTGCCAGTGCCTTCCCTTTGCTGATCCTTTGTCTGTGCTGTTTTTACATTTTATCTGTGTGGTCTCATGCATTTATGTCACGGGTTTCATAAATGGAGCACATTAGGTACATTTATGCCCATAGTGTGCTGCTGGGGTTGGGTTTGTGCTTAGGTACTTTGCCAGTCAGAACACTGACAGTGCTGGTTGGACGTGCCCTAGCATCTTGTGAGAGTAATGTGAATATTTTCGCTCTGTGCTAAGTGCTACCTTAAGTCCTTACAATTTTCTAAGCACCCCGAATGGATGCTGATCCTCTCGGGATGAGCAAGGATGGGAGGTCTGGCTTCAACCACACAGTGGGTAGAGGAGAAGGTTTGGCTTTATCCACACAGTGTGTGGAGGAGCCGTGCCTGACGTGAGCTGTGAGTGCTGCGAGGAGCTGCCTCGGGTGCAAGTGGAAACATCTGAGATGGGGCCGATGCTTTAAACGTGTTTTCATGGGCCAAGCCACATGGTCAAGACGCCCTCGTAGTCATGTTTTAGCCATATATGAACATTTCCATTTAACCTAAGCTTCTTCGCACAACCATAATACTTTAAGTGCTTGGTCTGAAATAAAGCAAAAGGTCCCTTTATTAAAAAAAAAAAAATCAAACTTCTTCATTATATTATTTTTATGCTAGGGACTCACAGCTGCTCTGCAGAGGTTGTGAGTGTTGGCCCTGTGTGTCCAGGCTGTGTCTGGACAGAGAGCTGTGTGATTCCCCTTTAGGAAACGCCATGTTTTCCTTTGGGTGTTCCTAAGAAGCCCCCGTTTTCTCTCAGACTGAGCTTTGCAAAGTCGGGGTTCACTTTGCAGACCAAGCTTGTAAGCTTGACTTCTAAGTCTTTTCCTTATCTCATGGCTGGAAGCTCTGTATCCCCTTCCAGGGAAGAGATGCCATCTTCTTGAAAGCCACGTGATAATTTAATTTAATCCTTTCTGTGTTCAGGGAGCAAGTGTCACCATAAAGCTGCTAACATCCTGTCCCCTGTGTTTCTGGGTGGCTGCAGCTGTGTGTCATGTTGGAATATTTCAGTTCCTTAACGTTAAATGTTAATTAAAATTACTGATGGGGATCCCTGAGCCCTGGTCATGCCTCACCCTCTCTGGGTGGAGAGGGTGTGCTGCTGTGTGCATCTTGTGCTGACAATTATCAAGTTGAATTTACCTGCTTTCCTCAGAGCATCTCGTCTCCCAAGCACCATTTTTTGTTGGTCTTGAGCATTTCTAAGCTGAGGGTGAAGTTTCTCCTAAGTGTTACTTAGCAAATACACGGATGTATTTAACTTGCAACAAAGCAGTGCAACCTTGTCTTCCTCAAGTGGATGCAGCTGAGATCACAGTCATGTCAGTCCTGCTCTTCAGGGACTATTTCTACTTGTATCTCAGTTTGTTTTTGGAGATGAAGTGAGAAAACAGAGGCTAATTTTGAAGTAGAGAATAAAACCCGTGCTCCAACAATAGCAAAATATAGTCCAGTTGATGTGGTTGTTAAAAACCTACTTTTAAGGTAAAAAAAAAGTAGATCTTGCTCAAATACATTTTTGTTCTTGAAATTTTCTTACATTGTCTTTTGGATACCAGAAGGTACTAAGCTTTCCTAAGGGAGGGCAAGTCTCAAGCCTTGCATTTGTTGTGTACAGATGGAAGTTGGTCATTCACAGGCTGGAACAATTCTGGATGATCAATTTTTATGGATGGCACTTGATTTGATCATGGATTTATCTCTTTTCTTAGTAATATAACTTGACATGAAGAGAACTAATGCCATCCTGCAGACAATCAATGACCTTTCTTTGTTCTAAATTCCACCAATCTAAACTTGCCCCAGGGAAACCGGTGTCACTACTGGAATGTTGGCTGGATGAGATTGCATTCATTTGAGATGAGAACTTACAAAGTCACTGTGCATGTTTGTTTAACGTGAATAAATCTGGGATCAACCCAGGACCTGCTATGGGGTCAGCAACTGTTCTAGTCCCATTATCCTGTTCCACTCATGATCTAGACTTGATGTTTTAAACAATTAAAAAAAATTCCAGTAGCGGCATAATTCCCATATCACAGAATCATGGAATCAGTTGGGTTGGAAAAGAGCTCCAATACCATGGAGCCCACCCTGTGCCCCATCCCCACCTTGTCCCCCAGCCCAGAGCACTGAGTGCCACGGCCAGGCCTTCCTTGGACACCTCCAGGGATGGGGACTCCAACACCTCCCTGGGCAGCCCCTGCCAAGGTTTAACAATTTCCTTCTGATGTTCAACCTGAACAAGTTGAGGCCATTTCCTCGTCTTCTTGCTTGTTACCTGGGAGAAGAGGCCAACCCCCACCTTGCTACAACTGTGTATTGAATTCAAGCCTACACGAAATATGCTGCTGCTCTTAGATGGCTTTTATAGAAAATTCAGGATTGGCCTGAAAATGACTGCTGGAAAAGAAACCCCAGCAAACCCCAGCAGAGCACTTAACCAGCAGGCTGTGCTTTGTACAGATGGGCAAAAATGCCTTCCCAGCTCTTATCACATGTAGCACCTCCCAGCACTCATGTAACTGGACCAGGTAGGTGCAGGTAATGGTAGATGCCGTAGATCTGCTCAGGTAGCACATCTGAAACCTGCCCGTGGTTTCAGATCTCCTGAAGTGCAGTAGTTTCCTACTGCAAGAAACCCACAGTTTTGACTTTTTAAGTTTTCCTAGATTTTCTTTTGGTTTAATAAAGCTCATTTAAAAAGTAGTTGATGTTTCTCATCATTAATAGTATTTGCAGCTCTCTGAGTTGCAGTTAGGAAAGTCTATCAACTAAATGTACATCTTTCCAGGTGAAGCCAACCCAGTTTGCCCTAATTCCGGATATGGCCACCCTGCTGCACTGTTGGCAGGAAATGTGGCTGTGACAGAAGGAGCAGGTTAGGAGGCATGTCCTGGTGTAACCTCAGCCTTGCTTGGTTCATCCCTAGAGAGACTCCTTTCATCTCTGCGTCCTCACGTTTATCCTGCGACAGAATGCTCTTCCAGGGCAAAGTGAGGGGTCCTGAACTCAGTTATAAAAGTGGAATTTTGGAATGAAAGGTAGAAGGAAAGAAAAATTTTAAACTGTTCTCTTCCTTCCTTGGTTCCTGCAGCTTGTGTCTGGCACGGGCAGGGACAGGGCTCTGCCAAGCCTGGATGTCCTGTCCCACGCGTGCAAGACCATGCCTGTTTTTGCCTGCTGTCAGGAGAGGTGGGGTGTGCCCCGGGTGTGTGGGCAGGTGGGGCAAACTGGGCAGTGCTGCTTTGAGCCGGGGCCTCTGGATGGAGAGGTGCCCTCATCGGAGAATCTCCTCCGCACGGGTTTTGTGTTACTTCCCCTGCCTCGTGAATGCACTTAGATGTCCTGTATACATAATTAACCTCTCTGCTGTGCTGGCAGACACTTTTATTGAACTGCCCATCATGACTCCTAAGTATTTTCCTCGGAGGATTGTGCAGGTTCAGAGGGCAGAGAGCTGGAGGAAACGCGCATGAAGCTGAGTGACTCTTGGCAGTTATGGATGCGGCTTCCCTGATTTACAGCCCGCTCTAGGAGCAGGAATGTGCATTTGGGTCAAGAGGTGTCTCTGTGGTCAGGATGCCTTGTCATAAATCCAGGATACTGAGCATCAGGATGCTGGTGATGGATCTGTCCTTATAATGCCCATAAAGTGCATGGGGGTGACGGAGCACTCAGATCTCCTGTGTGGTGAGGAGGTTCTGTCTCCCCCAGCACTGCTGGCTCTGACAGTTGCTGTACCCACCTCAGCATCATGTTTTCTGACCTGCCTTTAAAAGAGGGGGGTGTGTGTGAAGGGGGAGAGGGGGCAGTGCTAAAAGCTGTGGCATTAACACAGCTCCTGCATTGCCTCCTTCCGCTCGGGATTTTCCAAGCCACATGGAGTGAATCTGGAGGAGATTGAGTGTTGCCTGACTTTGAGCTGAGCTTGTGCAAAACCACAGAGGAGGAACGTGCTTCCTGAAAACCATATGTCACTGGGCACGTGCTGGGTAAACAGCTCTGGGGCTTTTAGGGGTTATCAGTGATTCTGGGGGCACCAGCCCTTGGTCCTCAGCTCAGGATGCTTTAGGAGTGGCTCACTGGGACTGCTGAGCTGTATTTCTCCTGAAAACCCAAGCCTTTTCCCTGCTGTCACTGCTATGAAATTTAGGAAATGCAGGGCAGGATTTCTTCCATGTAATGCACTGTGTGAATCAAACAGTGCTAGAGTTTGAAGGAAATTTTCAGTGCTCTTTGAAATGATTGCTGAGCTCAGTGGGTGTACCTCACACCTGGGGGTGGCATGAAATCCAGCACAGTGGGGTGCCACTGCGTGGGAAACCCCTCTGTCTGTCTGTCTGTGGAGGGGGAGGGAAGGATGGTTGTAGTAAAGGTCTGTTTTCAGGGGTTTTCCTTGAAAAAGCCTCGATGTGTGCACCTCTTGGAAATCTTTTGCTTGAGTGGTAACTTTCCTGCTCCAGGATTTTTAGGAGGAGAGGTTGCTTCCCTTGCAGAGATAGATGCTCTGCCTTGTATGCAGGACTGGTATCACCACAGTTTGACAGTTTTCGAGCCTGGGGGCTGAGCTGGCAGAAAGGTGATAATTAGACAGAGACTCATACCCTTCTCACTTGAGGGGTTGAGTCTCGCTGTGCCCTGTGCCAAGCCGGCATTCCTGGGTTGTCACAGACGTGTTTCGTGGGGTTTGGTGTTTGTTCTCATTTGCAGCACATCACCAGTGCCTTCAGTCACTTACCCGGAGAGCTCCTAATTGCAGCAGCATTTGAGGAGGGGGAAGTGTTTTAACATAAGCTTAGCTAACAACAGCTTAGCACAGCATCACTCACAGGGCTTAATTCGTACCCTGATCTTTGCAAACAGAGAAACCTTTCAGTCTTGGAGGCATCTCTCCCCGTGCTGTGGTGTTCCCCGAGCCGCTTGCGTGACCTTATTGTTGCTATAAAAGCCGAGTGAAGTTTGGATTTGCCGGTGCCCACTGAGCCAGATTTGTGAAGCATAAATGAGAAAACCTGCCCTGGCCTCCCTTTCCCATAAAAAGCTGCTCAGGTGGCTTAGTATGGCAGGCTAATGGGGGAAGGCGGAGGCGGCTGCTGCACCTGCTAATGCTTTGGCTCAGGCTGGTGGCACAGAGGCTGCCGCGAATTCCCCCTGAGCAGCAAGCTGTTCGTGGCAGGAATGCCTCGCTCCGAGGAGCGCTCCTGCTACGACAACAAAGAGCTCTTTGATCCTTTCCATTTGGAGAACTTAAAACGAGAAAGCCAAACTACAATAAGACCAAGTTGGGTCATAAAAAAGAGAGCAGGAGCACCAAAGCGCTCTGGAGTGTAATTGTAGAAGCAGCAAATGCTTTGGCACTTAATTCTGCTTTAGTGTCAGTTCAACATGTTTCACGTTTAAGACTGGAGAGCCTGTCGCCAAATGCTCTGCACAAACAATCTGAGGCTGCTCCCTGGTAAGCTCAGGGTGCTCAGAACCCTGGCTCCGGTGTGGCTCCTTCGGCTGTGCTTCTGTTGCACCCGAGATGGAGTTGGTCCATGGTGTAGAAAGACTTGAGATACCCTTTACTGGAGGTGAGCCTTGGTTGGCTGCTGGTGCTCTAACCCTGCTCAATAAAAACTGGGACCACTCAAGTCTGCTGCCTTGGCACTGGGCAGTGGCTCACTGCCACTGGGGCTGCTCCCCAGCTGTTATTCCAAAGATGGAAGCCAGCACTTCGTGCTGCTCAGGCTGTGCTTTTCTTGCCTCTGTGCAGACCTGGGCAATGTCCCAGACATGTCTGTGGAAGGTGACATTTAGATCAGGCATTTTATAAGTAATTTATCAGAAATTTGGCTAACAGATACCACATCTTCCCATGGGTGGTAGAGGTGTGTTTAAACTAAATATGCTCTGAATCATTTATCTGCAAAGAACTGATCTGCAAGGTGTCAGCTCTGTGGAGGCATGGCCTCATCGTGTGGCCAGGCAGCAGCCCCTGGGGGCAAAATTGGCAGTTTGGTGGTGGCTCGTCACAGGTGCCAAGAGGTGTTGACCTGCAGAGAGCCCATGCCCTTCACAGGAGCAGGGCTGTGCCTTTGCTCTGTGTCTGCTCTGAGCAGGGAGCTGGGGCTGCGAAGCTCTTGTGCCTGCCCTGCGAGGATATGGGCATGTGGAGTTGGCTGTGGGTCCTCTTCCATCCTATGGCCAGGCCACTGGACCAGATGGCTCCTGTGCAGCTCTGAGGCTTTCAAGAACTTCTTTATTGTAAAGAATCAGTTCAAAACATAAAGCTCCATGTTTTGAAGGGCGAGTGCTCTGCAAGGTGCATCCTTGCCAGCACGATATGTATGAAATGCATCTTGGCAGCAGCTCCTGGCTGACGTCGGTGATGGAGGGTGCAGCCCTGGATCATTTGCACTGGGAGCTGCTGGGGAAGGGTGAGCCTGTGGCTGAAGCAGGGAGTGATGCTTGGCCAAAGCTGTCTCTCTTTTCTCTTCCACCCCCTTCTCTTTGGAGGAGTGAGGAGATGGCTGACAGACCCAAGTGGTGATTTGCTATGGCTTAAATAGGGACATGATTAAATTTTAAGTGATGGGCACCTGATGATTAAAAAGTATTGAAAACCCTTATAAATTGATTTTTCCCCTAACAGATTGCTGATGGTCCAGCCCTTCGTGGTGTAGGTAACATGTGTGAATGATTTATTCTATTGGAGATTATAACAGATGCTCTAAAATTATCTTTTAAGTGTTTGAAAATCATTTGTCTGTCTCTGGCGTGTCTTAGCACATACAGGAATGCTCTGTTTGGGGAAGTGAGGCCCTTATCCTGATTTATCTCAAGGTGCTTGTAAATGTTACTGCAATTTCATGTTATCAAATCATTTAGCTCTTCCTCTTCCAGAACGAAGTTATTTTATCTCATGCACCTTGTTTACTTCAAATTAGCCCTGAGGTTGGCCTGAAGTTGCACCTTGTTATTCCTCCACCTCCTGTCTCCGTCTTAGGCTCTGTCGGCAAATTTGAAGGTATAAGTAAATACTTTTTTGTTATCAATAGAATAAGTTTCCCCTCCTACATATGTTTTCTTTTCATTCCAGTCTTCATTTTTCATGAGAAACTGACATTGCAGTACAAGCAGAAACCTCCCAAATTGCATGAAAAAGCCTTAATTCTCCTAGCAACAAGGTCAGGGCTCAAGTCCAGTCCCTTTCCATGAGCATGGGGGTACAGCCCTTCCAATTACCTGCTCCCTCTGTGGTATGGGTCCGGTCGGTTCACCAGCACCTGGGTTTGGGTGGATTTGAATCTCAGCCACGGTATTGTTTAAAAATTCTCCACTCATTGGGGAAGGGTTTGTAGTGGGCTGAGCCCTGAGAAACCTGGGGCTGGTTTTATGGCTTCCCATTGAAACCTGTGGAACCCCGTGGTGTCGACTGATTTCCCCCTTTCCCACTCATGTGGCTTTGATCAAACCCAGGACTCGGAGAATGACCCCCCCAGGAACTGGAACCACTGAGCTTTGCCCAGTTCTGCCGTTCATTAAAGTGTTTGTGAGCTTCCAGTTGTGGATGGTAAAATGAGGACCTTTGTGCCTGTCTGGGATGGAGGCTGCTGGTCCTATGGCAGAGCCCCTGTGCAGGCCCTGAATTAGCATATTTGTTGCAAAAGCTGCCAGAATTTCCTTTGCCCTCTTAATGAAACCTACCCTGGTAATGAAACCCTTTAGGCAGGATGTGCATTACTGGCTTTAGGGCAAACATCACATATTGTTGCACGGATGGAATTGAAGCTCTGCTAAAGGCATTAAGTCATGGAGGGATGGCTGGTCCTGGGGGCTGGCAATGACCAGCCATCCTCTGTTGCTGCCTGTGTGACTCCAGCCTGGGTCATCGTGCCCAGTGGTTCCCATCATGCAGCTCTGTTTGTAGCTCATGCACAGTTTTTTGGGGATCAGGGGTGCAGGGAAGCCTGAGCAGCATGGCCTGGAGGGTTTCCCTCCTGTCTCACGATCCCCTGCCCTTCCCACAAACTGCACCAAACTCCACTGTGGTTGTGCAGGACTCTTTAGGAAGGCTTCTCTGGAAGAGCAGGCTGACCTGTCCTTGGGAAAGGGATGCAGGGCTCAGCTCTGTGCCCAGAGGAACCCCTGAGCAGAGCCTGAGACCAACCATCACTCAGGGGCTGAGCTGGTCATGCTGCTGTGGCTTTTCTGTGTGCCCTGGGGCATGACAATTGAAATGGCTGAAGACTGAGAGGGTCTGACACTATTTGGGTGGAGAGAGTTTAATAGTAGCATAGGTATACCTGCAGTACTGAAAAACTCATTTGATTTGGACAATACTCTCGGGCACAGGGGGTGACTCTTGGGGATGGGCCTGTGCAGGACCAGGAGTTGGACTGGATGATCCCTGTGGGTCCCTTCCAACTCAGCATGTTCTGCGATTCTGTGACAGTGGGGAGCTGTCTTGGGCTAATATTATGATGGAAATCTTCATTTGGCTTTGCTGAGCATTGGTCCTGTATGATGGTCCCTATCACAGTTACGCTGTATCTACTCCCTGATGTCTTTTCATGTATAAACCAAAGTACTGGTGCACATGACAACATGTGAAATTCTAGGTGCAGCACAAGTAACTCAGCAGTTAAAGGGCAAAATATGTTTTCTGACAGAAGGTTATGGGTGAGAAGAATTTCCTCTGTGCTGAAGGACTTGAAGATGCTGTTGTGTGATGCTGTGATTCCCTCCAGTGCTGCATATGCTGTGTAAGTGAGAGTTCCAAATGCAGAGATCCATTCTGCTGCATTCAAAGCCCAGTTCTAGGTCTATTAGTGTTGATTTTCAAGCTGAACTGAGCCCAGTTTGCCAAAATCTCCAATCAGTGGCTCCATGGGGAAAGGAGTCCCAGCTGTGGGGCGGCTGGGGAGCAGCAGTGATGCTCAGAAGCTCAGTGCTAATCCTGTCTCCCTCTGCGAGGAGGAAAGTGCTTTAGGGATGTGGCTTCCTGAGCCCACTCCTGGAGCTTTGGGTGGCAGTTTTCAGTCTGAGATTGAAATGTTGGGAAAGAGGAGGGATCGTGTCCCATGTGCAACAAGAAATGAAACCCTCTTCCAAACAGAAACCTACCCTGTGACACAGGAGGTGTAAATCAAGTACTGGCATGTCCCACTCTCTGGCAGTGGAGCTGGGGTGGGTCTGGTGGCTGAGAATGCTGCTGCCATGCAGTCCTGCAGCCACAGGCACATTGGGATGCCAGTGGGATGCCATCTCATCTAGGAACCGTTCCAGTGTGGGAACAGCCCCTTCCCCTGCTGGTGTCACTCTGGGTTGTGAGTCAGAGCCAAGCCTGGGGTGCAAAGAGTCTCCAGAATAACCACTGACTTCAGGGCTGTCCAGGGTCCCAAGAGCTGGAGTGGGGTCGGGAACCTCAATGGCTCTATCACCCCTCTGGCTCACCCCTGGAGCACCAGGGATGGTCCATCTGCCTGGTGTCACCCTGGGGTGTGGTGGGAGAGAGTTTTCAAAGTGCTGTGAAGGCTTAAACTAAAGCTTGTGATGATCTTAGTGGGATCTGGGTAGTTATGGGTGCAAGCCCATGAGGTATTTCCAAAAACATACCAGAAGTAAGTGGTAGAAAGGGAAACGCTGTTGTTTGGGCCATAGGACATTCTGGGGTTGGTTTTTTGCTGATTGTGATGTTTCCCTGGCATGAGTTCAATTCATCCTCTTTACCTAATGAGAAAAAGCAAAGCTACATGTCTTGCTTTCCTTGCAGGTGAAGGAGCTGGACTGGATAAACTTAACTGTTGTCTTTGAAAAATCTTTCTCTCCTTGGATAAGAGCATTTAAAAAAAAAAGAAATTATGACCTCATGCTTTCATGCTTCAAAAAAAAAAAAATCTATTTCAGCTGATGCTTGTTACAGCTCCTATTAACAATGTTTGAACCAAAAAAAGAGGTTCAGATGTGATGATTTTATTATCCCAAATTGGGTTTTGGTCACTGAGCTTGCATTTGGATAATTAATTTTTTCTTTTCTTTTTTTTTTCCCTTTTCCAGCCTGATGGCACCAGTAAGGAGTGTGTTTTCATTGAAAAAGTCCTAGAAAACAACTACACAGCGCTGATGTCTGCAAAATATTCAGGCTGGTATGTTGGATTCACCAAAAAAGGGAGGCCACGGAAAGGGCCCAAGACCCGGGAAAACCAGCAAGATGTACATTTTATGAAGAGGTACCCAAAGGGGCAAGTGGAGATACAGAAACCTTTCAAGTACACAACAGTCACCAAGAGGACTAAGAGAATACGACCCACCAACCCCAGTTAAAAATAGATTAAAAACAGTGTCACAATAAGAAACCACAAAAAGAAAAAAAAAACTGCACCAGAGGAATATTTTTACATTAAAAATAAGGAAGAAGCTCTATTTTTGTACATTGTGTTTAAAAAAAATAAAAATAAAAAAAATTAATAAAAGACTAGATGACAAATGCTGGGGAAAGCTGTCCGGGATTTATTGTGACTTGAAAAACAAAATGAACTGCTCTATTTAAATTGACTTCTTGTTGTTGATGACACACAGGTGCTTATTTCGCTTTTTGGAAAGGACAACTTTTCAAGCATATCCCCAGAGGGAAAAAAAAAAAAAGTAATTATTAAAAATAAATAAATAAAACCAAAGAAAACCAAAGTTCTTTCCCAAAGTTACTGAGACCCTGCCCCGAAAAGTGCCGGTTTTGCAGTAATCTATTTATTGTCTGCTGCCCGCTGGCCCAAGACAAGATGGTGTGTGCTGCAGTGAGTGAGTTTCTGTGGAGTTCTCGACGCATGGATCTTCTGTAACCTTTCTGACGACATAAGGTGTCACGGCTCCGTGATCCTGCATTATGCTCAGTTCTGGAGAATGCTGCTAAATACATTCAAGTGACTACAAGATGACCTAGTACACCAATGATAAGGGAATATTTTAAAACCAGCTATATTATATATATTATATATATATAAGCTATTTATTTCACCTCTCTGTATATTGCAGTTCCATGAACCAAGTATTACTGCCTCAACAATTAAAAAGAATTATTTAAAACACATGTACATATTTTTGCTGTTCACACTTCTTTCCCCTCCCTGAGTAGTGGTTGTTTTAATGCGTATTTATCTTTTATGTGAGGGCAGCAGGATATGTTCAGGGTAGTTTCCCTGCTATAAACTCCATTGCTAATTCTGTACTTCCTCCTGTTCCTTAATACCATCTTCCTCCCTGGTTGTTCTCACAAGGAAGAGGTCTTGCATGGGGTGAAGGTGGGCTGAGCATGGTGGGATCCTCACTGGGGTATTTAAAGAGCAGGACTTACATTTGACACTTTTCAGTCCAACAATATTTCCTAATGTTTGGCCAAGCAGAAGGTGAACTGGAAAATGAGCATCTGACTCCATTAACACCCCCTTACGTGTGGCTCGTTTCCTTCATTAGAGGTTTTAGAGGGGCTGTTGGTTTCAGCTATTGAATTCAAGATTGTGCCTTTTAAAACTTGCCCTCAACTGGACAAATCCTTTCCCCTGGTTCTCCCAGCCCATCAAGTGACTTGCTTCCCTGGTCAGTCCAGCCAGGTTTTCTCCTGGGAGTTCTGCATAGGACATGGATGATGTAAAGTGACCCATAAACAGAAAGTGGGGGAAAAAAACAAGCTAAAATAACGGACCTCAGATTTTAGCTGAAATGGCAACTGGGCCCAAGTGAAGTTTTAAGGAGGAGCTCACTTGGCTTTTCCCTTCTCTCTGTGTGCAGACATTGCTGCACTCCCTGGCTGCAGCCAGGGCTGGAAATGCTCAAAGCCACTAAGAAAGCTTTTTCTTGTTAATCACAAGAATGACTCTCCCCAGAACAAGCTTTCTCAAGATAGCTTTGAGAGCTGCAGCCAAATCCTGCAGATCAAAGCTGTTTGGGAGATGGTGCAGATAAACGTGCAAGCTTGAGGATGCTTATCTGAACCAATCTCCAAACCTTGCAAGCCTAGAATAAAATGAACAGTGCTGAGCAGAGTCACTCCATGCTGCTCCAGGAGAAGCTGGGCAGCTGTACAGCTGAGAGCCTCACTCCAGCTAAGCACAGAGGGTCATTCAAGCTGCCCCTCTCCCGGTGGATGTGCTGGGAGCTGCTCTGCTGGTGCACTTGGAGACAAGCACAGAAATGGGACCCGATGGCACGGTGGTGGAATTGGTTGGTGGGGGCTGGAAGGCTTTGCCAGCTTTGTCTTCAGATTGATTCATGTGGGAAAGGTTTGGGGAAAGTTCAGAGAAGTGCTGGGGTGGAGGGCTGGGAGCGGCTGTAGATTTGCTATGTTAGTACCTCCAAGAAGAGAAACCCGGTTGATTTCCAGAGTGAGAAAGGATTTATGAGTGCTTTTTTTATCCACCCCTCATGGTTTCACTGTCAGAGCAACAGGGTTGGTTTGCTATCGGGGAAATTTGAAGGGGTGGAGGCAGTAAATGCTGGAGAAGTCTGGGCAGAAGGGATCTCCTCTGAGGCTGAGAGCAACCAGGGAGGATCTACTCCCCGTCCCACAGTGCCCGCTGGGTTTGGAGGTTGTCATGTGGGATTGAGGGGCCACTCAATTGGCAGTTGGGGCCTCTGGCACTTGTGTCATTGGTTGACAAATATTTCCCGGACAGCAGCGAGACAGGTTCTTCAGGCTGTGAAAAGGCAGTGTGGTGAGGAGATGTGGTGCTCCCCCGGATTAGGTGCTGTCAGTGGGATTTGTTGGCTGAGAATGGTGCTCATTAAGTTTTTGTGTTGAACATCTGCTCTTCAGGCTTTATTAACAACAGAAGCAGGGCAAAGATGAGAAGAATTCATGTCAGGTTCCCTCCAGAGGACCTTCACATTGGACAAAAGGGTGCTCTGGGGAGAAGACGTTCAAGAAATGAACAGAAACAGGGGAAATCAATCCTGTGCCCAGCAATGAACAGCCTTGTGCTTGTGGCCCCCAGGCACGTGGTGTTCCTGCACCTGGGTGTTGCTCGGTGCTTAGGCCAGGGGTTGTAAGTGGTTGTCAGCAGACCACTGGACAGGTCTCTCTGCTGACTAGAGAAGCTTGTCTGTGGTGTTTAACCCAATTTTTTTCCTTCCAGAAGGTCTTCAGTATCCCTGAATATGAGCTGAGATTTCCCATGTAGACTGTTACATTTGATTTACTTTATAATTGAAAATTGTTAATAAGGATTTAATTACTATTGTGAAAATAACCTCAAGAGCAAGGGACGTAACACTAGGTGATTGCTTGAAGCAACTGATGGCATTAATGTGTGTGGAGCTCTGAGTGAGCACACTTTAACAGGTACACTAATTAATTAGGTTTAATAAAAGCATTTTGTGGCTACTGTCTCAGAAATACTGCTGGATTTGTCACCAAATCACAATAGCTGAGATCAGATAGTGGCTTGGTCTGATAACACTGGCTTTGTCATGAAGCCGGGTGCAGGGCATCCTAAAATGTGTGTCCCGCCCGGGAGGGAAACTCTGTGGGTCCAAGAAAGTTTTTTGAGCATGTTGCACAAACCAGGCTGCTGTTTGGTCAGACCCTCTGAGTGGTGGGTCTCTCGTGCTGTCCCTGTGATGGTGAAGGGTCAGTGGCCAAAGCTCAGCAGGCTCAAGTGTCCGGTCCAAGTAGGGCAAACCCTTCACCATGATGGTGTTGTGCCCTGCCTGGGGCTTACCACTGGCCAAGAAGACAAAGAGTGTCCTGGTCCCTGTGCAAGGTGTCTGCCAGCTCCCTGCCAACCTTCCTTGGACCACAGAGCTGTGAGCAGGTGGGAGCAGTTGACCAAGTTGCCATCCCTGCAGCTGGATTCCCCAAGCTGGTGTGGTCTTTTCCTGCTTGGCATCTGAGTGGTTTTGTTCTGCCTCTGCCTTGTTGATGCAAATGCAGGTGCCACTGCAGGCTCTGTGCTGCAAGGCCGAGTGGTTGCTGCATCTGGTGTGCCCTGATGGAGCTTGATCCACCCTCTCAGCTTTTGGCAACACAGCCTTTGGGAGCACAAGCACGTGAAATTTTTGTTCATTTTCATGTGCTCTTTCTGCAGTTTTTAGCTCAGGATGATCCCCATGGTGCTGGTTCACAGGCTGACAGCTCGGATGACCTTTCTGCAGATGTGAAGCAGTGGGGCAGCCTCTTCCAGCAGCATGTTTGCAGTTTTAGCTCTGCCCTTCTGCAGGCAGAGGGTCATTGCACCTGCCCAAACGTGTAGTCTATCTATGCAGTGGAGTTGATCCCTTCAGCTCCTACACATCAGCAGGTGTGACATCTCTGCAGTTAACAATAGCTTCTGGGAGCGTAGCTGATACACGTCTCCAGTAAATGCCATAAGGGGGTCCAGGTGAGAACGAAGCAATCAAGTCAAAAATAGTCTGGGGAAGGGATGCTGCCCTAGTGCTTCAGTGGCAAGAAGACTCAGTTTCTATGTCCCTGGCTGCTGGAGTTAAGACCATAGTCTAAAAGAGCTGGATGCTCTAGTGCCTGTGAACCCCATGTGTCTGTAGGTGTGTGTTGGAGTGGAGCAGAGCTTGGGGAGGATCCTGGAAAGCACTGTGAGGCCTCAGCTCAGCTCACCCCTGCCTGCTGCATTGCCTCCAACCACCTCGGTCTTTGCAGTAGCTTATTTACCTGGGCTCATGGAAGCATGGCAGGGTGGAAGCTAGGTCTGGTTTGAGCAAACACCCAGCCTACACCAGCCTTGGAGCAAGGCTTGACCGGCACTTGTGTAGCCCTATGGGTGGTGTTCTGCCCCATGGATATCCATCAGCTTTCCTTGATTCTCTGAGCAATTTGAGTCTCTGTACATAAAAGCAGTGGAATAAGATTTCAGCCAGGACTTTAGACTCCAGCTGGAGAAGATGGTCTTTGTCTTGTCTAGGAGAGTTTGTCTACCAAGGAAGATCTAACTGAGGAATAGGAGTCAACTCTAGGTGGGACAGAAAACACGTGTGACTTTGGCTCTGACAACCTGCTGTGTTACCATGCCTACCTTTGAAAAATAAGGCTGGAATATGTGAAAAAGTGTGTGTGTGTGTGTGTGTGTGTGTGTAGCAGTGGTTGTTCTTTTCTAGGCCACTGGATTACTGTACAGTGCAAGTACCTGCTGGTGCAGGAGGAAGAGGAGCTGTTGGTGTGGCTGTACATACCCCCTGCAACAGCCCAGAGCTCCACTCGGTCCCGCTTGTCCACCAGAGTAGAGAGGAACACACAAAGCATGGGGTGTCCCCCAGCAAAACAGCTTTTTCTGCTGTCCACTCTCAGGCATTTAACATCATGGTTTGTGTCTGCTGCAAGGGAAAGCAGGTATATTCCTATGCATAATTTCCTGGTGGTGTGCCAAAGGGTGGAAGTTTATACTTAAGATTCACAACAGCTGTTTAAAGTGCCTATGTCTCGTGCCAGCCATACCACCTGAATGGCCAAGGGATATATATAAAACTTCAATTATTTTTTGAATGTTTGTTGTTATTCATTTGGAGACGGATGAGAGGAGATTCCTCACAAATGATGTAACCTATGTAGAGCCTGTTATTTCCAACAGTGTGAGCTGAAAAATTAGAGAGGAAAAATCAGGTCAAACTGAAACTTTTCTTTTTTTTTTTTTTTAAGGAAGACAAAGTACTGAGTGGAGTGATTTGGGTTTACCAGAGACATTTAATTCACCTCATTAACGATTTCCTTAATTATATGTGATTTTATAGGGGAAAAAAAGAAATAGAAACTTCACTTTGAAAGCAAAAAGCAATTATTTGATGCGTAAAAAAGTCTCCCCTGCCCATTTATCAGTTGACACTCTTTTCAAAGTCCCTCAATAGATTTGAGCCCCCTGCTAAAACTCCAATACTGTGTCAGTTTGCTGCTTCTTTAGCAGGAAAGCTGAGGCCCTGAATGGTAACTCCCACCACCTTTCCCAGAGCCCACTGATGGGTGCAGACCCCAAACCTTCACTGAGTTGACCCTGTCCTGCCAGTTTCTGCTGCCCTCCTGCCCCTCCCTTTTCTCCAGAAGTCCTGGTTGATTGGAACAAAGCTCATAACACTGTTTTCTTTCTCCCATGGCATTTTAAGCTTTCAAGGCCTGTGTTAGGGTGCCATCCCAAGGAGATCCACACGGTGAGCATCCCCTGCTGAGTCCCTGTACCTCAGCAGGGTCTGCCACGTACTGGGGTCTCCCTGGCTGCCAGACCTGTGAATTCAGTGGTTACTGACACAGACAAGCCAAGCAGTGAGCCCTGGGCTGGTGGCGACCGCTGCAGTCCCTGACCATGTTTGTTGTGGGTGGGACTCGTTTCTAGTCAGAAAATTATTGAAAATTTAGTTCCAAGCAGTGAAGTGAGAAGGTGGCTGACACCTGCCTGGGCAAGAGCTGATTCCCAGTTTTGGAGCAGACTGAAGGGTAACTGTCTGCACATCCCCAGTGGCTGCCAGGCTGGGGGACCCGTGGCTGAGCCACAGGAAGCATAACTGAGTTATGCTCGGCTTGGGAAACAACCGGTTGAGTTTCCCAAGCCACATCAAACCCATCTAAAGAGAGATGAATTGGTCTGCTCAGGCCTAAAGGATAGAAAATACTGCCTTGTTTTGAAAAAAACAACCGCAGCGGCCAGGAATAACAGAAGGTGTAACCGCACCAAAGTCTCTAATGGGAGTTTCCTCCTTGGTTAAGCAGCGCAGGAGTTGTGAGGTTCCCAGTGTGTTCACCCTGGGTGAAGGACAGCATGATCCAGCTGGGGGAATCATTGCAGGTGACGCTGCCATGGCCCTTCCCAGTTGAATGCTGAGCCTCGTTCCTCTGTAGGGCTGTGTTTTCACTGGCTTGTACAATCACAGTTTTGGAAGGGCCATTTTTTTTTTCTCCAAAAGAGGAAATTCTGAACCCACTCATACCCTGCATAAATGCAGTGAGTTATGGTAGTCATGGGAGAAACTGGAATTGGGAAATTTCACCCCAAAACTTCCCAGCTTGAGGATCCAGAGACACGTGCCCATTTTGGGGTACACCACCATCAGCAGCTGGGAGACATGTGCCAGCAGAAACTCTGGCACGGGTGGAGCAGCGAGGGTGCAAGGAAAGGCTTTCCCAGTGTGCTACGAGGCTCTACAGGGAGTCAGCTGGGAGCAGCCCCTGTCATGGCCAGCTTGGGGCTGGCTGGGAGGAGACCCCACCACTGTCTGCTGGGGATACTGTGTGTGAGGACAGGGGGAAGTGGTGTCAGGAGCCAGGAGGGAAGGGCTGGTGTGTGATGGGCCATGGCCCGTGGCCAGGCCAGGCCATGCCAGCAGTGCACCAGTTCCTGGGAGGTAGCACATGTTACTTTGATCATATGATCGGATTTGCATGAATCAGGATGTAAAAATCTTGGCTGGGGTTTACAAAGGAGCCCAGAGGAATGAGCTGCCTGTTTATCTGTGTATCTGACACGAGCACAGAGTGAAAACCCTTCCACTCCTTCGTGGGACTGTTTTCCAACAAGAGACAGCTATGTGGAGCTTAAATGTTGTTTACAGCCGTGGCAGGCTTTTGGGCTGTGATCATCTCTGCTCGAGAGCTTTCAAGAGGATAAAATGAGCCTCCTATTATAAGGACTGAAAATAATCCTAAATGAATAACACACATGCATCCTTCACAGGCACACATTTCTGAGCCATTGGAAATGTTGGCACATGCAAACAAACAAAAACACATGTCTTGGGCCTCTGGTTTTCATAGATTTCTGCATGCCATGACATTTGGGGGGATGGCATTGCCAAGAGCTAACGAACCAGATTCCCAGGCTTGGCTTGCAGAGCTGCCTTGGTGACGCAGGGACTAAGAGGGGAGGCCTTTGGGCTGGGGACGGGCTCTGGGGACCCCTGCACCACAGAAGAGCCTTCAAGGGGTGCCTGCCCAGGAGAGGACACGGCAGGGTGTGCAATCAGGAGGCTCTGAAGCAAAGTGTGCAATGGGGAGGCTCCAGAGCAAGGTTTAAAATCGAGAGGCTCCAGAGCAAGGTGTGCAATGAGGAGGTTTTGGAGCAAGGCTGGCATTGGGGAGGCTCTCTGGAGGCAGCCTGAGACCAGGGATCTGCACCCACCACCTCCACTGGAAGGCAAAGAGCTGATGGGGAGCAGTTGCTTGTAAACCTCCAGCTGCCAGCAGTGCCTAAAGCATTCTCTGGAGAGACAGTCTGGGGGAGCTGCATGTGTATAACTCCAAATGATCCTAAAGTTGCTGTGACAGTGACATTGGCAATCACCATCAGAGCCAGCACGAGCGTGGGGAATAGGGACCTTGCATCTGCCCAGAGCTGGCAGAGAGCTGGGCTTGTCCAGGCTGTGCCCTGCGGAGCAGCCGGAGCGACCCACGGCGCTCACGCAGCTCGTGTGCACCGTCTGTCTGCCTGTCTGTCTGTCTGGATTCCTTGGGAAAGGTAAAACACCGTTTCCCGCGGGGGTCAGATATTTTGGAGGGGGAAGAAAGCAATTTGTGGCTGTGTTGTCTGCCTGATCAAAAGTGTTACCGGACTCGGCTACACAATGTGCACTCTTTAAACTGGTCCCAATTAGCCCTTCTTGCTAATGCTGCGTTTCATTCCTGGGAGACTGCTCTCAGAGAGCTGTTATGACTTTGTGATTGTGCACATACCTTTATGTGCTTTCATTCTTAATCCCCTTTTTGCAGAAGCCAAAAGGTCTTCCAGCCAAAAAGGAAATCAAAACCTTTTGTTGGCTGCTTCATAAGAATTAAGGGTGGGATGAAGGTTGTAGCAGGATCTTAATTAGCCATTGTAAATAACGAGAGCGGCAGTGCCTGCAACCATATACCACCTTGGGTTGTGATATTGTCAGACCACACAAAGCTAGGTGAATGGGCAGCACAATGGCAGATAAAATTCACCCCTGACAACTGCAAGGCAAGGCAGGGTGAGGAATAATTCAAGCCGTGCATGCACTCCATCAGGTTCTACGTTAATTGTAATCATTTACACTCATAAAATGAGTGCAGTCACAGTGGCTCTGCAGTCTTTTTTCCTTCTTGCTGTTGTGAAAGTAAAATAAAATAGGAGGATGGTTAAAGAGAGGGATGTAAAATATTTCCAAAAGTCTGTCTGCTCACAGCATAGGTCCAGAGGAGACCCTTGCTAACACACCGAGCTCCTCTCTGGATATCTGATCTCAAAAGGGGATATAGTGGAAATAATAAGTGTTCAGAGACTGACAATGAAAATACTTAGAGGCCTGGTGAGGGAATGCTTTATGGAGGTATTGAAAGGACTGTGCCTGCTTCATTTAGAGACAGGAAAGTAATGAATAGTCTAGACTGCAGAGAAAGTAAATTGGGATCTCCCACTCACCTGCTCTCCCAACACAGAGGAAATTCAATGAAAGGCAGCAAACGTCAAAACTGCTGAAAGAGAGTGGTTTTTGACTTGTGGAAAATTAGCATACAGCATGGAAATTAAGCTTTGGGTTCAGACAATGGGAGCCTGGAGACCAGCCTTGGAAGGGAAGGGTGTTGTGCAGCATAGCCCCTTACAGATGGTGCTTCACCCATCCCACCCAGTGAAAGCCATTGTGGTTCAACCTTGTTTCATCCATGTAAAATAGCTCTGAAGAAAGCATGAAATCACTCCAGGTGTGCTCTGAGTCCTTACCCTGCCTTATGTCACATAGGCCTGTCGTTCTCACACTCCTGTGCTGTCTGAAGGAGCAGCAAAGATGCTCCATGATGGTCTCATAGGACACTTGTAGGGTCCAACCTCTGTCTGTTATGTTTCCATCCCCACAAGGAGCTCCACAGGCAGCTCTCCCCAAGGAGACCTTTGCCCATGTGGCAGCCACCCTGGTTGCAAACCCCACCTTTCCTTTTCTCTTGGTCCTTTTTGATTCCCAAAGCCCCTCCTATGTTGCACAAGGACCACCTCATTTGCTCACCACTGAGGCAGTGCCAGCATGGGCATGTTTGACCGTGTGTTGTATGGAGCTGGAGAGAGAACTATCAGCCCTTGTCCTCACAGGGTCACCGAGATCTTCTCCAGCTCTCACTGCCTTTCACATCAGCCAGACAGGCAACTAAGAGCAACTGGTCCCATTATGAGGGTGGAGAAGTTGGGATTACTCGTTTGATCTTGAACATGGCAAGTTTTGACCTCCGTGTTTCACAGCCTGATTGTACAAGCTCCTTGCATACATTCAGGCTGAGATCTTTCCTCGCCCGGAGGATTTGGGTGTTCAAGTCCCATCCATTTGGCATGTTGCAGCCAGACTTCTCCCATGATTTCAGGAGGAGATCCATGCACACAGAGGGCTCTTTGCTATGGGAATCTGAGTGGCTACATGGTGTGTGATTTGCCAGGCGGGAGGCGAGTCTGGCTCTGAAAGCTCTGAGGCTCTGCAGAGTGGCTGGGTGTCTTCTCCATCACCTGCACGGGCGTGGGTTTGGCCGGGGCAGCCCTGCTGTGGGCCCAGCTGCCGGGTGCTGCCGTCAGACGCTGTGGTGGGTGGTCTGAACCCGGCCCAAGGTGCCCTAATCTACAATCTGCTGCAGCAGCCAAGTGATTCAGGGCTGGATGTTTGCTTCGTACCTCCTTAAGGTGTGAACCAAGATCATGTCATGCTCGTGAAAGAAGACAATGAAAACAGACCCTCACTGTTCCCAGGTGGCTCCTCCAAGCAGGTCTCTCGGGTGGTGGGACTGACCATCGTCAGCTCAGCCACAAGGCCTGGGAAGCCCTTCTCCTGCCCCTCCCAGGGCACCACTCTCCAAAGGCATGGAAAAAGCCGGATACCAGCTTATGGCCACCTCGGGAGGCAGGGATTGCCTTCAATAAGTGACTGACTTGGCAAATAAACCAAAACCCTGCCCTCGGGTGGAATTCATGACATGTAAATTTATAGGTGACTTCTATGTAGCGAAGGAGCTGGGAGCAGTGATGGAGTGCATACCTTATGGTTTGTGCTTCATTAGACACCTTTCCACCCAAGCCAAGTGGTTCCCACACCAGAACAGCAATCAAAGCCTGTCCTGGCAACTTCACATCTGGAGGGAAAAGGGTCACACTGTCCACTGGAACATGGAGAAAAAGCTCCAGGGTAGGTTTGGCACCTGAAGCAGCTGCTGATGGAGCCTGTCCAGCACAAAGAGGTGGCAAACTCATTGTTCAAGGAGAAATTACCCCAAGTTCTTGAAAATGGCAGTGAAAATGGATCAAAGGAGTATGCAGAGATGAAAGATTAGCAAAACTTATTTGGTTTCCAGAGAAGTGGTGGTGGGTGCAAGTGAAAATGTGGCGGTAGCTCAAGGTTAGAGAGTCAGGGGAGGTCTGTGCCTCTGTCTGCTGGCAAATATCTGAACTGGAGCATTTTTTCTCATTATCTACTTTTGAGCAGTTTATTATCAGCTTCATATCTGTCATGCAACTTCTCTGCTGTTTGAAAGGTGTTGGTAATTCTAGACCAGGAACTGCATCCTCCTGGAGGGAATAGGGACACCTGTTAGAGATGTTGGATGTGCTGGGATGATAGAGGAGAAAATGTGAGCCCCCATCTTCACGGGAAGAGTGTGGGGTCTTGGGTGGGGTCCCTTGCTCTGCTGTATTTCAAACACACCAGTATGGGTGCCCTGCACTGATATCAGGGTAAATTGAGTCAATTATCTCCCACCATCTCTTTTGAAATTTGTACTTAATCCTTTCCTCTAAACCTTTTATCTGGCATTAAATGGTCATTAGTTTAAAAGAAAAAAGTTAAGCTGACTCACCTTCCAGCTGGAAAAACCTTTATAATTGCAGTAAAAATGCATGGAGGGCATGTACTGATAACATTGTTTTAGGGAACAAACAAAAACCACAATCACTTTTGTATTCATTATTTTTCTGGGTAAATGAATTAAACAAACAGGATCACTGATTTGTAAATTGTGGGCACACTATTGTGTTTACTGTTAGACCTTCCTGGAAATTTCCCGAGTTAGAAAAACATTTAAATTATAACCAGCTACACAATTTCTGGTGGGAATCGTTCCCAGTCATAAATAATAAAGAAGTCTTTAGGCTGATAAGAAGGAATTCAGATTCATCTCCCCAATGTTTTCTGTCAAGTCCAGGAATCCAAGACCCTTCTGCTTTGGGTAGAAGCTCTTAGGGTGGGGAGGGATGATGGTGGGGAACCCAGGGATTGATGCTCAGGTGGGTGAGAGCAGGAGATCCGACTCATCCGCCTGTCCTGCTCCATGGACTTCTTTCATGATGCTGTTTGCTCTTGGCTGGACACCTACACCTACACCTACACCACCCTGGAGGAGCTCAGATTTTCTCCAAGAGCTTCTCTGTCTGGGGTGTGTCATGGAATAACAGATTGGTTCAGGTTGGAAGGGACCTTCAATCTCATCTAGTTCCACCCCCCTGCAAACACTATCCCAGGTTGCTCCAAGTCCTGATCAACCTGACCTTGGACACTTCCAGGGATGGGGCAGCCACAGCTTCTCTGGGCAACCTGTGCCAGGGCCTCCCCACCCTCCCAGGGAACAATTTCTTCCTTATATCCAAATCTAACCCTGTCCTCTGTCAGTTTGAAGCCATTCAAAGGAATGGGGAGTGAGCCAGACTTAGTGGGAGCTGGCAGGAGAGTCACTGCTGTTGGCACCCCTTCCCGCCGTTGTGAGCCAGGACATGGAGGGTGGGATGGCAGCCCTGGAGCAGCCCCCAACCCCACTGTGCACCCACTGATCACCACCCAGGGACACCCTCACTTGGTGCCTGGTCCTGGCCTCACCCACAGGGGACACCTTCATCAAGGCCAGAGCTGAATCTGGGGTTGGACTGGGATGAATTAACAAGGACCAAACATTAAATCAGGAATCAGCCAGGGGTCTGGTGAAATATGACTGGGAGTTTTGTTCTTTTTGCTTTGAAAAGTACACCTAGAGGATTAAGTCTTGCATTTTTTTAATTATTTTTTTTTCTTGGAAAGTTCTTTGCCTTTTTTCAGCCTAGAAACAAAATGTAGAAATATTGAAATGTGAAAAGAATGCCTTTCAAGTCTCAGGTTTACTACTTTTGACAAAAATACAGATTTCCTTCAATGCAAAGGTTTTGCTTATCTGTAAATGTGTGGAGATTTCCAGCCAGCTCTGACACTGATTATTCAGTTCATAAGGTTTGAAATGGCAATGCTGAATTTTCCCATGGTTAAAAGTGCAGTGCAAGGACCTCTCCTCCTGTCCCCAGCCCTGAGTCAGCCAGGGCAGGGCAGCACACAGCCAGAGCGGGGCACAGGTGAGGGGGTCAGCGTTTGGGTGAATCGGGGCTGTGATGACACGGCCAACCCAACCATTGCCATCGAACCCTTTCTGAACAGTTTGTATCTGAAGCCGCAGAACAAGATGTGCTGTGACTCCCTTCCCAGGACCCACACGCTTGGTGCTGCAGGCGTCCCTTCCAGGAAGCAATAGTGCTCCTGTTTAATTGACTAGTAAATTATAGATTGTGTGGTCCACGAGCCACTGCACCGTTGAATTTACATGAGGGATAAAGTTTCTGCAGTGGCTGTGAGAGGTCAACTGTGCCCCACAAGGTTCTACTGATGCGCAGGGAAGGTTTGTCACCAGGTGAGTGAATGGGAACCGACTCCAACATTTTAGGTTGTCCCCTGGATCTAGACCTGGCTCTGTTTTTACAGGCAGACATTTTATTAATGAGCCATGTGCCCCAGCTGTTGCTGCCCCAATTATGTTGAGATAGTGGGTTATTTGCAGTTGTTTGAAGGTTTTGCTTGTGCTGGCAGTGAGCCCTCCCTCGCTACCTGCTCTGCAACTGGAGTGGCCACGCACATTGCCTGCTACAGCTGGGGAACTGGCAGAACCAAAGGCTCGTGGAACTCCATGTATCTCCTCTGTCCTGGGCAGAGTTGTGTAATAACAGCAATAAAGCAGCCACGAGGATAGGGGTGAGAACAGCTCCTGTTCCGGTGCTGATGCTGCTTGTGCGTGAATGCCAAGCTCTCCACGTTGGACTGTGGTTTATTGAGGCTGTGCTTTTCGGAGCTGGAGGTTTGTCCAGTATTTAGCACACCAGGGTCTTTGCATGAGAATAGTCCTTTTAACTAAAGGGCAGGACAAAGCACGAAAGAAATGACGCAGAGCAGGAGCCACTTCTCCGTGCACAAGAGCTGCTGCGAGGGGCTCCTGTTTGCATAATGAAGAGCTCGGCTTTTGCTGTCTGCCTGACTCATTTATGCTTTCCTACAGCTCTGAGCCCCAATCCAGCCAGACTTGACATTAGCAGATGCCAAATGAATATTTGCACAAATGTTCACCAGCGAGTTTTTGTGCCGCTCCCTCCCTCAAGGTGGCAAGTGTGGGTGTGGAAAGCGCTGCCCTGCCCGTGTTTGCGAACATGTCCCTTTGAACTCCCTGGCGGGGAGGGTGAAAGAGAGGGGAAAAGGTTTTCCAAGCAAGACAATAAAAATAATTAATTTTAAAAAAATCATCTGAACATGTTCCAGCCTGTGTTATTTTGTTGTTAACCCAGAAACCTGTGGATACTGGAGTCTGGGAAACGAGTGGAGGAATGGAAACGGACTCAGTGAGAGTGAGAATGTGGTGAGAAATAAAGCAAAGCCGAAAAAGCCTCAAATCATGACTTTGTTTTTTTGATATGAAAATTACACACATACAAATTAGCTAGGAAATATCCTGTTTCTATTGGGGCGCTGGGGGAGGAGAAGGTATTAACCTTAGAAAGGGAACTCTCCGGCCACCCCAGGGAGGGTGTGAAGTAAGTGTTGGGTGATGTGTTGACTTTAATGCAGGAAAGGAGTCTGCTGCCGAGAACAGCACTAATCCTGCCTCTGCATCTGGGATGCAGTTGTCAGCATTCTCCTTTGTCTCCTGGAGGCAAATGGTGCCCACAGGATGCTGCCCTGGGCACGGCAGCCCCTGCCCTGGTTGGGGCTGGCCGGAGTGGTGGGGAGGGTGTCTCCAGCTGAGGAACCCAAACCTGCTCACCTGGAGGCTGCTCCTGGTGGGCACAACAGTGGCTTTGCCCTCAGACAGGGTCTCGCAGGGATTTGGCGGTGGCCCCCACGGGAGCAGGACGGAGCCTCCCGATTCCTCCATGGGAGACAGGATCCAGCCACCTTTCCAAGACCTCCTGGTCTCCAGATGGGTTTGCCGCGGAGCCTGGGAGCGGGGAGCAACAGCGAAACGCCTGAGGATGGAAGAGTTAAGCATACCCTGGCAGCGCTCCCCTGCCTCCCCTCCCCAGGCTCATCTAGCAGATGGGGGAAATACTAATTATCCCCGAACGAGCGGTAGCTGTGCAGTGGGGGCGATGCTGCGCTGGAGCCGTGCCACGCGGAGGCACCGCTCCGCAGGGAGCGGGGGGAGCCCCTGCGGGGTGACCCGCGGGGACACGGCGTGACCAGCCTGGGAAGAGCATGCTGCAGCAAACCCTGTATTCAGGAATAAAAGTAAGGGATGGAAAGAGGCTTGCCTTTTCCTGTCTTGCTGTGCCCTTGCTTTGGACACGCTGATATCCTTAATTCCTCCTGGGAATTCCCAAAAGAACAAGTAGTTTTTAACCACTGCACTATATCATAGCAGGTAACTGGAAAGCTGCTCTGTCAGACTGTTTCCTTAGAAAACAAACAAACAAACAAAAATCCATGTATTTAGCATGTCTGAGATGCCAAAGGTGCCCTGTTAGCAGGCAGCTTTGCCGGGCTGGAGGGACTGGTTCCAGCTCTGTCTTTTGAGTGAGGGTCTGTGCATCCCCCCTCCCTTTTCCTCCCAGCTTCCCTGCCACTGCTCCAGGCTCTGCAGATGAAAGCTGCGTTCCAAACAAAGCATTATTGATTATTATCCCCTCGAATTTCAGAGCGGGCTAGCATTTCATGTGCACGCCACAGTCCACGGCCTTGCTGGAATAAATAACACATGGGAGCTTGTTCGTATGCCTAGTCAATAGGGAGCTGTCGGCTTTCATGCGATTTCACACATTTTTTCAGCTAGCTCAGCAATCCAAATGCAAAAATCCAGCAAACAGGGACATCGTGTTTATTTCTGACAATCCCTGGAGAGAGCTGTATCCGTAAACCAATGAATGGATTACACTCATCCATAGATGATGGATTTTTTTCCATCTGTGACAGATATTATATGGAAAATCTCCATTTAATATCTGATCCAAGAATAATTCAATACAAGTGAGTAATATAAGTTAAAAATGCTGTAAATTCTACTTAACTCCTTCAGGGTGGAAGGCAGAAGCTGGTGGAGTGATGCTTGCACATAGTGTCTGGACTCAGAAACCTAACATCCACACAGCTCTTGGGAACACAGGTTGTGGCAAAGTGATCAGGTTTAGACCCTTCTGAAGGCCATCCTAAAAGCCTGGCTGGGAAATGAAAGAGGGGTCTGAAAGGCAGAGGTTGCAGGTCAATCGTGGTCAATGTGTCACCGCAGTAGCTGGTGGAATGCTGGTCTCCTGGACTAGTCCAGAGTCATAGAATCACAAAATGGTTTGGGTTGAAAAGGACCCTAAAGATCATCTCATTCCCCCCCTGCCATGGGCAGGGACACCTCCCACTAGCCCAGGTTGCTCCAAGCCCCGTCCAACCTGGCCTTGGACACTTCCAGGGTTGGGGCAGCCACAGCTTCTCTGGGCAACCTGTGCCAGGACCTCACCACCCTCACAGGGGAGAATTTCCTACCAATATCCCATCTAACCCTGCCCTCTGGCAGAAGCTCTTCCTCATTGTTCTGTCACTCCAGGCCTTTGTAAATAGTCTCTCTCCATCTTTCTTGATGGCTCCTTCAGGCACTGGAAGGCACAATTAGGTCACTCCAAAGCCTTCTATTATCTAGTCTCAATCCCAATTCTCCCAGTCTTTCCTCATAGCAGAGGTGCTCCACCCCTCCAATCATCTTGGTGACCCCCCCTCATACCTGGATGGAGCACTGAGCATATGGATCAACAGCTGCAAAATAGTGTTAAGCTATTAATATGTGGTCATCAGTTCAGAATAGATGCCTGTAGGTAAATAATTGCCATGTGGGTTTGCAATGTTGGCTGAGGCTTTGCCCCTTTGTGGCTGTTGGCACAGGGATGCCAGTCATGCCCTGCA
The DNA here is from genome assembly GCF_003984885.1 of Neopelma chrysocephalum. Classification (NCBI taxonomy): domain Eukaryota; kingdom Metazoa; phylum Chordata; class Aves; order Passeriformes; family Pipridae; genus Neopelma; species Neopelma chrysocephalum. The sequence continues at coordinate 825,787 of NW_020897965.1, forward strand.
GACCAAACTGGGGAAATGAGGCTGTGGGATGAGATTCCTGGGCAGCAAAGTGGGAAGGACAGAAGCACCCTGAGCAACCTTCTTGAAACGTTGTGATCTTGGGCTCTATGCACCAGCTCTTGCCTTTTTGGTCTTCCAAAGGCAACTTCCAGTAATTCCTGACCTAGTTTGATCTGGATGAAAGGGGCAGTCCATGAGTAAAAGACTCCAGATCTTCTCTTGAAAACTCCCCAAGATGTCCTAGAAGCAATGGGAGTGACTGAGACATGAGCTGGGTATCAGAAATGGAGATGGAGAGGATCAGCTTCTGCTCCCTGCTCTGCTAGCATGGCATTTTAAAAAATTAATGCCAGCATGAATGAGAGCTCATTGCTAATGAGCACATATTAACAGGCTGTCACTGTGGTTTTTGGCTCATACAGGCATTAAATGATGGTGGACCATTCCTGAGGATCTCTGGTGCTGGGAGGGAGAAGCCAGTACAGTCCTTGCCCCATACAGTCACCAAGTGAGTCACTCTAGGGTGAGAAGCCAGCCCTGTACCAGCCAAAACAGGTGTAATTGTGTCCAGTGCTACTGTCAGCCCTTGCTTGGGTGAAGCTCACGTTAAAAGTTTTTCCAGATCAAGGCTGACTTTCTGAGGAGCCCAGGGTCGGGCTCTTTGTCCTGCTCAGGGCTCTCCATGGTGGCATTGTTGTTTCAACAATGCAATGATGCCTCAGGTTGCAGGCTGGCTCTGGGCAGGCCTGAGCAGTGTCAGGTGCATGGTCTGTGATGGCAGGAGGTGCAGGAGGTGCACAACAGGAGGTGCCTGTGCTACCCAGCCCAGCATGTCTGTAGCCTCCATGCTGAGAGGAATGACAGAGTGTACACACCAGGAAAATTCAGAGTATTGAAACTTCTGACCACATGAAGAGCTTAGACAAATTCCATTATCACCTGCTACGTCAGGGCACACTGACATTACTGGGTGTCTTCAGAGCTTCTGTGGTGGCTGGAAGCACCTCTTGGTCCAGCATGAAGCAAAACACTTCAATTTTCCTGCTGGAAGAAGCTGCTCAAACAGGCTTGCTCTGCAGACATTTTGATTTCAGGGAAGTCCTGTTTTCTGATGGGAATTTTTTTTCCTTTTTTTCCCACCTAGCTGGGAGAAACAAGGAACTGACTGCCAAAGGCTGGACCCCACTGAATACATTTAGATATAGATCATAGAATCATATCAAGGCTTGGGTTGGAAGGGACCTTAAAGATCATCCAGTCCTAACACCCTGCCATGACAGGGACACCTTCCACTAGCCCAGGTTGCTCCAAGCCCCGTCCAACCTGGCCTTGGACACTTCCAGGGATCCAGGGGCAGCCACAGCTTCCCTGGGCAACCTGTGCCAGGGCCTCACAGGGAAGAATTTCCTACCAATATCCCATCTAACTCTGTCCTCTACCAGTGTGAAGCCATTTCCCCCTTGTCCTGTCCCTCCAGGCCCTTGTCAATAGTCTCTCTCCATCTTTCCTGTTGGCTCCTTCAGGCACTGCAAGGCCACAGTCAGGTCACCCCAAAGCTTCCCTTCTGCAGGCTGAACAATCCCAACTCTCCCATCCTTTCCTCCCAGCAGAGCTGCTCCATCCCTCTGATCCTCTTGATGCCTCCTCTGGCCTCTCTCCAGCAGCTCCATGTGCTCCCTGTGCTGTTCCCCAGGGCTGGAGCAGCTCTGCAGGGGGGTCTCACCTGAGGGGCAGAGGGGCAGAATCCCCCCCTGCCCTGCCCTGCACTGCTTTTGGTGCCTGATAGAGAGAGAAATAGAAATATTCCCCCAGACATGCCTGTGCATGCACATACACACACACACTCATATACACACACACAGCCACATACAGACACACATATGTACACATATATATATACAATGTGGGTGCCTCTCTGCCTTTCCTGTTACCCTCCAGCACCCCAAAGCTTTCGTCCCTGACCCCGGGGATGTGCAGTGCCAGTGCTGTGATCCCAGGCGGGAGGGGAAAGGCAGCAGATGGGTGCAGACAGAGAGCGAGCGCAGGGAGAGCTGAGCCAATATTGCTCACTATGATAGACAGTGGTCTTAGCACACCAGCAGCCTAATGCAATGTTTTTTGCTGTCAATTTTTTGGTAGATATGCTGGCAATGGGTGGATTTAAGGAGGAATGGGAGGCGGGAGAGCTTGCTGCTGTTTGCAGAGATGGTCCTGGTGCAGAGGGTGGGCTGGGGGAGGGCACTGGGCCCATCCCAGGCAGTGGGAATGAGCAGGCACGATGGTTTATGGTGCTACACACCAGCATCGTGTGGCTGAAAGTCCAGCTGAATTCAGTGTGTGTTTTACCTGCCTGGAGACTGGTTCCCCTTCAGATAAACCGGGGATGAGATCTGGAGCTGGTGGTGGTGAAAAATAAGGAGTGGGGAAAAATAAGAGGGTTTTGCTATGATGATGGAATTTCATAGGGGATAGACTTATTATACTCTTAAGAGATCATAACATTGATACATATATATGTATATATTTGTACATACAGACTATAATGGCAGAGCTTAGTATTCAGAAATCAAGACACAAGGGAATTTCCTCCCTGAACAATGCCCTTTCTCAGTTCCACTCCTCAGCTCTGTGTGCCAGGGACTCTGATGCTCAGTGTAGCCCCTCCCTCCCTACCTGTTGCTTCTAGTCCTGGGTGCTACATCTCATAGTCTTTCTCATCCCTGTGGATGCCAGAGGCCTCATGCTTTTTGCTTCATCTTCGTACCCTCTCAGGTCTGAGGTTTCAGCCCTCTGGACATTTTAGCTGCCCCCCAGGTGTGTTCCCTGCTCTTCTTTCAGGAAATGTTCTGAGGATGTGGGATTGCTGCCTGAGCTGGATTCTGCCATGAAAGCCTCCTCTCCCTAAAGGAAAGCTCCCAGGAGCTCTCTGTGCCCCCTTTCACCCCCCTGCAGCTCATTCTCTTAAATACCTGCAACTTCTTCGAGGTTATTTCACAGAATCATAAAATCACAGAATCATAGAACAGTTTAGGTTGGAAGGAACCTTAAAACTTACCCAGTTCCACCCCCTGCCATGGGCAGGGACACCTTCCACTAGCCCAGGTTGCTCCAAGCCCTGTCCAACCTGGCCTTGGACACTTCCAGGGATGGGGCAGCCACAGCTTCTCTGGGCAACCTGTGCCAGGGCCTCACTACCTTCTGGGTCAAGAGTTTCTTTCTAATATCTCATCTAACCTTGCCCTCTTGAAGCCACTGCCCCTTGTCCAACCACTATCTGCCTGTATAGAAAGTCCCTCTCTCTCCTTTTTATAAATCCCTTTTAGGCACTGGAAGGGCTCTAAGCTGTCCATGGAGCCTTCTCTTCTCCAGGCCAAACACCCCCAGCTCTCCCAGCCTGTCTCCAGAGCAGAGGGGCTCCAGTCCTCGGAGCATCTTCATGGTCTCTTCTGGACCCACTCTAACAAGTCTGGGCATTCCTTGGATTGAGGACCCCAGTCCTGGATGCAGGACTTCAGGTGAGGTCCTCCCCAGGCTATGCTGGCTTCTGGTATGATTTCAGAAGCCATTTCCAGCTCTTGCCCTGGTTGTCCCGGCTGAATGTTCGTTTGGTTTAATGGCTGAGCACAGATTCTGTTATGGACAACAGATGCTGGATTCTGTTCTCCCCCCACCTCCAAACCCTTGATTAATACTTTTCATCTTTTTTTATCTCATGCATCATTTTTCACACCTTCTGATTTCAGTGGCACTTGGATGCATTTGGTTGGGTAATATTTCCCCTTTTCATCCTGCCCTGCTGCATTTTGATATTTCAGTGTGATCCTACCTTGTCCTGTCAGCCACGGACTCCAAATGACCATGCAAAATTCAGGAATATTTTGGAACATACATTCCCCCACCTCTCTGGGGCCAAATATTTAATGATTTTTCAAATATAAGAGAGGAAGTAGTTGATTAACACATTCATTACTCATTTCTGGTACAGCACAGTCCAAACATCTCAGGGATAGCCCATGATTTTTGTGGTGAGCGCCTTATACACTCACCAACTAACAGCTGTCGCTGTGTAGAACTTGGTTTTTGAGAAATTAATTCAATTTTGTCTCTTTCCAGTAAGCAAGAATTATATCATCATTAGTGTCAAGTAGATTTGGATAAGCCTGCTGCCTTGAAGATGATTGTTTATGGTTAGAGCCCTGCTAACTCTGGTGTTGAGGTTTATAGTGTTGTATAATGTTTGTGTGTGTCCTTATGCTTTTACTGTTCCATCAGTGAGCAAAGAAAGAGGAAATAAGATTTGTTAGCAATAAAGCAGTATACAATAGCTATTAAAATGGGGTAATTACATAATTAGCACGGTAGTGGTAACTCACTCAGCATGAACAACAGTAAAACTGGCCCCTGTTTCCCTTGGTCTGACTCGAGCCGGGACCCTAACAAAACTTCCAAAATGGTTATTTAGTTGAAACACACACGAAAAACTTAAAAGCCATCGTAAAACTGAGAAGGGAGGCCCAAAAAACCACAGAGAAGCCAAACACTTTCAAAGAAACAATAGTAAATTAGGTGTTAAAGATATAAAAGCCTGTTCCCTAACAATTTAATTAGGTAGCATGTCTGTTACAGACATTATGCTGCTAGTTTTGGAGCCCATGGCAGGGCCTCACAGCTCTCAATTCACACTAGCCCCCAAGAGAGGAGTTTGTTATGAACGACTGATGTTTTTGCCCTATAGAAAAGTGTGATGGTAATCAAGTGAAAATGGCAGGTAGCACAAGAAATTACTATTTTTCTTTGCAACTTTCCTTGACATATATTTACAGTAATTAAAAGCCCACTTTGAGAAATAGTTCTGTTTTTAATTAGCACCTGCTTCAGTTTCATCTGAGCTCATTCCCTCGAAGAAGGATCAAAACAACAAAACTCTCCTGGAATGGGCTTGAGTTTGAGTGGCGTGAGATAAGCCTGCCCCCAGCTTCTGTCCTGCCTGCTGGAACGGGGCTTAGCAGGCAGAGGCAACAGCAGAGCCCTTTCCCTGGGTTTGTAGCCTTGGCTGAGGCCTTCTTTAACTCCTCCTGTAACCACACGGCATCTCTTGCACTTGGCAGTGAACCTCTTCTCGCCCATCTGAAATCTGGCTGATGGGGTACTGGCTCCACGAAAGAAAATGAGAATCCCAGTGGTTTTCATGGAATCATAGTTTTGCCTGAGCTGAGCCCACCATTAGTCACTTCTAAGATTAAACTTGTGAGGGAATGGAAGGGGGTTGCTTGTTAAGAGGCTGCTGTTAAATTGAAAGGACAGTCCAAGCGCTTGACTGCTGCTCAAAAAGTCACCCCATCACTAGACACTGCAATAAACCTTTTAGAAAGGCTGACTTTTGCCTCTGAGGCTTTAAAGATGCAGTTTTTCCTCTTTATGGCAAAGATGGTTGCAGTTAATGACTGCTGTAGAAAGAGTGAGATCTTGTGGGAAGACTCTCCCTGATCTCTTCTCAAAGGCAGGACACTGAGTGGTAACTCCTGCTGTGCTCAGGCCAATTTTCAGGGATAAAGTTTCCATCAGAGTGTTGCTTGATGGCTTGTTCTTCCATCACCTCCCAGCAATGTTTATACCTAGGAATGGAGATGCCATCATGAATTGAGGGGTCATTTATTTTTAGTGGAGTTTCTTTGCTAAAAAATGATGGCACATCCCTGATGGAATCAACCAAAACAAGTGGAGAGGTTCTCACATACCCACTCTGTTGGTTTGCAGGCTTTGCCTTAATGCTCAGTCTGATTTGGCGTGAAGTTGTGTCAGGGCAGGATTAGGTTGGATATTAGACAAAGGTTCTTCCCCCAGAGGCTGGTTGGGCACTACCCAGGCTCCCCAGGGCAGTGGGCACAGCCCCAAGGCTGCCAGAGCTCCAGGAGGGTTTGGATGATCCTCTGGGGCACAGGGGGTGACTCTTGGGGCTGGGCCTGTGCAGGGCCAGGGGTTGGACTGGATGATCCTTGTGGGTCCCTTCCAGCTCAGCACATTCTGTGTTTCTGTGATTGTGAATGTGAATGTGCCACAGAGAGCCATGTACTGCCCTACCATCAGCACACTATCTTCATGCTGACCTGGGCTGCTTTGAGCCATTGCATCCCCTCAGTGCTGCTTCTCATCCAGCACATCTCAAACCAGTGACATGTTGGCACCTGACCAAAGGAGACCAAGCCCTTTGGAGAACTGGCTCTGCTGCCTGCAGAAATGGGGATCTTCAGCTCCAGTTCGATGTTTGTCCATTTCAAGATGCAAAGATATGAAGGTCCGCTCCAACATCGCCAGCTGGAGAAGAAGTTAGAGCTTTTCTCTTTCAGAGACTGCACAGGGATGTGCAGGAGCTGCTCTGCATGCTCAGTGCCCTCCAGAGAGGGGTGACAGCACTTCTATGGAATTTTTTGAAGCTTCTAATCCTCACTTATCCCTTTGCATGCTGTGCTTAGCTGGAAAAAGGAGTAGCACTTTAAAATACGACCAGGTCTGCTTAAGTACCTCTTTGTTTTTCAGGACAGGGGGCTGGGGGAAAGCAGCTCTCTTGAGGAAGAGCAGCTCCCTGCAGCCCAGGTGTGGTCCCTATATTTTGAGAGCATGCACCCCCTCACTGGGTTACGTGTGGAGAATGAGCCTGGGCTAAAAGTGCCTCTGCTTGAGAGAGGCACACACGCTGCAGGACCTGGGGATGCTCCCATGGAGCCATGCAGGCAGAACTGGATCTCAGTGGTGGCAACCAGGGGGATTGGCCAGCTTCCTCTGCCCCATGTCAGCCGCTCAGCTCAGCTGCAAAGCTGCAGATAAAGAGCAAAGATCCAGTGACTTGTCTTACTCTGGTATCTGTGTCCAAAGTTTTCTCCCCAGGCCACCGAGATTCCGCTTCTCCTCCCAAGTAGCTGGCAGCAGCTCCCCTCCCTGGGGAGCAGAGACTCCTGCATTTCCATGCTGTTGTGTGTGTTGTTTGCAAAGGGCTTTGGAGTGAAATCTTTCTCACAAGGCCTTTTTTTTTATTAGCACTTCATTGTTTTTTCAGGGCTGGAAACATAAGCTCAGCCATCCCGATGCTATTTTGGACCTCACACCTCTACTTGACCTAAGAAAACTAAGGACAGCTGCAAAAATACAAACAAATAAATAACTTAGAGCAGTGGATATGCTTTAAACCACTAATGAGCTAAGCCTAACAACCCCCCTAGGAGGCATATGTTAATTTATATGTTTTCATTAAGTCTAGTCTTAAGCCTCCCGATTTGTCTGTGCCATGCACAGCATGGCAGGGTCCTGGGTGAGCAGAGGAGATGGCAATGGGACTGAAGTTTTGGCAATCAGAGCATTTTCTGGTATTAAACATCTGCTTAAAAAGAACGGTGATGGTGTCAGGGTGGTGTGATGAGACATTCTGGTCGCTTCATGTGCACATACATCAAGTGAGGCTGCAAGGAGCTGAAGGAATGCACGTAATGGTGAACAGCAGGGAGGAGGATGGCACAGATCTCCAGCTGTGCACTGAGCCTCCACTGACCAGCCCTCTGTGAGACTCAGGGCCGGGGGCTCATTTCTGCCTGAGCTGCAAACCCCTGCCCATCCCACTCCACCTTATTCCAGCTGAGCTCAGATTTCCCACACTCAGTCGCAGAAATTGGGGGAAAATCAACCATTGGAGAGAGGGACGGTAATGTTCCCCCTCCTTGCTTCCTTTTTGGTGTTACTAGATGTCAGCGGTTCTGGCATAAACACCATGTTCCCCCTTCACAGCTCTATTTTCCAGCTCATTCCCGTGAACCAGCAGTTATTTGTGACTTCACTCCAGATCTATTGCTCTGGGATTTGGGAAGTGCTACCACTCCCTCAGCCCACATTGCCGCTGTGGGGTGGGGAGAAGGAGAAATGGGGAACAAACAGAGCTGTCACCTTGCACGAAGTGGGAGATGGAGCCTGCCTGTACTGCCCAGCCCAGCTGCAGCCCCCGAGGTGGGAGCAAGGGCTGTGACCGAGGGCCAGGGCTGGAGTTCAGGAAGCTGGAGGAAACCATCGCCTCCATGTATAAATAGCAACATGAGGTACTCACACAGCAGCTGCGAGAGTAAAGCACTGGACATATCCATGCCCTGCAGCTCCTCCTCTGTAATTCCTGGAGGCTAACGCTGTGTGTTGGGTGGTGCAGCTGCAGAGTCAGTGCCTGGTGAGGTGATGGAGCATCTACTACACCTCCAGCTACCCTGCTGCAGGTCCTTGTGCTCACCCTGGGCTACGTGACTTGGGAAACTGTTCCACATTGCTCCTCTTACTCAGGGCAGATGTGTCCACTGTGAGTTTTGTCCTCAGTGGTCTGACCTGTGGAGACAACACTGATCATCGGGGGTGTTGAGGTGATCAGGGGGGTGTTGAGATGCCAGAGGGGTGCTGGCAGAGAGGGGAGCCATGAGTGCTCCTTGCCCAGCCCCACTGCAAGCAAGGGAACACCTCCAGAGATTGGTGCTGTTGTGCCAGGCAGCGGAACTGAGTCCACTGACTTTGAATGTGTCTTTGGTTAGAGAACTGAGATGGGTAAAAATAGCAACTTACTGTTGAGGAAAACTGCTTCTGTCTGGGCCTGATTTCATTGCCCAGGCCAGTGCAGCTGCAGCCTGGCCCTGTAACTGTGCTCTCCACTTGCACATGGTCAGTGCACTGCAACTGCAGCACTTGAGAGGGGCCTCTGGTCTTCAGGGCTCTGCTTGAGGGTAGCCAGCCTCCAATATCTGGGGCTCCACATCAGTCATATTTGAAATATATTATTTATTTGCACTGAAATTGCCCTGAAAGGCTTCCTAGCTCTGCTAGGAAGTTCCCACCCTGTTTTACTTATGATCTAACCTTGCAGTTTGTAACCCTTTGGCTGGGGGTGGGCATCCATAAGATGGAAAACTCATTGCCCCTACTCTCTTTGGGGAGTGTGGCCATTTCACAGGCGGACTCAGCTCCAGTTGGATGACAAGAGGAAAAGGCTGTAGGGCCCTCAGGGAAGTGGAGAGAAGAGCAGGTCATAGATTAGACACATTCCTCTCGAAAGTGATCCAAAGGCTCCAGTCTGCTTAGGTACCACAGAGTGGCTGTGGGAGCAAAGGCTGGGGGAACTGGAACAATTTGGCCAAGATCAACATGGAATTAGCTGATGTCTTAAACTGTCTTCCAGGCAAGGTTCTTCAGGTCCTAGAACTGCAACACCACCTTTGGTTTGCCTTGCAGAGGTGAAGTCATTTTACAGGTGATCTTAGAAACCACCCTAACCCCTAGAATAGGATCAAAGTTTTTTCTAAGGCAAACATTCCACTGGGTACTACTGGGTTTCTGGGATGGCTCCTCTAGAGAAGTGTGGAACCATTTGTTTGGATCACATCTCATCCTGCCAGCTCCTGCTTCCTCTGTCTGTCTGCAGACAACTTTCACTCCATGTTGCAACAGCCTATATGGTCACCACCTCTCCTTCCCTCCCTGGCAGGTGATCACCACAAACACAGGAAGAAGCTACATCATCTGAAACCAGCAAACTCGAGCAGATGGCAGGTGAGTTCCAGCAGTCATGAGGGCACCTTCAGAAAGAATGGAGCACCTCTGTCCAAAGAGTGCCCATCTGCAAGAGGAGAGACTGCTTGAATCTCGCCCAGATCTGACATTCCACACGAGGTGCTCACGTGTTTCACAAGCACTCGTGATGTGACTTACACCAGGAAGGGTTTCCTCTGCTTTTTGGTGGGATCTGGTGTGGATTCCAGCTCCTCAGCCAAAGCCTGTGGGGAGGCTGCCTGTTCACTGTCAAATGGTGTTCTTACTTCAGTGACCTGAATTTCTTCACATTCCTCTATCATCTCCCTCATTTTTGGCCGAACTACATTCAGATTTTCTTTTCTTCCTCCCATCTTAGTAGTAAAATAACCCAGAGGATTTGTTCCACTACAATTCCTCTTCCCAGAAGAACAGTAGACAGATATTTCAAGCTGCATCTGATTTGATTTAGGGTCTTGTTTCTGTTGCTGAGGTACATTTTCCTCACAAGGAGGGCAGGCTCCATCAGAGCCGTGATGATTCACTGAGTTTCACAAAGGGCTGGTTTGCCAGTTGTGTTGTCTGGCTGTTGCTGGATTTGTGGATCAGATCTACCTTGGACCTTCCCACAGATCCAAGGGTTTCAACTGGGTGAGGGCTGAGTGTTAACAGGAGCTGGTCAGAATGTGGAACTTTCATTCCAGGAGAAGCTCGTAGACTCTCCAGTTCTTTTTGTTATGAATCAAGATAAAAAGGTGAAATTTGGAAGTTTCCTCATAGGAAATATAAATTTAGAAACGATTCAGAAAAGAAAGCCTTATTTAAATGACTTCTTTCTACTTTCCTATTATACAAAACCAGGAAAACTAAGACATTGGGAGTGCAAAATCTAAAATGTCTATGAGGTTTGAGTCAATATTCAACTATTTGCAGCAGTGGAATCAAAAAGACCATAATGAAACGAAGCATGTCAATGCCATTGAGAAGAACCATTGCGGTGGTGATGAAACACCATGTTTTGACAATCTCCTGTTGTAGAATTTCATTGAAATTGACAAACTGCCGAGAAATATTTTGATTTTTGAATAGACTTTACTGGATGAGAAATTGCTGTGTTGAAAAATTTTCAGCTGGCTCTATTGCAAACTGAGTCAACAGCTGATGAGCAGACCATCGTCACTGCTGGGATGCCTGGAGACAGCGAGGCAGACACACAGGGGTCAAACCCTGTGCATTTCAGCAGTCACTCATCAGATACCATTTGACTTGAGCAGGAAGCTGGACTAAATGAGAATGACAGTGTTTGGCACTTGGGTGTCCAGATGTCCCCGCGTTAGGCGCTGGCTTCTAGGAGCGGATACTGCCTAAGCTGTTATCAAGGCTTCTCACAGCACCATTGCAGAGACTGATGAGTCCAAATGCCTTTGTCAGGAGCCAAAGTAAGGTCCTAAATCAGCCTCCAAATTTCAAGCAGATGTAAGATGTGAAAGTAGGAGGAAGATAGCAAGAGGAGCTGTTCGCTGGAACAGACACGTTGGAATGTGCACTCATGTCTTCTGCTGGAGGAGCCTCTGCCAAAGGAGAACATCAGTTTTGAGGAACTGCTGGTTTCACTGACACCTAATCTCCTCTGAAGGGATTTCATGTACATCCATGGCACAGGAATCTTAAACTAGCTGGTAAGTCTGAAAGCCCACTTTGTTCTTTTGCCACTTTCAGAGCAAGAGAAAAAAAAAACACAATGAAGTCCACAACTGCCTCCCTTCCAGGAATTACTTTGAAACTAGTTAAAGTATAGACTTGAAATGCTAAAAAATAGTAATAATTTAACACTTAAGAAGAACTGTCAGTCAGAAAAATATGTGCCCTGTTCTTGGGTACATAATGATGTGCTGCTTTGTCTCTAGGTGCAAAACTCAGCCAGGGTTAACCCAACTTGAGGAGCTGCAGGTGCCACCTATACCCCATGTACACGGTACCATCTGGCCATGGCTGCACTGGAAAAATGTAGGAAGACAACAGAATAATTGCTGACTCTGGTTCCCTCAACTGTCATGCATCCGAACTGTTATATGACAGGAGGATTTTCCCAAAGATTTTCACAGCTGGAAGGTGTGTGTGATAGATTTATGGTAGTAGATAAGACCTTTTTTGGATGCCTGAAGAAGGTAGAATGCAACTCTGAAATGATACAAGCCGGGTGGTTCTGTGAAATCCTAATGCACCGTGTGCTGTGACCCCAAGGACGTGTGTCTGTGCCGAAGCTTTGCCATTCCTCTGGATGGTCCACGGGGGCTCAGTAAGTTGAGATGGGGAGATGGAAGCTGTTACGTGCCAGTTACATGTCTTTGGCATCAACTGTGAACAAAGGCATTCTAGCAAACGTGGATGATACTGGCAAACGTGGACGATGTTTGCTTAAAACTTACATTTCGAGGTGGAAACCTTGAGAGCTTTGCTCTGGTTTGCAGTAAAATCCTATTGTTTTGCTTCCGTTGACCCTTGGGAAGTTCTTGATAAACATGTGCTTTATCATTGAAGTTACAGAATCATTAAGGGTAGAAAAGGCCTCCAAGATCATTGAGTCTGACCTGTGCCCCATCCCCACCTTGTCCCCCAGCCCAGAGCACTCAGTGCCACAGCCAGGCCTTCCTGGGACACCTCCAGGGATGGGGACTCCAACACCTCCCTGGGCAGCCCCTGCCAATATTTAACAATGCTTTAAGTAAAGAAATTCTTCCTCATGTCCAACTTGACTCTCCCCTGGCACAACTTGAGACCGTCTCCTCTCCTCCTGTCCCTTGTTCCCTGGGAGCAGAGCCCGACCCCCCCCGGCTCCCCCCCCTTGTCAGGGACTTGCAGAGCCAGAAGGTCCCCCCTGAGCCTCCTTTTCTCCAGGCTGAGCCCCCCCAGCTCCCTCAGCTGCTCCTCACATGACTGAGCCTCCAGCCCCTTCCCCAGCTCTGTTCTCTTCTCTGGACATGCTCCAGCCCCTCAATGTCTCTCTTGGAGTGAGGAGCCCAGAACTGGACCCAGGACTTGAAATGTGTCTCCACCAGTGCCTAGCACAGAGGGACAATCACTGCTTTGGTCCTGCTGCCACACGATTTTTGATACAGAAATCAAATAATTATCAATTATCATCTGTTTTGATACTGCCTGATCTTTTTTTTACTATTATTTTTATGGTGATGTGCTGGAAACATTGGGGGCGGCTTCTTCTGATTGCCTTTGATGTGGATTGAAGGTCAGGGTTTGACAGGCAAACACCAGATCAGGAGGTCCCACCATCAGCTCAGTCTGCCTGGATGTCCCAGGGCTGGTTATAGCAGCCCTTCCCCTCTCTCTGAGGTGACCCTAACTTTTTCACAGCTCCAGGTGTAGCAAAAGCACCACTGGCTTCAAAAACTGTGTGGGTAATTTGTAATGAATAATTTATGTGAGTATTGCTACCTTTATTCCAGTATGTGAGTTGTGTGTATGAAAAGGTTGGATTTTTCCCAGAGAAACTTGTTATTTGGAAGACTTTTTTTTTTTAATAATCCCTCAAAAGACAGAAAATCTTGGTCTGTAGTTTATTATTGAGTTGTTTGTTGTGAGTGTTTGATAGCCCAAATGCAGATTGCCTTGCATGCATGCACACAGCTCACATGGGCCTGATTATAGTCTGTCTAAAACCAGAGGGAGCCTCCCCACTGGCATTGCCAGGCCCTCCTGGTCGGAAGGGTGCAGGAAACACTCAGGAATAGGTTTCTCCCATGTTTTCACCTGGCTGCAGATATCCATCATTCTTGCTGAGACTCTTCAATATTGGCTTAACATTTTCAGTTCAGGGAGCAAATCTATCCAGTAACTCCTCTGGCAAGAAGCCTGAGTGATCTTTGGGCAGCATCCTTGTAAGCTCAGAATTTAGCAAGAGATTTTTTTAACAGGTTTTGTGAAAACAACTTCTTGGGTAGAGGAGAGAAGACAGCCTGGTGTTTAAAGGACTAGAATTATGTGGGATGAATTTTTTGAAAATGCCTCTCCAGTTTCCAAGCCCAATTCCCACTTTCTTTTTATTCTCTTGCATCAGTTCTGCCCATTCCAGCTCTTGTTGCTGGCTTTATTCTTGACTCCTAAGCCTTGGCAGTACCAGGCTGTCCATCTCTCCACCAGAGCAATCACAAGTCTGGGTGGGCCACAGGTCCCACCCGGTGCACTGAGGTGTCGGGACTTGCTGGGAGTGGAGCTCCTGGGACATCCAGTCCCATCTGTGCTACCATTAGTTTCAAGGCCTAGAAACCCATTTATGAACTCCCAGCTGGAGCTTTCCTGTATCTTTAGGGACCTTTGAAAGTTTAGTTCTGCAATGTGAATTCCTTCAGCTGTTCCCAGAAGCACTGAGGGACTTTGAAAATCTCCCTCATTCCCATAACTTTGTCTGGTGGGGCTTCAGCGGACGGAGCATGTCAGGCCCATAACACAATTGTAGTAACATTTGATATCTTAGAGTTTAGAACGAGAGTGAGAGTGCTCAAAGCTGCTTCTTGAAACCGTGTAAGCACTGGAAAAACAAACTGCTCTCTGAGGGAGGAAAGGGGATCCCTTGCAAGCCGAGAAGGTTCAGCAGACGGTTCAATGCTTGCACAAGTCCCTTCCGGTTCCCAGTCTTTCCATTTCCTCTGAGGCTTGGTTGTGAGTCTGGTCCCCACCACAATCATGATTCCTGATCCTTTCACGAGTGTCCTGGTTTGCTCTCGTGATGCAAACTCTGCCATTGCTGCTGCACCCACTGCAGCTTTCTCCAGCTAATCCAGTCCCTTGCTCCCCAGAGAGCTGCACCCTTTCCCTTTCTCCAAAGTGATTCCACTGACCAGGAGCACAGGAGCCAGGATTCAGCCTTTGCCTAACAACAGACTGAGGGTTTGCCCTGCTTTCCACAGCACCTCTTGGAATCCAAACCCCAAACCATCCATCCTGTATGCCTGTCAAACTCTTCCAGAGCCCAGCTTTTGTCTCCTTCCAGGCTTGTCTGCAAGTAAAAGAGAGAGAAGGGATGAGGAGGGGACAGAATGGATGATTTCTTTTAAAACAGAAAGAGGTGATTTTTTTTGGTTGAGTTAATGCATAAATATCCAAGGAGGGACTGAAAAATAGAAAAGGAAAAGAGCCCAGCCTACATAGCTGTGCGGATAACCATGGGTTAGCCAGCACAGAGCAAGAGCACTAAGCCATGACAGGAGGCTGGCGTAGGATCATCTCAGATTATTAGTGCCTCTTGTTTTATAAGCGAAGTTCTGGGGGAGGAAATATGTACTGAAGTGAAACTGGTGATTGTACAGGCATGCCAGCGATTAAGGTTGCAGTGGGTGGGCAGTCTGTGGGGGCTGGTGTGTTAACTCCAGCCAAGGAGAGGCACATGCTTTCCAATCTATGCTATCTCAGTTTCAGGGCTGCAGACAACCCATCAGGGTGTCATTAACAAGCAGTTACTCCGCTCTCCTTGCTGCGTGCTAAGGAAATATGTCAAAGGCATTTCTGGTGAGCGAGGGCTCGATGCGATCAGATTGCTCCAGCCTTCTCACAGCATTCCATTCAGATTATAATACACAATAGTTCAGACCCTGCTGTGTCCCATTACTCAATTATGAAATTGCTTTAGAAGCTGGAGCTTACTGATTGGCTCTGAATGATTTCATACCCATCATATTTCTGTGTGTTTGTGCTCTTGGGCTGATTGCTCCGTCTGGTTGGTTCGAGCCATTTCATTCTTCGGTTCCATGCACTAGGATATGTTTCATACCTGTCTGTATCATTAACAAAACCCCTCAATATGTTTTGCATCTTCAAATCAGGCTGTGAAAGTGCAAATGACCTTTGAAGTCCATTGTTGTGGGTATGGAGCCTTCCTGTTATTGGCCAAGAGCTCGGAGAGGTGGGAAGGTGTAGTGAACCAAAGCACAACCCCACAGTGCAGAACTCTTCTGCCTTCCCTGCCTGGCAGATGTGAGGGAGCAAACTGGGGAGAGTATGCTGGGATGGCAACTGGATTTATTTGTGCAGTTTCCACCACTCAGACTGAATCCTAAAGCATTTGTCCTCTAAGCATCACAGATCCACTAAGCATCATAACCATTTAGTCCACTACACATCACAACCAGTCTCTATAAAATTTAACTTTGTTCATGAATTACATGCAAGAGGCAAGGAAAAAGTGCTATTGATAGTTGGTGCAGATATGACCTACTTTCATGTATC
Source organism: Neopelma chrysocephalum (assembly GCF_003984885.1). NCBI lineage: Eukaryota > Metazoa > Chordata > Aves > Passeriformes > Pipridae > Neopelma > Neopelma chrysocephalum. Next base: position 841,573 of record NW_020897965.1, read on the forward strand.
AGCTCTTTATGCAGCTGTTTGCCTTCATGGGGTAAACATTTCTCAGTGGTGGAAGCCTTGATGGAGAGAAGCACTACTACTTTATGTTAAAGCAGGGATTTTATACCTCTTGGAAATAAAACCCGTGAAACCTGAATGGATGTGTTTTGATTCTACTGAATGACCCAATTCATCCCATTCTCCATAAAAGGAGAGTGAACAAGAATGAAGTCAGAAGGACTCAGCTTGTGCATCTTTGAAACAACCAGTCCTGTTTGAATCCACTCACTGAAGCAAGGTCCTGTTCTAAATTAAAATAATGTTATGTGCTCTAGTTTACAGAGCCAAAACAAACTTGGGCTTTGAACTTTTCTAAAATTACTGCAAGTATCACTTTGAGCACCTATTGTTAATAGCAGCGTTGATTTTCAGTAACATTTTGTACCACCCAAAGCAAAAGAGCAGAGGCTGATAAACTGATAGTACCATGCATTGCCGAAGCTTATTAGAATCAAGTTGTTGCCATCTTCTAGGGAGATACTGAGATTACAAAAAAAATTGGTGTAAAAATGTCCTTGGTGTGCAATTAATATTCTCCCTTCCCTATCATTAAAAAATGTGATTCAGAGTCAGAGTGAACTGCTCAGGGGGTTGGATGTGTTTAGAAGCCTGTGGATGTGGCTGAGGAACTGGATGACATTGACCTCATGTCCAAGCCCTTCAATCTGCTGTTCAAAGGGGAGAGAGTTCTTAATAAAAAGTCTGAATTCTGGTGGTCCCTCAAGAGCTTCTCTGGGGTCAAATCCTGAAATCCTCCCCAGTTTTAGACTTTTAGATTTATGCACAAATAAAAATGAATTCAGGACACTGGATCCATCTGGCTTGTTTTTAAGGAATAATTTCTTTCCCAGAATCAGCATTTAGCATTTTTTTGTTCCTCTCATTCACATTAGACCACCAGCAGGTTTGTTTCACCCTCTAGGTGTTATTAGGGAATTACTGGAAAGCAGCATGACTTTCTGTACCTTTGATGCTTTTAAAATGATAGTCCCTTCTGCCTACACAGGGATGTAGCTAGAAGGTCTTTGAAAGTTTTCAGTGTACGTTTCCAAGATGAGTTAAAGCTTTGGCAATGGCAACAGGATTCTCTCACCTGCCAGCAGATAAAGATCATCATGAATGTTCACCATTCTGGGTTATGCTGTTCAGTCAATTGAATACTCAAAAAAAAATCCAGCATTGTGCCATCTAAATTTTTCCCTTTCAGACTTTCCACTGGATGTGATCGTTCTGACAATCTGCCACTCCACTAGCACAGAGTTGCTTATCTTGCAAAGTTATTTTATGTATTTATTAACTCATTGTGTTTACTTATTTAAATATTCTCTGCAGATGAGACATATGGCAATTGCTGGCCAGCTTAGTCTCAGCTGCTTCACAGATCCAGCTGCTAATATCATTTCATAACTTGGCTTGTGCAGTTCAGATCTGTACCAAAAGACTCTGTTTTGAATTACCATTATATTTGATATTAATACTAAGCATACTCACAGCTGTCCTACATTGCTGTTTCCACCCTCCCTGGAATTCAGCTCTCAGACAGAGGACATAACACTCTTGTATGTCTGCCTCTCAAGCTTTTAGATCTGTCCTGGACTCGCAGTGTATTGTCTAAGATGTGCTAATTGCCACTGCAGCATTCTCAGCTTCTGAGCTTGATGGCTTTTTCAAGGTCAGACCTAATTCAGACCTAACCTGGAAAGTTTTCCAGCATTGCAACAGTGACCTTCAACTGGGCAACCCAGGAAAAAGTTATGTGCAGCCCATCCAAGGTCTCAGAGGGTGTTTGGGATGGGATTTCAGAAGTATTTAGTCACCTGAAGATGAGGAATGGTATCTAGCAGGATTTTCCAAACCACACTGGGCCCCGATCCTCAGTGGTGTTCCGTGTCTTTGCCTCAGGAAGGCAGTGGGAGTTGAGCACTGAAGCATGTCTCCATGCCCTTGGACACAGCTGCATCTGTGGGAGCACCAGCACCTCTTTGAGCCTGATGATGCTGAGCCCCAGCCAGAGGCTGAGCCCGTGGCTTCCCCAGCTCCTGGGGAATGGTCCCACCCCTGGACCTCTGTCTTGCAGACGTGCTGAGATGAAACATCCCAGCTTGCCTGCCCTCAGCTGCTGTCTGGGCAGCCCATGCCCACCCTTGGCTCATGTGTGGAGGATGCCCAGGACAGGTATTTCCAGCTTGCTCTACCAGCTGAGACTGCACAACCATCCCTCATCCATGGAAATGGCACTTGGGGCAGCTGTGTGACCCAAAGATTTTATTTTTCCCACAGAGATAGAGTTATTAGGGAGCGGGAAAACATCAAACAGGTGGATTATTTGTGCTCTCTGGATCCTGGATGAGTGACACTCAGAGTTACCTTTTTGTCCACAGCTACTGCTGAGCCCAGAGCACTGTTTCTTTAGTACAAGAGCAGAATGTGGCCTTCTGCTAATGAACAGGTCAGCTCTTTCTAGAGAGACAGGGTCTTCCACCTGTACTCACTAAAGCTAGATATTTCTGTTGGTGACAAGCTAACGTGTCATCTTTTATAGATTAAAATAGAGAAAAGATGTGCATCCAAATGTGAATCCTACCCTCAGCAAGCCCTCTGGGAACAAGAGGCTAGAAAGCATCTTGGGCTACACTCAGGTTTGCAGCACGTTGGCAGCCTTGGTACGAGCACACAGAGATCCACGGGGCTGCAGCAGGAGCAAATCTGGCCCCAGGAGTGGTGGCCCTGGTAAGCCATGGGTTTGAAGTGCACCTCACCTGGGTGTCCTCCGAGGTACACTGAGATACACACTGTGAAGCTGAGAGTCAGCTCCTCTCCCTCCATCTTCTTCTTTCTCCTCAGAGAGGATTCCAGTTTATTTAATCTCAGATTTCTTGCTGACAAATGTTCTGTGAGCATGAAATGCCTTTGAACTCTGGGAGTATTGCTACTGCCTGTAACAAGGCTGGGCAGCAGAGACAGCCTCTTCTGTGTTACAGACACATCTGCCCCACGCGAGGCAGGCCCACCCCAGTGCCTCCAGAGCCTTGCACACTCTGGGAGCACCTTGGGAAATGTGGAGGGCACAGTTTGTGACCCTCATGCCCCGCTCACCAGCCTGCACACAAAATGCAATGGGGGCAAAGGGGTGAGCTTAAAATTAAAGTATTTCTAACCCAGACAACAAACAGCTGCAAGAGACTTGGAATACATTAGAAAGTGGATAGCCAGGAAACCCTTTCCATGAAGTGAAGAGAGGATTTAGTTGCTGAGTGCTGCAAAGATGCATACATTTTCCTAAAAAAACATTCGCGATGCCAACATGAAGATTCAGTGCATTGTCAAAACAAGCCAAGATTCTTATTAAAACCAATTGCTTTGGTTTGTTAGGCTACTTTACTGTGGTGCCTCTAAGCCAGCATATGTATTTGGGTTTAGGAGCGCTGTTTCAGCCAAACCTTAGGTGGCTAGAAATGACTGTGAGCTGAGCAGATGCAGGGTATCATTTGCCCTCTGCTGTGCCGTGGTACGTGGCTCGTGGTGTGTCAGATGTTGGCTGTCTTTGAGAGCAGATGGGCTCGTGAGGAGGCTGCACACCATAACCACTCGAGAGCCACAGGCAATGCTGTGGGGAATCATAGGTGCTCCCCATTTCCAGACACAGTGATGCAACAGAAGAAAATGAGACAAAAACATATGCTATTTATTGTAATCTCCATTTCATTTGACTGAATGTCATGAATAACAAGAACTGTTTTGAAGAGAGAGGTAATACCTTTTATTAGGCTAACTGTGACAATACCAGGAAAGCAGAGGAAGCCCTCGTACTCTTGAAAGCTTGTCTGTTTTTCCAGTTATATTGTTCTAACAAAAGCCACTCGTGGCTCCAGCAATACTACTGACAGCATAAGAAATAAATGGTGTGTGCCTCTGACGTGCAGTTCTGCTCTTCATGGTATCAGGGTTGTTCCACCCTGGCTGATGAAGACAGGTGGGGTAAAAGAAATTGAACTGGGCCTGTCTCTGATGGATGTGCTGATACAAATATTCATTTACTACCTAAGCAAACAAAGAATCCCTAGAATCCCTTGAAAAATCTATTGAATCTACCTGAAGCTTGAATTATTAATTTCTACTTTTTTCGGAATATGGCATTGGAAGATCGGCTCTGTTTTAACAGTGCAAGCCAGACAAAGGTTAGGACTTTCAGTGGGAAGTGTAGAGATGGCAATTCCAATCGTAAAATGCATCAAAAATCAGGAAGCTGGGAAATAGGAATTCTTTTCCTGTTTCTTTGTTGAGCCTTTTAGTTCCTCCCAGCTCACATCTCTCTCGAGTCAGTGTGAGTGTGCTCCCTCAGACACTGCTGTTTCTGTGCCACAGCTGCTGTTGCTCTCACCACAGCAGACACCGAAGGAAACCTGAAAGCCCGTGTTTGGGAAAGAGACTGGTGAAAGCAGAAGGTTATTTGGTTTTTCAAAACCAGCAAGATGAGAATCAGAAACAGCAGTTAAAAAAACATTCAGCCTCTGTGGAACTCCATCTCCACAGCCTCTGTGTGTGAGTTTGGCTCCTGACTCTCCCTTTTACGTGCTTTGTGACCCTGATGCATCACTTGGTGCTGAGTACCTATTTCCTAAAAGGATTTCACAAGCCAGTGATGTAATGAGTTGCCTGGAGGTGCAATCACCTGTGCTGGGTAGTGGCTCTGGCTGCTCAGTGCTGCCCCATGGTCAGCAGTTTGGGAGTGCTTCATTTCCAAGTGTCTGAAGTGGATCTGAGAATCCCAAGGAGAAGATGTGTTTTAGAGCATGGAAGCATTTGTAGTCTGCAAAATAGTGACTCTGTGCTTGGTGTCCTTGATGTGTCCACATGTGCTGTGAGACATGAAGACCTGACACCAGCCCTGTGGGTGTTCCTCCATCTCCAGTGAGCACTGGAGGTCAGTACCTGCTGTTCCCATGGGATGCTGAAGGGCATTCAGCTTTTTAAAGGCAAGTACCTACAGGAAGTCCTAGATTCCCATGATCTGAGCAAAACCTCAGACTCAGTCTGCCTTCTGTGAGCAGTATTCTCTCATCTGAGCCCCAAGGCAAGCTCTCAGCCTAACTATCAGACTCTTGGCAGTAATTTCCCCACCGGTTTGTTGTATTTGGACTTGAGATCCCCCCTTGACCCCAAAAGTCACACTAAAATGCTAAAAGTATTTTCTTTACTTGCTAAAGAAAACACAGAGGGCTTTATTTAGTTATTCAGAACTCCTCAGCCATTCTTCAGTCACTTCATGATTTCCAGAGATGGTATCTGTGCTGTTGTCTCCCGGCTCGGGTCGCTCAGAGCAGCTCAGAGGGGAAGGAAAGCTGTTACATTTCATTGTCCTCAAAAGAGGGGAGAAAAATCCGACTCGTGCTCCCAACCCAAACAACTCTGCTGCCTCACGCATTCTTGACAGCCAGGAAGGCTCCCTTGAAACTGTCTGTAGCCTTTAACTCCCTTCTAACAAGTTGGCCATTTCCATAGAGAAGATTTTTTCTCCCCTGATTTATGAGCTTTAATTTATATGCAAGCCTGGAATACTTGCTTTGGGAAGAGTTCTGTCTCCAGCCAAGTGAGTGCTGAGGTGCACAGCACTGCGCGTGGTATGTTCGGTATTTTCTTGGCACAGTCTGTAGCAGCCCCAAACACCCCAGTTTGGGAGCAGGGCTGGTTGGAGGTGGTGCCCAGCACTCTCCCTCCAAGCCTGGCTGGGTCAAAGAGTTGCATTACTGAATTGGGTGGATTTAAGAGGTTTGAGAAGCCTCTGGGTGACCCAGGCAGGCATAGCCTGTGAATACAGATGCACTGCTGTAGCCTGGGCTCCTGTGCAGCCCATACATGATCTGGAACAGAGTTTAATGATGTTTCAATGGGTGGTAATGGGATTTTCCAATCTGGAGTTGACTTGTTGGAGCCTGGGTGTAGGTAGGATTGTGCTGACCCTGCCCTTCCCTTTGGAAGCGAGGGAGAGTATTTGGCCTTTCTTTGCACCAGGTCAGGAGCTCCTGACTGACTTATGGTGACTGGTGATCTGCACCCTGAGGTGTGGTCACATCCCGTGTTGCTTTGTGTTTGTACCTGCTAGGAGGATCCAAACTGCTGCTGCTGCATCTCAGCTGAAGGTTGGTACCTTCTACCTGCAAGGTAGTGAATTTTAACTTTTCATTACTAACTTTTACACATGCAATGAAGGAACAACACATTTTTCATCCATTGGTTTGCTGTCACCACTTGTTACTCTGTGCTTTACATGCACATGTAGGGATTGGCTTCTGTACTCTTAAACTGTGAGGGGCCACGTTAAAATCTGTGAAGTCTGGTGGAGCAAGGAATCACACGTTTCACTCATCCCTTCCTGCCCTCTCTAGTATAAGTTGTTCTAGTATAGAATGAATCATAAAATGGTTTGGGTTATAAGGGAACTTAGGGTTCATCCAGTTCCTCCATGGGCAGGGACCCTTTCCACTATCCCAGGTTGCTCCAAGCCCCATCCAACCTAGCCTGGAACACTTCCAAGGATGGGGCAGCCACAGCTTCTCTGGGCAACCTGTGCCAGGGCCTCAGCAGGAAAAGTGCCCTACGGAAAAGTGTTCCATGGGCAGCCCTGTTGTTTCCACAAGAGGAGAGGAGTTTCATGCTGTGTCAGGAGGAGCAGGCTCAGCCTGGAGCTGGAGTGGCCGAGACCTCCCTAGGCAGCTCTCATTGCAGGGAAAGGACCAGCAGATTTCATTGTGCCAAGTAGAAACTGGGAGGCAGTAGAGTCTCTTGGGAGTGCCTTCCATCAGCCAGGTGAGCAGGGTAACCATGGTTGCAACCCCATGACTGCTCAGCCATATACAAGCTCTACAAGCCCTTGTAACCATCCCCCAGAGGAGTCATGGTGACCCAGGTTAACCCACAAGGAGCTCCTGGTTTGCCTGGCAATGGCCAGAAGTGTGAACCTTGGCAGCAAGTCCCCAGGCACCCCTTGGGGCAGAGGCGTGTGAAGTTACTGTGACAGTCAGCTCAGGCCTTGGGGAATTGTGGTGGTTTGGCCTTGGCTGGGTGCCAGATGCCCAAGAAAGCTGCTCTATCACTCCCTCCTCAACTGGACAGGGAAGAGAAAATACACCAAAAGGCTCATGAGTTGAGGTAAGGGCAGGGAGAGGTCACTCACCAGTTACCATCATGGGCAAAACAGACTGAACTTGGGGGAAATTAATTTAATTTATTACCAATCAAAATCAGAGTAGGATAATGAAAAGTAAAAATAACCTTTCCCACACCCCTCCCTCCCTCTCAGGCTTAATTTTATTCGTGATTCTGTACCTCCTCCCTATCATCAGAGCAGGTAGACAAGGAATGGGGGTTATAGTAAGTTCATCACGTTTCTACCACTGCTTTCCCCTCAGCCCCTGCTCCATCTGCGGTCCCTCCCATGGGAGACAGTCCTCCATGAACCTCTCTAACATAAGTCTTTCCTATGTGCTACAGTTCTTCAAGCCCTGCTCCAGTGGAGGTCCCTCCCACAGGGTCAGTCCTTCAGGAATAGGTTGCTCCAACATGGGTCCTTCCACAGGTTCACCAGTCCTACCAGGAAACCTGCTCCTCTCTCCGTAGGTCCACAGGTCCCTGCTCCATCCTGGGCTTCTCATGGGGTCACAACCTTTTCCTGAGCATCCCTCTGCTCTGGGGTGGGCTCCTCCATGGGCTGCAGGTGGATCTCTTCTCCCCTGTGGACCTTTGTGGGCTGGAGGGGCACCTCAGCTCTGGTGCCTGGAGCACCTCCTCTCCCTCCCTCTGCACTGTCCCGGGGGTCTGCAGGGCTGTTCCTCTCACGTATTCTCACTCCTCTCTTCACTGCCCACAATTACTTCCATGCAATAACATTTTTTTTATTTCTTACCTGTGTTATCACAGAGGTGTTACCACCACCTCTGCTGCACTTGGCCTTGGCCAGCAGCGGGTCCATCCGGGGGTTGACTGGCATTGGCTCTGCAGGACATGGGGAAAGCTTCCAGCACCTTCTAGAAGCTTCCCTGTAGCCCCACCCCTACCAAAACCTTTCCACACAAACCCAGTACAGGAAGATAATTAGACCTGAGGAGTTTGGGTTTGCCTTTGAGTGCCCACGAGTTCCTCAGAGAACTTGTCATCTGCAATAACAGACCGTGGCCCCCAAGGGCTTGGTCCAACAGCACAGTCAGAAGCCCTGCAGAAAATCACTTAACTGCCTGGGTAAGCCCCTCTACACTTACTGACATGCTGACAGGGAAACATCTTTAAATGTTTCTATAAACTCTGTGGCCTTGGACCAGGGTACTCAATGGGATTTGGCTCAGTGATTCCCACTGATTGCACTAAATATCTTCAGAGGCTTGAAGCTTGACTGTGGTGTAACGAGGCACATGAAGGTCCGTAGGTTGGATTCACTGACTTAGCTCTGTATGGTGACGCTTGCACATCCTGGAGATAATGAGACCTGTTGGCCTGGTGGATCACAGAGCTGTGAGCTTGCAGCAGCAACGTGTTTACACTGTTGTGGTTGTCGAATCTTGACTGTATCATTCATTTACACCAACTCTCTCACAAGCCTCAAAATGTTCATCTAGCACAGTGAGGTCAGGGTGTTACTACCAGCTGTTACACACCTCCAGCTTTGTACAGGAGTAAGGAGACAGTGCTCTAAGGTATGCTCTGCTTTAGAGAAAACCAGGAGGGGTTGGGATGGATGGGGAGAACTGTTGTCTTCACAGATGAAATGATGAGGAGTTCACGCAACAGTGTTTGGTTCTTTGCAGTGGGTTTGGTCTGCTCAATGCCCGACAACTGGACAATGCCTGGGTCACCACTGTCCTAAGGTGACGGAATTCATAATTTATCAGTAACTGGATCTGAAGTTTGGAAGGATCCTGCTACACTTGAGGGCCTCCTTTCATCTGCTAGATAGCTTCCCTGATTATTTAGCTCACGGGAGCCCACTGGGTTACCACTGACTGTGGAGAGACTCTCTGAAGTACACCTAGAAGGCCTCCTGTGGAAAGTGGTGTGAGGTTTATGGAACAGCACATAGTGGGAATATGTTCAAGTTCTGAGGATGCATGTAGATCTGAATGGAATAGCGTGATGGACATCCCAGGAGGCTGGGAGTGTGAATTTGGATCCAGGCACCAAGGCTTACTCACACCCTTATGATAAGATGGCTTGGGAGAGAGGCATCGGATTATTTATCTGTTTGGCTGTAGACAAGGCAATAAAAGGTGATCTTTTAGAAAGTTCAGAGTAAGGAAACCTGAGTCAGAGAGAACCTCAGCTCCGCCACTGTTATCTGTGTTGCACCTAACAGAATAATTCATTACTCTCTCTGGCTTTTATAAAATTGCACTCTTGGATGTGACCTCCCTCCTGAGACCCACTCCACCCACCAGTACCTCCCTGACCTCATCTCCCCTCTCCCTTCTCCACCCGGCATCTCCCCTGCAGTGCCTCTCCTCTCTCCATCCCTGCTGTCAGCCCTCGAAGCAGGGGGCCGGGTCCTCGCTCTTGACAGGTTGGTCTCTTGTGGGGTTTTTTTGTCTCCACCCGGGAGTCCCCCCCCCTCACCAGCTCTCACCTTACACCTGCCTTCCAGCTTTCCCTCTCCACTGCTTCCTGATCCTCCCTCTAAAAATAGGCGCTGTGGTTTGGGAGTTTCCAAACAAACAACCAACCAAACAAAAGCCAGCAGAAGGTTGTGGTTTCTGCTGATTTTCTTTTGCTTCCCTGGAGTGAGAAACCACCTTTTGCACAAAGTCATGGCTGAGCATAACCCAGACCTAAGCCAGTGAAGCACCCAGCAGGGTGTGTACATTGGCACAGCCATGGCTGTGTGTCAGCTGAAATGGTCCTTGCAGGACAGTCTGTGTAAAGCCTCTGCTTCTGCACCATCCAGAGTTACAGCGGGACATGAACTCTGTTACTGGGGGAGAACACAAATCCCGGACGTGATCATCAGAGGAGCTTCTTCATCCCGTGAGGAACATTATTCTCCACCAACTAAATCAGCATGGCATGAATTGAGCACTCTGGGTTGCATTTGCTGTTGGGAAGCAGATAAAACATTCATTGAAACGCCCAGGAACTAAAGCTGTCTTTAGGTATGACACCTCCGGTGTTTGATCAACTGATGTCTGGGGAAAAGGTCTCAAAAGCAACAGCAGCAAAAAAATCTAAACATATCAGTATGTATATAAATATACACACATTATACCTGAGGAATATAACTTGTCTGATATTAAAATCCCATAACCTGGCTTCTGGCAGGATCTATTCTGGAAGCTTTCTGTCTCTCTACCTCTGGGTGAAGTGGGGAAATGTGGGTGTCTCAAGGACTATACTGGCATGCCAAGGTGCCACCTCTGCTGCGTGTCTGGAAGCTTTCATGCAGGAGGCAAGCAGTGATGGCCTCACTGAACAGACCAAACCCCACTCACCTTATCAACACCCTGAGTGAAGAAAAATCTGGCTGAATATATTGCTTTGGAGTTACTGTCTGATCATGATTCACTATCTGGCTGCCCCAGTTATTAGGTTGCTTCTGCCATCTTTTGTTTTCTTTTACAAGTTCCACAGCACTTTAATTTCCTCCTTCCTTTAGCCTTTTGCTTCAGGTCTGGTCTGGCAGGGATGGATTCAGGTGCTTAACTGTGTTGTGCTGGTGCTCCCTTGATTGGGTTATCAAACCCTATGGGCATTGCTGCCATTCCGTGCTCTGCTCAAGTGCTTTCCTCGAAGAATCTGCAGCCCAGACTGTGCTAGAAAATTTGATGAGTATGAGTATGCTAAGTGTGTGTTTGTGCACAGGAGCAATTATCCTGCTGCAATGCTCAGGGCTGGCACAGTCAGACTGGTGCTCCTGTGCTTTTTCCAATGTTGGTTGATCCCTTGCCCAATGTGCCCAAACTCTTTGTATCAATAAACCCAAAGACCGGCCCAGAGCCATTCATGGTGTGAGTTTTCTGCATGAATTACAAAGATTTCAAACGTAAACCAGGCTGCAGATCCTTGGAGAGAACACGTGCTCCAGGCTGCCTCCCTTGTGGGTTTTCCTCTGCTCCTTGTGTTGATGTTCCCTTACAGGAAAAAGTGTTTGAACTGGAAGGACATGTTTGCTTTTTGGGCAAGGGGAAAGAGCAAGAAATCCCCTGTCCTAAAGCATTAGCAGTTGTGTTCCTATCACAGTGGGCTGAGGGAATAAAACTCCAAACTTTTCAGACAGAAGTAGTATCCTACATAGCTGTCCTCTAGACACAAAGGCTTAGCTGGTTGTTTTCATCTGCATCAGTTTATCTGATAGAATATACCACCTTTATCTCTGCTAAATTTTCTTTCTAGAAAGGTACACTGCACAATATCTATAATTTCTATGGATTAGGAGATTAACGGAGCAATCCCTGACCTTTGATTTTTGGGAAACCAGCAAGGTATTGCAGTGTCTTTCATTACATCCTCGGTGTTTCAGGGGTGGAGGCTGCTATATACCCTGTACATCATCCTCCATGTCTGTGTTCCTTCTTTGCAGTTCCTGAAGTCACAGAGCTGCATCTCCTGGATTCCTTTGCATTTTGCAGCAGGAAGAAAAAAAAACCCCAAAGACTACATTCAAGAAAACTGCATCCATCCCTTCCTTCATCTTGGTGTCAGGGCTCTGATTTCCCACTCTTCCATGGGAGCTGCGTTGTGTCAGTGACTGAAGCAGCTCTGTGAGCTGATAGTCAATGATCAGTATTTATGGGGCACTTCACAGTGAAATGCCAAAAGAAAGGAATTAGAGAAAGACAGAAACGATAAAGAGTCACGTCAGGATTTTTTTTTCTTGAGATCTAGCACGAGTCTGGTTCAGCTAGAATATCATGTTTCTTAAAAAATCACTTTCACTAAGATAGGGAAAATATATGCCAGGCTTGTCCCTGCGTTAAATTTTGCCCCTTGATACCAAAGTAACAGGAATGATCTGAGATGAGTTTGCCAGGGTTCAATATCTTATCAAGCTCTGAACTACACTGGCTTTACATCCTAACTGTGAAAATGAAACTTATTGAGCTAGAAATCAGTTAATTTTCCACCAAATTGGAACATACTGGAGCACCCGTACCATAGTCATATTGTGCTGGAATGTCCCGAATGATTCACGGCTTTGAGGAGCTCGTTTGCATACACAGTTAAAGCAAATCAATTTTACTTTCTACAATACATTATTATAGTGTTTTTAGCCATTGGAGATGATGCTCTGTTTCGGGGCAGGAGGCAGCAATGGTGTATGGCCATAACTGGGTAAGTACAGCAGAAAGGAAACATAAAACAGAAACTTTCCCTGTTTCAGAGAGAGGAAACATAAAATGAAACTGCAAGGCAAACTGGGAAAGAAAAGGGTTAACCATTTAAAGGGTTGAGTCAAACAAAATATATCTGTGAAAGAGGCTCCCCAAGGAAGTGGCTGAGACCACATCGCTTGGATCATTTGAAATTGGACTGTACAAAGCAATAGAGAAAATCCTGCAGGGAACAATCCTTCACTGGCAGGTGGGATGGACTCAATGACCTAATAGGTCTTTTCCATCTCTAAGTCTACAAGATGAGCCTATAACTAGTGCAATATGGTTTTGCCCAGAGTTCCCATGTGTTGGCTATGAACAGAGGCAAGCTGCACCCAACTGTGTCTTGTTTAAGTTAACTATTTATGCGGTTCTTTTGCCCCACTCTGGTTCCTTTTTTTCAGCAGAATTCCTCCTCAGACAGATGATTCTTTTATACTCACTTCATCTTTTGGTAGGTAAAGCGTGTTAAATCACATATTGTATCATATATTGTCCTTAAAATAGAGCAAAAGGGCAGGAAAAGAACCCCTTCCTCTTCCATTTCCGCAAGTGACCCGACTCATCTCGGGAAGGATTTGAACCACCCAGATACTTGACTCAGTTGTCCATCTCATCAAGCTCATGGCAGAGAAATGCCCCTTTTCCTACACATCTAATGTGGCACCAGCTGGAGTCCTGCATGTCCCGTGTGGCACAGGGTCGCCCTGCCCAGATACTGATGCTTTGGGGGCTTAGAGCTCAAAGTGCATTTTCTTTTGCTCTCAAGGGATTGAGTCTGGCTGGATGAACTCAAAGTCTGTGTTGTCTGTTCCCTGCACAAATCCCTCAAATTCATGAAGGGAAAGGCACTGCAAATGTCCAAATGGCAAATCTGGGACTTGTCAGCATACCTGCAGGCAGGGGATTCAGCCCTGTTTGGACTTGGGGGGAGCTTTAGGGTCTCTCTGCCCCTCCAAGATCTTCTGTGGAGAAGCCTATGGCCATGGCCAGCCCTGTCTGGCAGAGGGCTGCTCCGATTCCCACAGGAAAGTAAGTGCTCCAGCCTTTGTATTTGGCTCCAGGCTTTTTTCCCTCTCCACCCCAAAGTGTGTTGGCAGACTGCAGGCAGTGAGTTTGGATGGGCTGTGAGGTGATGGAATGGACACATGTGACCAAAGGGTCACTGCTGCAGATCCTGTGGCTGAATTTGGCTTTCTGCTGCTCCACGTGCCACCCCTGGGTGGGAGAGGTTTGGGCTCTCATGTCCTTCCCTCATATTCCATAAGAGGCAGTGAGAAATTGCTCTTAAGCAGAGAAAATATGTTAAGCCATGACAGAATTGGATGTCTTCAGGTACTCACTGGAAGGGGAGGCAGGCATGGAGCTTATCAAACTGCAGTGACCCCTTTCTCCTGCGAATCTCAGTTCCTTGAAGCCTCATCCCATCCCGAGAAGATAAGGCAAGCTTCTCCTGCTGTGCCAGGTGGCTTCCTTTGGGAAGAGGTAAGAAGATGTGACCTTTTTCTGAAGGTCTGACATATCCAAATGCCTTACAGTGCCTGCTGTTCCTGCACGGGAAAGTACCTTCACCTCATAAACCTGAACCAAAGAAGCTGAGGGTTAGTTTGGTTTTTAAAGGTAACCAGGACCTAAGGTCCTTCTCATTTCAGTGAGTTGGAGCATGGTGAAGGCCCACCTGAACCCCTGTGTGTACTGTTGGTTAAGGTTTCTCTGAGAGTTTAGAGCCAGCTGAAGTGAAACACCTAAATCTTTCATATACAGTATAAATGTAAATGGTAGCCAGGTGCCTAAACATGTTTAAAAGGATAGTTCTAACTGCTGGGTGAGAGATGTCCAGGGACTTACAGGTCAAGCAGGGAAACCATTTTTCTCTGGATCCCGGGATGGGGTTAGGACTAATCAAGCTGCCTGGGCGGGCTGTGGCACAGTTTGTCCTGAGGAAGGGCAGCTGAAATGCAGACCTGGAGATGCTGCTCCAGTACAAGCCTGAGTCCTCCTTCCTCCTCCTTGCCCTGAGGAAAAAGGAGCTGGGTTAAATCAACAGCAATGTGTGATGCACTTAGATGCAGCAGGAAATGGGAGCAGGAGATAAACTACAACCTCCTCAAATTCCCCACTCCTCCTCACCTATCTGACTAGAAAAGCTATTCAGACAAAATATGCAATTGCTTCTTGTCTAGACCTAAGGTCAGGGTAGCTGGTGTGGGGCAGGGAGCGTTGTGTGGGGCAATGTGGTGAGCACGGACTCCGTGTGCCCTCCCGACCTGCACAGCTCAGCGAGGTCCTGGGAGCACAGCCACGGGGAGGAATTCATCCTAGCAGGATATGCCATGCAGGAGCACACTCACCCCTTCCCAGAGATCGGGGATTCCCTTAGTCCCACACAGAGACCAGGCAGAGCTCACTGCCAAGGAGGAGATGCTTTCCATGGACATCGTGGTCACTGGAAGAGGCTGTGGTGAGCAACACCAGATACTCCCAGGCTGCCTATGCTGCCTTCAACACTCACATTATTTATTTCTCCTCGTTGTTCAGACATGGAGCTATTTTCATTTATATCATCCCCAAGCCAGTAAAGACCCCTGCTCCTTGCCGGGGCAGCCTTGCTGCTTGGCCCTTTGCTTGCGTGCTGCGTGTTTCCAGGTCTGCTCTGGGAGGGGGTGGAAAGCTCATCTTTCGCTGCTGAGCAAGCAGCTCTTTCTAGAACTGCTGCCTGCACCATCATCTCATCCTACTGTAGCCTCTCTGCCGCAACAGATGCTCCTGCGAGGGTTTCCACAGAGGTGGGAGGATCCAGGTAGTGAACGATGAATCAGGCTCGTTTTCTGATGCTCCCCACACAGGGACACCTCTCTCTAATCCCTGTAATCCATGAGCTTGGGTGTGATTTAGCAGAAAGTGCTCTGTGGCTCTTCAGGGAAGGAGAATTTACCCCTGGATGCAGTAACCCTGCATACACAATTGCTAGATGGCAATGATTGTTGGCCCTTTGCAATGTCCATGAACACAGAAGTGAACTCACACAAGGAGGTTTAGCCCAGTGGGCCAAAGAAGGGTTTGGACTGTTTGGAGTCAGGGATACAAAACTGATTTGGCATCACAAATTGAACTCTTTGGATGCTTCAAGTTTATATTTTGGGACAGTGCCACAACCCACATAACCTGATTCCCCAAGGCTGTGAGGACCCCTTGACCCCTTCTCCACCAGGGATATGTTCTTACCACGAGGTTTTTAAGGGTTGCTGTCTTCTATGCCCATCTCTAGGAGAAAGTAAGTATCCTTTACTCTTTTAAGCTCTAGTAAATACATACACAATGGAAACCTGGTAAGGATAAAGGTGTTGGTGTTACCCAATTGGCCAAACCGATCTTTGGTTTCTGCCTGATCCAGTGTGTGTGTTGGGGAGAGGGATGCAGAGGATGTCTCCATCCACCTTGTCTGAAGCCCGGTGCTGGGACAGAAATGACTCAACTGTCCCTTTCATTACTGCTGCGCTGCTCTCAGGCCTTGAGCAGCAAAACTTCTACCCTCTGCTTGTAGTTGTTGTTTTATAGGTTTTATTGGAGGAAAAAACTTCCCTCCCATCTAGAGGCAGAGCTGAGGGAGGGATTGCAGTGACTGGAGTACACGGAGCACCAGGAATGGGCCAATGGTTGGAAAGGGCTCGACAACAGGATGAGGAAATTCTGATTTGTACCAAAATCTCCATATCCTGTCTCCCTACTCCAGTTCATGCCATGATTGCAAAAAACCCACGGTTGTGTGAAGTGTCTCCAAGGTGAGTCATTCATGGCAGAGCTCTGTCGTGCATGGAGCACGCGAGTCACAGGGCTCTCCTAGGAAAGAAAATTTCCCTTCACATCTTTTTAGACCTTTTAAATATTTGTTGTGATTGCTGTACTAATTAAATTCAGCTGTTCCAGGTAATATAACTCCTGACAGCTTTTTTTTTTTATTTTAAAGTTATTTTCTCCCTTTTAAAGGGCAAGTGAGCAGCACTTAAAGGTATATGGTCTGTCCATGGGGATGGCTGCTGGCAGAAAAGCAGAGCTTTGATTGAACTCTGAAATCATGGTTTTAACCTGTGCCAGTTTGCCTTCACCCTGAACAGGGAGGGATGCAGGGCTCTGACAGGAGGGCGCAGACCACCACCTGCCTGCATTTTCCCTTTGCATCTGGTACACTGGAAGACAGTGCATAAGATGGGAAGGGAGGGCGTCCATGGTCTGAGCTCTTCCCTAGCTTGCTTTGGGTCTTTCTGGACCTCAGTACCATCACTGCGGCACTTGCTGAAGCAGGCTGTACAAAACAGAGCTCCCCTGCCACCTTCCTTCACAAGGGTTATCCAACATCTAAACCTTCAGCAACATGGTTCAGATTTACTGGCAAATTGTACAGATGAAAAGTCAGTGTCTTACAAGAAAACTGCATTTTTGTGGTCTTGTTCTGATGCTGTGCTGCGCCGTGTGTGGGGTTCAGGGCTTCCCGGTGCTCACCTTTCAGGTTGTCAAGGAGAATTTCTGCTTGTCAGAAATGATTCGAAGCGCCCTCCCTGTGTGTCCTCCAATGTTTTGAATTTTAAAGAGTAGCCCCGGGGCAGTATATTTAAAACATGATCTCAGGGAAACTGGTTCATTGCATTTGTAAGCCTAAAGAGCAAGAATGACAACGATAAATAGACATTAGGGTTTGTGGAGTCACACCGAGGTCAGGCTCTCCCCCCTCCCATCCCCTCCCTGCCCCATCCCCCATGATTTGGGTGAGTATTGCATTTCCTAATTCAAACCCAAGCCTGTTTCTTTGTGCTTTACGAGTGCTTATCCCACCAGCTCATCCACCACAGGCACAGTGGCTCCTCCTGTTGCAGAAGGTTCGTACCAAGGTGTTGAGGCCCTGGTGCCCTGAGCTGGGCACAGGGCTGTATTTACCCATCTGTGCAGATCTCCTTGATCTTCAGAAGGCTGGAGCACCTGCAAGCCCCATTGCTGCCCGTGGGACCTGTGAGCACTCCCCAGCCTTTGAAAAAATCAACCCACTGCGTTAGAGACTAGAGATTGGGATGATAGTGGGTGATTGAGTTATTGCAACTTAATGAGTTGCTGCTCATCTGCCAAGCCACAGCAACCCTGTGTGTGTGCATGCACGCACGCTCCCATTCATCTCAGCCTGGGATTTGAACTAAAATAGTTCCTGTGGATTTGCACTGGTTTGGCAGCAATCCTGAGGCCAGTTACCAGACACTGCTGATATGTCTTAACCAGTGGAGTTTAGAGCACTTGAGTTTGAACATCCCCAATTGAAACACTGTGAGGTATTTTGCGCTCCCAAGAGCAGACCTAAGATATGGGGATGGAGAGTGGGTGCAACTCGTATCTCTATTAAGTGGTCTGGTTCCTGGTTTATTCTGAGTTTTGGAGTAAAGCAGTGAGCTCAGAGAGAGGTAGA
Organism: Neopelma chrysocephalum; assembly: GCF_003984885.1. Classification (NCBI taxonomy): domain Eukaryota; kingdom Metazoa; phylum Chordata; class Aves; order Passeriformes; family Pipridae; genus Neopelma; species Neopelma chrysocephalum. The sequence goes on from NW_020897965.1 coordinate 859,411, forward strand.
GTTCCTCTGGAAACGCGAGTGGAGCTGCATTTTCATTTAACAAAGTGACAAACTGCCCTAGCAAATCCCACTGGGTATTTGAATGCCCATGAACTGCAACCTTGAGGCTTCCTTCAGGTGCTCCCGATGCTTAGGTTTGCCCTCAGAGTGTTAATACACCAGTGAGGAGTGGGAAGACTTTTGTGAGAGTTGATCCTAGCTCCTTATTCCAATTTACCTTCAAAATGCCTCTTAGCTTTTGGTTAAAGCCTATCCACTAGTGAAATGGTAAAAAAAAAAGCATCCTGGACTTGCTTTCAGGTCCCTGCAGTGCTCCAGTCTCCAGAAGTGGTCTATGATTTAACCATCACCCAAAGAGTCGGGGATAGAAGAACCTGTCTGGGTAATAAGCCATCAGTTTATCCCATGCTTCAAAGAAGTTTTCTGTGCTCTTAAGTGTCCAAATAATATTTTTTCCCCATTTTTTTTTTTAACTTTGGGCACCTTTGCAAATGACTGTTCTGGCTGGAATGGAGCCCCAGAATGCCAGAACACCATGGGAAGAGGCTGCTCTGTGATACTGCCAACCTGAGGAGGAGGAGGAAACGCTGGAAATCCCCTAAGCACGCCTGTTTTCTTGAGATTCCCAACTCAATTTTGCAAACTCAGAAGATTTTATATAATTTGGTTTAGTCAGTTCAGAGGTTTAAGGCACTTGGCTACACATCTGGATTGCATCTTGGGGGTGGGTTATCCAAAAAAGAACTCAGGCAGAGTTGGAAATTCAGCCATTGCTAGAAAAACCAAAGGAAAAGAAGAGCATGGGAAGGGAGTTTCTTCTTTGCTGCTTGGTGTGCTGGACTCTGGATTTAAACCCGTGATCTGTTTCTGAACTTGTTTGAGCCATTGGGAAGTGGAGGAAAGGCAGGGAGTTCTTGAGGCAGCTACATGTGCCACAAGCCACCACCATCTAATCTGATACACTGGTTCGTGCCAGTGAAGGGAACTTAAACACCCTCTCTGATGAACTGTCTGTGCCACCTGAGGGTCTTTAGAGCAAGAAGAACAAATTGATATATAATTTCTAAATGTGCAAATAACTCTCTCGTCAGATGTGCGAATGGAGCAATCACAGCTTCCTGCCATGGTGGTTTCTGCACGAGCGCCCAAGGGCTTTATTCAGGCTTCCCAGTCTGCAACTGCTGGCCTTAAAAAGCCCCTAAATTAAATGTTTCAAGTTGAAAAGTCCAAGTCAGTTCAAAATAGAAACAAAGAAAGTTAATTTTAAAAGCCCTTTAATTTTTAGCCCATAAAAGCCAAGAAAGTTTTGTATTGATGAGAGAATGCCTCAAGACAGATGAAACACAGCTCAGCACCCTGCTGCGGGTGTTGACTATCCTCAGGTCTCCTTGTCTTAAAAAGCTGATAGAGATCAGCACCTCCCAGGTCTGAACCTTTAACCATTTGCCATGTTTTGCCTCACAGGCAGCTGCACTTCAGCGGTGGGTGAAACGATTCCTCTTTGTCTGAAAGGGCAAATTCTTCCCGTTAGATGTTTGTGCTCACCTCCCATTAACTTTGGTATGAGCTGAGCTCATGCTTCCAAGAGCAAAATTTGGCTTATAATTTGTGCATGCTTCGGGACCCTTTGGGTACCATATAAATGTAAGATACCGTGATTCAGTGCTAAAGAGCAGAGAGAATGCAAACCCCCAGAAGACCCTGTAAGAGAAAATCACGTAGAACTTTTGTTTAAAACAAAAAAGAAAAAAAGGGGAAAGATTAAGAAAAACAACTGAGGTTCATTCCCAAGATGATTTCATTGCAAACCAAGGACTAGAGTGCACATCTCTCATGTGGTCAGTTCTTTGACTCCGGTGTGTTCAGGGCCGCCGGATCAGGCGCAGGTTTGAAGCATTATTGCAAACGCCTTTACCTCCTCTATTTCCTGGGTTTTAATCAAACTCACTGCGCTGCCAGAGGTGTTTCATTTACCGGGAGTGGGGTCAGCGAGACAGCCCCAAGCAGCAGGAAATAGCAAATGCAGAACAGTTCCTCCATGCTTGGAAGCTCTCCGAGGGCAAACAGTGCTTGGATGTTCATGATTATCTACCTTTGTTGCCCTCCTCACAAATCTGGGGCACCCTGCTATCTCCTCTGGGGGGCAAGTGGTGTATGGGGGGGAATCAGAGGTTGCTGGGTTTGGGAGTTTTGGTTATTGTCTTCTGATTTCACCGACCAGCTCTGTGCCAGTGAAAAGAGCTAACAATGCATATATTTTATAATTGTATTTTCTATCTGCTGCCATTTTATAGTTTCTTGGCTTGTTACTACTGTCATAAAATTACTTTATTATATTTTCCCATCTGTTACATTTCTCCCTCTTTTCAGGGGGACACTGCATGATGCACATGGGCTAATTTAGCTTTAAAATTATTGTATGACTGTTGTTTATGGAAAACGAATGCTGTATTTGTGGAACAACATGTGGCTTCTCTGTAGCACCGAGGAGAATGTATGAAGTCTGTAAACACAAATGTCAGCAAATGGACATGGCTCATCTCCTACTCCAGCTCCTTTGCTTTTATTTGTGATCTCATCCACCTTAGTTAGAGCTGTAATTGCTCAGTAACTTAGTCCTCCACTCTGCCCTCCCAGTGCCCAACTGGGATTGCCCTCTCCCCTGGAGAAGTGCAGTGGTTTGCTGGCAGTGGAGCCATTCAAGCTCTGGGTGCAAACCAGCCTTAGAAGAACTGATTTAACACACACACAAAAAAGGACAGGTGAATAACTATATGAATTCACTCTCCCTACCTTGCCTGTCTTCTGTTGTCTTTGTTTTTTCTGTTTCTTCTGTTCAGTTTGGTCAAAGCCTCTTGGTCTGACTATTCTTTCTCATACCAAGTATCTGTTGGGAAGGATGAGCCACCCCCAATCTTCTGCTCCCCCTAGGAAAACTGGGCTGTGACACCGTGGTCTGGGTAGCAGAAAGGCCTGGGAATGCTCCAAGCACACACCAGGGCTTTAACAAGGCTTTCCAAAACTTCTCTAAGTTTTTTTGCCTTTTAACGCCCACTTTTTATTGCAATTTGCACTGTCACTGATGGCAACATCAGGCCATCTTTTTCCATGTATACACGATGTATATTAAAGACTGTTAAATTATGTATATTATTAGATGAAATTGGCTGTTTAAACTGAGAGTTTGGTGATCCCAAGAGGTTTCTGAATACACAAAATCTTGTTTTAAGAAAAAAATAAATTGTGGTATTTAAAAGTCCTATTTATGTAAAATCCACCTCTCCTTTTCCTCTCCTTCCTGCCCCCAGGTGTAATACGTTATACTTTCTAACCATAATTTTATCTACAAGAGAGGAAACAGTAATTACTGTAAACAATGGGCAAAGAGAGACCTTTCCCATCAAACCAATGACTGGTGGCTTCACTGGAAGGCAGGAGAGTGTTTATGGAAGGTACCAAGTTTGCACTGAAAGGCTTCAAGCAGTGAGTGTCCTGTCTCTACCAGGACTTGTGGGTAACACAGAATACCTTTTGTGTGTGATTTGACCCATAGCTGTAAAACGTGTGGATGTAGCAATTACCTGTGTCAGTTAGTTAGCAGTTAGCTATGTTTGGACTACAGGTGCTTAACTGGAAACTCTGGGTGCATTTTCAGTCTTTACAGTTGGCCAGGTAATTAATGGCAAAAGTTTCAGAAAAGGAACTCCAGGTTTCCCATTTAGAATAATGTTCATCTGTTGCTTGTGATAAAAAGGTTAAAAAACCATCAGAGAAGATCTCACAGAATCATAGAATATGCTGAATTGAAAGGGATCATCGAGTCCAACCCTTAGCCCTGCACAGGCCCATCCCCAGGGGCCAGGACATCTCACCATGTGCCCGAGATGTCAGTACTAGGTCTGACCAGAGCAGTGCCAGATCCCTCTGTGTTCCCTCTCCGTGGCTCCCTTTGGCAGTAGGTACTTCTCTGCTGGATGTCCCCCAGCTCAGGAAAGGGAACAAACAGAATTACACACAAAATCACTGCTCATGCTGGAATTTAGCTTGATGAAGACCTCAGACTGAACTGGCAAGGGGGTTTTGTTTGAACCCTGCAACCCCTATGCTCAATTCTTTATTAACTTTTTCAATATGTTCTATTGCAGTCAGGCAACAATGTGGGAGCTATCTTGCAGCTAATTTAACACCTGTAAATTCCCATGGCTGTTAGTGAAACATTGTATAGACTAGTGGGTGAAGCATTTGCCTCATATATCAAAGGTCATTAGTTCAGCGTTTGTTAACACTGTAGGTTTTATTAAATTTTTTTCCTTGCTTTTTTTTGCACCAGTGTACTTACAGCCTGATTAATTCTTCTGCTTCCCAAAGTTAAATACAAAAAAATGAGTATCATCTGACCCAGAACATTGGGGCTAAATTCTTTGTTGAAATCTTGAATTAGCCTGCTGGAAATGATACTTCCAAAGCTCCTCAGCCGATTAGTGACATGCAGATTGGGAGCCAGTGTGAGGACAGGAGAGGAGAGCAGGGGAGCATCGTTCTTGCTGGCCTGGCTCCCCTGGGAGAAGGGCAGGTAACAGTTGTGCCCAGCTCAGCACTTATATCAACTTCAGACCAGAGAACCCTGTGGGTTTCTGTATCTGAACTAGTAGTCTCCACTTAGTTGACACAATTCCTTTTGTGCCCAAAGTTTGGTGCTCAGCTGGCTGAGATCCCAGCTGGTGCCACCTCAGCAGCAAGCAGCAATGGCTTTATGTAACTTGTGTGCCTTCTGACATTTAAATTAATTCTCTTTGCGGAATATTCAACAAATAGACACCTCTCTACTATCACAGATATATTTTTATTTCCTGACTTTCCCATTTTTGCTTGTTTTTTGTTATGGTAGTTTACAGTTTTGGACTATTTGGAGGGAATTCTTGGGAGACAGAAGGTGGTGAAGAGGAGACACAACCCACCACAACCAAACCAAAACATCTGCCAGTAAGCGATGCCTCCCTCAGTGTCCTTGGACACCCTGCCTGGTTCTGGGTGGGGGTAGGGCTGCCCCTGATTGAGGGATGGTCTCCGCTCCCTTTGGTCAGGCTGGTTGGTCCCAGTTACACAGGTCACATCACTGTCTTACCCTGTGCTGCTGGTGAAAGCACTATTTCCCTCTGCTGAGCACGCTGTGTCATCGCTGCTGCACTGGCTGTGCCAAAAAGAGCTGACACAGTGAGCTCTGAGCCCCACAGCTGGTTTTTCTGGATGTTTTGTATCTAAACTGACCCTTTCTCAACCCTGTCATGGGTTGGGTCCACCACAGTAGCCAACTTTTCAAAACATAACCAGCACAAACCAACATTATAATGAAACCAAACAGCTTCTGAAGATGAAATCACATGGACTCTGCATCCAAATGTGATGCTGCAGCTTCTGGGAAGTGCTGAGCATGCGCTTCTTCACCTGGAAAGGTCTTGGCATGTGTGCTGTTTATCAAAATAACAACTCATTGAAATACAGCTGAAAGTATTGCCAGAAACGCTGAATGAACCACTGTTGTTTCCAGACTACCGTGGTCTCTACTGGCTTTTCCAGAGAAGGGAAATCAGTGGGCTCAGAGAATGAACCCTGAATACAGCTCTCACCCAGCTGTCTCTCGTTCACCTGCAGTGCTGACCCATCTCACAGACCTTCCACAGAGCTCAGATCCTGCAGTTCCCTGCAAGAGGGGCACCCCCTCCTCCAGCCACCTTGACAGGGATTCTGGACACTACATTCAACAGTAGGTGCCACTTGTCAAGGGTCCCCTCCCAGGACATGCCACTTAATGCTCCTGGTTATCAACAGAGAAAAGAAATTCTGAATGCATTCCTGAGACTCCCTATTAATTGCATCTGAAATAAGCTGTGCTTTTTATTAACATCATTATGCTGCAGCATTTTATAGGATATTGGGTTCTTTGTAAGACACACATGCTGTTTATATTCTTATCTGTATCTGCCTCAGAGGTGCCTTTGTGATGCAATTCATTAATTCATGACTGAAATGTCTCTCTCGTTCTACACCATTTAGATGCTAAATATTTTCTACAAAGCTTATTAAAGCATGTTTTGTTCCTCAACATTCACTGTACTACGAAACAGTCACATAGATATATTCCACAGCAATATTCAGTTTGCAGAGTAAGAAAAACACCCCCTGAGGCACACATGTATTTTAGACAAAGGAAAAGGTAATTGTTAGCAGGTCAGAGGTGCCCCAAAATTATCAGCAGCTTCTGTCTGTATTCTGAATAATGTAATAATAAATAATGGCCCATCTTCGCGAACGAAGATTTGGGGAAAGGTCTTTTACCTTTCCAGCCTGCGCAATGGATTTTTTAGGTGAGACACAGCCTGCGCTGAACTGAGCCCACCCTTTAATCCTAAGGTTCATCTGCCGGGGCCAAGCAAGCTTGGACAATGGCAGTGAGGTCCTCAGGACGTAGGTTTGTTTAGAGTGTCCTTCTCATAGATGGATGGCCACACAGGGCTAACGACCTCCATCAGGCCAGGAGACCGGGATTTGAACCCGTGGTCGCAGCAGTGAAAGTCCTGCACGCTAACCACTAGGCCACAGCATACATGCACAGATAATGTCAAACAACCTATGCTCAAATAGTAAGCATCATTCTAGAAACATGACTAATAAACCCACTTCCATGGCAAGTAGCAATAAAGCGTATTTGGGTGAAGGGCTCAGCTTTTCACTGGTGTGGCCACTGCACCCCTCGGCTTTGGAATGGCTGCCCTGGGCCCCTCAGTGCTGATGCCACCCTTGCCAGGGTCAGATGTGTCAGTGCTTGCACCGGCAGCCTCAGCAACCTCGACTGCTGTAGCAGCAACAGCTGTGCAGAGACTTGGCTGCTGAGTGCACCGTTGGTGTGTGCTTGCTTCAGACACAGCCATCCCCACCTCCTCCTCCTCCTCTCCTCTCTTCCTCTGGTGTCACATTCAAATGCTGGACACCATGAGCCAAACTCCCTGCAGCTGCAGAAGGGAAGGTTGAGTGTCCGAACACCTCCTGCCCTGCCCAATGGGCTCAGCAGGGCATGAGAGGGGAAGAAGCAAGAGATGTGTGTGTGTGCACGTGTGTATGTGTATGGGCATGTGCCAGGGGAGGTTCAGGTGTGGCATCAGGAAGATTTCTTCATGGAAAGGGTGGTTGAGCATTGTAAGGGGCTGCCCACAGAGGTGGAGTCCCCATCCCTGGAACTGTTCAAGAAATGACTGGACATGGCACTCAGTGCTCTGGGCTGGGTGACAGGGTGGGGTTCAGTCAAAGTTCGGACTTAATGATCTTGGAGATCTTTTCCAACCTTAATGATTCTATGTGTGCATGTGTGTGTATGTGTGTGTGGGTATATGTATGCGTGTACATGTATGTGTACTTATGTGTACATGTGTGTGCATGTGTGTGTATGTGTGTGTGTGTGCACTTATGTGTACGTGTGTGTGCATGTGTGTACATGTGTGTGTACGTGTGTGTACTTATG